>NC_077229.1:421455505-421755505 GCF_027887165.1 Monodelphis domestica | reverse complement strand
GCCCCATGTCTCCCTGGCTCAGTTTCCTCATCAGTAAAAGAGGAATATTTGTCTTACCTACCTAATAGAGCAGTTAAAGAAGGCAAGTGAAAGTATTCTACAACTGGGAGCTTTTATCTGGGGGGAATTGCCCCCCAAGCTTCCTAAATGAAGCAAAATAACTTTAAATTTCTCAAATAAATTCTTTCTATTTTTTAAATTGCCATTTAGTATAAGCAATAACCGATTTCAGTGTGCAGAGGTTGGAACCGAGTATTAACAACAACCTAAATGTATGATTCTGCTTTTTCACTAATGTCTTCTCTTTTAAAATGAAAAACAAAACAAAATAGAGAAGACACATTTAATAGGCATACAACATGTGGGACAAGGAGCTGATCTTCACAGGAGACACATTAGTATGCAAAAGGGATAACCCTAAAGAGATTTCTTCCAAAGGCAAAATAAAAGTCTTCGTGAATATGTTGAAAAATAATAGGACTTTTAGGTGAAAATTACAGCCTATATTTGGAACAATATGGTAGGCTGCATGGAAAGATAACAATTAAAGAGTCACCAGATTGGAGAAAACAAGTACAATATAGTAAGGCAAGTTTGTAGCATGGGATGAAAAGCTTGTTTCAAGGAACAGGGCGAGGGTGGACATGGGGGCAGAGAGATGGGCAGCGGAGCATCTGAGTTAGGCAGGGAAGGGGTGTTAAAGCAGCACAGAAAGGGACTGTGTAAGGGATCCCCCATCTGCAGTTAAAGGACCTGGTTTCAAACCAAGCTCATATATTAGCTTGCTGTGTGAACTGAGGCAAACAATTTTCTTGTCTGTATGGAGGGGAGAGGGAGGTGGTGTTATACGATATGTTCTCTAAGGTCTTCCCAACTCCGAGGCCTAATATCCAATGTTTTTGGATGTTCATAAATTTTCCAGAGAACACGTGTGTAGGTAGTTAAGTGACATTGTAGATAGAGTACCAGCCTGGAGTCAGAAAGACTTCTCTTCTTGAGTTCAAAACTGGCTTCAGATACTTACTGGCTTCGTGACCCTGTGCAAGTAGTCACTTAACCCTCTTTGCCTCAGTTTCCTCATCTGTAAAATGAGCTGGAGATAAAAATGGTAAATTCCTCCAGTATTTTTGCTATGAAAACCCCAAATGGGGTCACAAAGAGTCAGATAAGACTGAAATGACTGAACAACAATGGATGTATGTACTGTGTAAGGGTTTATGCATGGTTGTAGAGCAGAAATCGATAATTTGGTCTACCCAATGGCAAAGAGGAAAGTTTCCCCCAAATTCTCTGGTGCCTAATGGAAGACACCTGAGCTATTAGGTCTCGTATAGACAACAGCTTATAAGGGAGAGGAAAAGGTCCAGTGGTCCTCAGGGCTCAGAGGTGGCAATTCATTATCTAGTCACCACTCGCCCCTTTACAGGGACTCGCTGGCTGGCCAGGGCCCGGGATCCTCCCCATGAGGGCTGACCTTCTCAGCTAAGGCATTATCGCATGGGCCCTGGGTTTAATAAGCTAATGCACATCCTATATATCACTCAAGTGTCCGGGTGGGGTAGCAGCTAGAGAGCAAGTCTTGGAGGAGGGAAGATCTGAGCTCAAGACCAGCCTCTGACATATAATAGGTGTATTTGTTGTTGACTCTCTGTGACCCCATTTGGGGTTTTCTTGGCAAAGAAAATGGAGCGATTGGCCATTTCCTTCTCCTGCTCATTTGATAATGAGAAATGAAGGCAAACAAGGTGAAATGACTTGTCCAGGGTCACCTCGTAACAAATTCAGAGACTGGATGTGAACTCAAGAAGAGAGGCCTTCCCGACTGCAGAGTCACCGAGCTGCCCTAATAGGAGTGCAACCTTAGGCAAGCCACTTAATATCTTCCAGATTCAATAATAGCACCTACCTCTTAGGATCATTGTGGAGATCAAATGAGATTATATGTACAGTGCTTTGACAACACCAAAATGTTACGTAAATGTTAGCTATTATTACTGTGTCTGGGGTGGTATTAGGTAAACCTCCTCCCATCTCTGGCCTATAGTTTTATCTGTCTGTAAGATGAGGGGCAGCTAAGTAGCTCAGTGGATAGAGAGCCAGGCCTGGAGACAAGGTCTAGGGTTCAAATCCGGCCTCAGGCACTTCCCAGCTGTGTGACTCTGGGCAAGTCACTTGAGCCCCATGTCCTAGCCCTTACTGCTCTTCTGCCTTGTATCGTGAGACAGGAGGTAGGGATTTAAAAAAGAAAAAGAAAAGAAAAATGGAGTTGAATCTGGCCTCAGGCATTTCCTAGGTATGTGACCTTGGGCAAGTCACTTAACCCAACTGTCTAGCCCTTATCACTCTTTTGCAGCATTGATTCCAAGATAAAAGGTAAGTGCTTAAAAAAAATCATACACAACTTATGAGGTCCCCTCTGGCTGGGCAGACTTGGAAAAGGGAAGCTCACAAGCTTGGAGACTTTCCAGGAAGAGCAGGCCTGGGTCGGGCACTGGGCACCTGGGGCTGGGGCTACTGCCAAGAGAGCAGAGGAGGACACGGAAAGGGGCTAAGGGCATAGAAGACAAACTGCCTACTCCACAATTCTGCTGAAGGCTGGCTGACCCTGACCATGCAAGTCCCTTGGCCGGGCCAAGGGGAAGCTGAGTGGGGAAAGAAGGGAGGGAGGGCACCTGCCCTCCAGAGCTCAGCATTCCTACTAAGCTCCACGCACGCACCAGGGCCCCGGGATAGGACAGAGGGAGCCAAGGAGTCTGTGTGGGCTGGCCAGCTCAGCCCAGAGTGGCAAGGAGAGCTGAAATCGTAGCCCACGTTGAGGCTGAACTCTGGAGAGGCTGGGGTGTCCCTTAACCTTGCCAGCTCCAAGTTCACCATTCCCCAAGGACTTGACAACCTGTCGCTTCAAAGCACTAGGCAGCTGATGCCAGCCTGTCTGGCCCTACCCAGTGGGCCAGAGACCCTGGGGGCCCAAGAGCCAAAGGGCCAGGCAATCTGCAGAGAGGAATGGTCACAGCGCCGCGCGTCTTGCCTTCTCTCAAAGTTCTCAGTGGTCTTAAGTGCTTTAGATTTCTCCTTCTCCCACACCTGTTGACCTCCCCTGAGGCAGCTAATTTCCAGGTCAGACTGTTCTAAGCAGTCTGTGTGTGTGTGTGTGTGTGTGTGTGTGTGAGAGAGAGAGAGAGAGAGAGAGAGAGAGACAGACAGACAGACAGAAAAAGAGAGAGAGGGAGACAGAGACAGAAATAGAGAGACAGAGATAGAGATAGAAAAAGAGAGGGAGGAAGAGAGAGAGGGAGAGGGAGAGAGACAGACAGACAAACAGAAAAAGAGAGAGAGAGAGGGAGACAGACAGAAATAGAGAGACAGAGATAGAGATAGAAAAAGAGGGAGGAAGAGAGAGAGTGAGAGGGAGAGAGACAGACAGACAAACAGAAAAAGAGAGAGAGAGGGAGACAGACAGAAATAGAGAGACAGAGATAGAGATAGAAAAAGAGAGGGAGGAAGAGAGAGAGTGAGAGGGAGAGAGACAGACAAACAGAAAAAGAGAGAGAGGGAGACTGAGACAGAAAAAGAGAGACAGAGATAGAAAAAGAGAGGGAGGAAGAGAGAGAGGGAGAGGGAGAGAGACAGACAGACAAACAGAAAAAGAGAGAGAGAGGGAGACAGAGACAGAAAAAGAGAGACAGATAGAGATAGAAAAAGAGAGGGAGGAAGAGAGAGAGTGAGAGGGAGAGAGACAGACAAACAGAAAAAGAGAGAGAGGGAGACTGAGACAGAAAAAGAGAGACAGAGATAGAAAAAGAGAGGGAGGAAGAGAGAGAGGGAGAGGGAGAGAGACAGACAGACAAACAGAAAAAGAGAGAGAGAGGGAGACAGAGACAGAAAAAGAGAGACAGATAGAGTTAGAAAAAGAGAGGGAGGAAGAGAGAGAGTGAGAGGGAGAGAGACAGACAGACAAACAGAAAAAGAGAAAGGGAAACAGAGACAGAAAAAGAGAGACAGAGATAGGGATAGAAAAAGAGAGGGAGGAAGAGAGAGAGTGAGAGGGAGAGAGACAGACAGACAAACAGAAAAAGAGAGAGAGAGGGAGACAGAGACAGAGACAGAAAAAGAGAGACAGATAGAAAAAGAGAGGGAGGAAGAGAGAGAGAGAGATGGAGACAGAAAAAGAGAGTGAGACAGAGAGACTGTGAACAGATCATCTTGAAAGTAGTCCCCTTAGTAGGAATCCTTTGTTTTTGACTCTAGAGATGGTCAGAATTTAATCTAACCACCACAGCTTAAGAGTTCCTTTGAGTTCTTGTGGCTATTATGGCTTGTGGAATGAAGTTGATATTTCCATCTTGTTCAGAGCACCATAATTATTTCTAAAAGGAAATGATATTAGAGATTTGTGCAGTAATTTTACTTGTGGCAGGGCTGGGCTTTCACATGGAACTAGAGAGAACCAAATCCTTTAAACTCCAGCCTCCCAGGGCTAAACCCAGACAGTTTAGCTTTTTACCTCTTCTTGGTTGAGAAGGTCTGGGTTAAATGCTTAGAGAACGTTGAGCATGTCATGGCAAGGCTGAAGGGTACCAACTCCTCTGAGGAGCAGAGAGCCATTACAGGGCCACCTTACCCACACCTCTAAGGGATCTGAGGAATCACAAGACCATAGATTAGAGCTGGGAGGTACCCTAGAGGTCATTCAGTGCAATCTTCTCATTTAAAGATGAGGAAACTGAAGCTGCTGGAGGTGAGTGACGCATAGTCATGCAGACAATTAATGGGACAGCTAAGATTCTATCTGACATTACTAGAGAACCTATTTTAGAACTAGAAAACTGTTCAGTCAGGAAAACTTGGATTTGAACCCCATCTCTGACACTTATGAGCATGACAATGCTAGTGATCATGACCATGGGCAAGTCACTTACCCTCTTTGAGATTAGACACTAAGCCTCAGTGTCTTAATCTATAAAGTAATAATAACCGTGAAGCGCAGATAATCTTTGTAAAATGTAAGCTTCTTGAAAGTAGAGACTTTCACTTTTTGACCCTTGTAGTCCTGGTGGAAAAAACTTGGCACATAGCGAGCATTTAAAAAATGTTTATTTACTGATTGCAAATTTCAGTTCTGTAGAAATGTCTGTTACCATAGCATGGCAGAACCATACAAGCTGCTGAGAAACAAGGATTGCTAAGTCAATTTCTACTGGTTCCTAATAATACTAATTTATAGTTTATATATAGTCCCTACTATGTGTCAGGCACTGTGCTAAGTGCTTTACAAATATTACTTTGCTTTTCATAACAAAGCTCAGGGGTAGGTTTTATTATTATCTCCATTTTATAGATGAGGAAAATATGGCAAACAAGATCTGTGACATGCCCAAAGTCATGATTATTAAGTGTCTGAAGCTGAATTTGAATGCAGGTCTTCCTGACTCCAGGCTCACCACTTTTTCCACTAATATCATTCAGGCTTTTAGCTCTCCCTATTTTTTTTTTAATTTTTTTTCCCCTTTAAACCCTTACTTTTTGTCTTAGAATCGATATTGTGTATTGGTTTCAAGGCAGAAGAGTGGTAAGGGCTAGGCAATTGGAGTTAAGTGATTTGCCCAGGGTCAACCAGCCAGGATGTATCTGAGGCCAGATTTGTCTTCTTATTTTTTGTAAGAATATTGGCCAATGTTGGGGGGGGGGGGTGGCTCAAGAACCAGGCTAAGAGAGGGGAAATCCTGGGTTCAAATATGGCCTCAGATATTTCCTAGCTGTGTGATCCTGGGAAAGTCACTTAAACCTTAGTTTTTACCACTCTTCTGCCTTGGAACCAATACACGGTATGGAATCTAACATGGAAGGTAAAAGTTTTTTAAAAAAAGGATATTGATGATAGAAAGTGCTTGCATCTACATATCTCTTTATGCTTGACAAAGTGCTTTCGAATAAAGCAAATCATTTGGTTCTCCCACTAAACCTCTGAGATTAGCAGGTAGGATTCCCTTCATTTCACAGAAGGAGAAACTGAGACTGATAAAGGTGCAGTGACTTGCCCAAGGAATCATCGATTGAAGGACAGTTCTGGGTCTAAACCCCAGGTCTTTTGACCCGTAGGCCGCTGGTCTCTTTTCATTATCCTGTGAATGCCCCCTCCTCCAAACGATTCCCCTTTCCAGTCACCCAGGGGGATCCACGGGAGGGAAGGAGGGGGCAAGCCAAGAGGAGACAGACTTCTCCCCTCCCTCCTCCCTCCCAGGCTCTGAACTCTGCTGCTGGCTCCACAGGTCACTTTCACAACCCAGAACAAAAATCTCACTAGATACGGCAACAGACCGACTGGCTCCAGCCACCCTCACTGGCCAGACAGAGACACACACAGACACACACAGAGAACCAGGCCCTGTTATCTCGACTCCCCAGCCCGTTTCCTATCCTTCTCAAACACCAGATTTCTTTCAGTCTGGCCTGCCTCTCCCAGTCGCCACCCACTGCCACCGGCCCCTGGGGCCCAGCCAAGTCTCCTGTTCCTTCTCTGCCCCAGAAGGCCTCCCCCTTGCCCAGATGTGCTACTGGTCTACCCTCCCCCCTTCTTCCCAACCAGCAGCAACCAGTTCTCTAATCTAACTGCCTCCAGAGAGCCCCCTTGCCCCCAAGATCCCCTGGGAAATGAGTCCCTTTGGAGCCTGATCCCAGATACAGGCATTGTAGGCATACACACACACACACACACACACACACACACACACACACACACACACACGCAGCTGACGTGACTTCAGGAATGGATGGGATAGGAGGCATTTTGGGGAGAGCACCTGGCAAGAAATCGCTCCCAGCAATCAGCCTCGTGCCAGCCTGAAGGCGAGGCTGCAATCTGGGGGTGGGGAGCCTGACTCTGGGTCCTGCTAATAAAAAAATTGTGCGACTCTGGAAGATGGGGAGCAGGACTTGTGGACGCAGCAAGCTAAGCACATTGCTTTGCACATAGGAAGAAACTGGTCAAGATTTCTCAGTCAGAGGTAGAGGAAGAAAGGAAAAAGAGGGCACTGTGCTCATGAAATATCAGGGACGGCACAGCAAACTCCTGAGGCTGGGGGGAGCCCTGGAGAGGGCTCAGGAGCAGGGAGAGCCCTAGAGAAAGGGGGTGGCTGGAAGGAGGGAGCCCTCACCTCGCCAGACACCTTTTTCCCTTTAATCACTGACTATCCAGCTCCCCGTGGGGCCCCTCACTCCAATCAGTACCCTGGCCCCCGCCTCTTTCTCAGAGCTCTGGGCAGCCCCTTCCAGCATCCCACTGTCCTAGACATACATGTCTTTTTTTTTTTTAAAGCTTCCCCTTTATAAGGCAAAGGAGCCAAGGAGTCTGTGTAGCAAAGCCAAGCTTACAGGGGGAGAGAAGCGAAACTAACACTGAAGAGGTGAATGTGGAAAGGCACCTTAGGAGGCATTTCTCCCCCTCCCCCAGCCTCTGCCACCTCCCTCCCTTTGTGATACTGAACCTGAATCTGAAATGAGGCTACAGCCACTGAAATGTATAGCGCTGGTGATAAATCAAGGCTGTAGTGGGGGAAGGGGGGGGAGGGTGAAAGGCTCAGCAGCAGCAGGAGTGGGGGAGTGGGGGGTTAAAACATAGCTGCTTCTCTCCTCCAGGGGGATGCTGGGGCTAAGCAGGAGAAACCCTAGCCTGGCTTCTTCCTGATTCAGTAACACTGGGCTGCCTCAGTCTCACACTGTCAGGTCTTTATGACCTCTTAATTATTTAGAAGGCTATAAATGAGATGAGCTGGGGGGTTTTTCTTTTCCCTCAAGGGCTAGTGGCCTGGTCTTCTGTGCTCTCTAGCCAGTGAGGATATGAATGGTGAAAGAAGGGATTTGGACCCTCCCTCCTTTCCTTCCTTCCTTCCTTCCTTCCTTCCTTCCTTCCTTCCTTCCTTCCTTCCTTCCTTTCTTTCTTTCTTTCTTTCTTTCTTTCTTTCTTTCTTTCTTTCTTTCTTTCTTTCTTTCTTTCTTTCTTTCTTTCTTTCTTTCTTTCTTTCTTTCTTTCTTTCTTTCTTTCTTTCTTTCTCTCTTTCTTTCTCTCTTTCTAACTCTTTCTTTCTTTCTTTCTCTCTTTTTCTTTCTTTCTAACTCTTTCTTTCTCTCTAATACCCTCTTTCTCTTTTCCCTTCCTTCTTTCCTTCGTTCCTTTGTTCCTTCCTTCTTCTTTCCTTCTTTTCCTTTGGCTTACTTGGGAATTGGAGAAGCCCTGGGCCTTCCTTCCTTTCCAAATGCCCCTACTGGCAGATCCTGTCAGCCCCAGGCAAAGCTTGACCCGTTTGGCCACTTTTAGCCAGGGTGGTTTACAACAGGGAATCTCAACCTGCAGGAGATAATAGTGAGTACTAAGAGTGAACATTTACTAAGCTTTTGAAGGTTTGCAAAGCCATTAATAGAGGGCTACAGGACATCATTTACTTCTCAGAAGAATGCTGAGAAACATTATTAGCCTCATTTTATACTTGTGACTTACCTAAGGTCACATAGTTAGCCAGAGTAGTTCTGGACTTAAACTTTAGGTATTCTCACTCCTAAACTATTGCTTTCTCCTTCCCCTCCAAACTATTTAATATGATGTTGCTTCATGATAAGCATGAAAAAAACAAACAAACAAACCTGTTTTACCCATCAGCTTAACTTCTGTCCTCAACTAAACTTTGTACCAGGTGTCTAAGAAGAAGCACAAATTCAAATCTCCCTTGATTTTCCATAGACAGAGAAAGGTAAAATTGTGTGTTAGAGAGAAACTGGGATCTGAATCTTAGCTCTGATAATACCTATGTGATCTTGGGCAAGTCACAAGCTCAGTTTTTTCTATCTTCCTAAGAGGGGTTGGACTAGATTCACTCTAAGGTGCCTAAATCTATTATCCTATGGTCAGAGCACTGAAATAAAGAAATGATGGAAAAGAGATATAGGGCACTGGACCATCTAGGAACTCTCTGTGGATGTCTGAGAACAGCTTTCCATTGTATACATTACAAGCTGGAAGTCGACTTCCAGGAGGGAGGGAAGGAGTTAACGGCGCCCAGAGCTTCCTGCAGAGCTCCATTCTGGAAGCCTTCTCTGAATTCTTTTGGTCATGAAATGATGGGGGAGAGAATGCTGCAACTGTTTAGTCTGCAGGGGAGGTGGCTCCTGCCCAGGCATCTGGATGTACTGTCTGTCATTCAGCAAACATCACAGAAAGGAACTGAACCCACCGTCCCTTGCCATCTCTCCTCACCAACCATGGCTGCTGCCCCTCATCAACAAACCTGGGAGAGAGGCAGGGAGGGAGGGAACACGGGGAATATCATTTCATTTTTAAGCAGTAAGGAAACCGAGGCCCACAAAGGTCCAGCGACTTGGTGTTAGCCACATGGCTCATCAGATAACTGGGGTTAGGATTCAAGTATAGGCCTCCTCATTCTCATTCCAGAGCAAGAGGAAGGCTGGCCTGGGGGTCAGAATCAGTGGATTCTAGCCCTCACTCCACCACTAAGTCACTGTATATCCT
This sequence comes from Monodelphis domestica, assembly GCF_027887165.1. Lineage (NCBI taxonomy): Eukaryota > Metazoa > Chordata > Mammalia > Didelphimorphia > Didelphidae > Monodelphis > Monodelphis domestica. Next base: position 421,745,985 of record NC_077229.1, on the reverse strand, counting down.
CAGCCAAGTCATTTCCCCGCTTTCAGCCTCAGTTTCTTTTCTTTGCAAAATGATGGCATTATTGGATAAACAAAAAAGCTAATGAAGATCCTAGAGAGAAGAAAATGAAACATATGCCTTCCCTTCAAAGCAGAGAGGTCTGGGTCTAGTAGGAGACAATATGGTATATACACTGTCAGATGCAGTCATAGTATTCCTAGGGTTTTTGTTTAATTGTTGTGTGTGTGTGTGTGTGTGTGTGTGTGTGTGTATGAGAGAGAGACAGAGACAGAGGGAGAGGAAGAGACACACGCACACAGAGGAGGGAGAGAGAATAAGGAGGGAAGGGAAAGAAGATAAGAGAGAATGAGACATGCAGTTGATATTAAGACAAAAGGCTTCAATAGGCTGCATTTAAAATCTGCCCACAAAATGAAGGAGTTATAGCGGTCCCTAAGGCCCCTTTAAATTCACTCTAAGATGCTAAGATTCTAGGGCAGCTGGTCAACACCTCCCCCAATTGGGAGCATTGCTCCTAGTCCTTGTCTAGGCCATTCTGAACTCCCTTGGATGAGAGAGAGGGAGAGAGGGGTGGGGAGAAAGAGAGGGAAAGAAAAAGAGGGGAGAGAGAGAGAGAGAGAAAGAGGGGGAGGGAGAGAGAGAGAAAGACAGAGAGAGAGGAAGAGAGAGAGAGAGAGAGAGAGAGAGAGAGAGAGAGAGAGAGAGAGGGAGAGAGAGAGAGAGAGAGAGAATAGCCTTTTCCTCCTATCTTAGAATTGATACTAAGTATTGGTTCCAAGGGCTAGGCAATGGGGGTTAAGTGACTGGCCCAGGGTCACACCCCTAGGAAGTGTCTGAGGACACGTTTGAATCCAGGCCCTTCCATTTCTAGGTCTGGCTCTCAATCACTGAGCCACCTAGCTGCCCCCAGGATAACTGAGTTTTTAAAAGACGCTTCCCAAACAGTCAAAGGAAAGAAGATAAGATAAAACAAACTTAGGGGGAATGGAATTGCCCAGTTACAGAGAAGTAGAGGAAACTGCCCCAAATCCTGGTGGAGCTGGGGATGGATTATCAGAAGTGACCATGACAGATCCGCCTCATTCCTGCCTTGGGCCCCTTTTCTTCGGAGAAAGGGTGACAGGCTAGATATTTCACACTCATTCCCACCTCCAAATCGTTGTTCATGTTGTTCCCTCAGCCTGGAATGTCCCCAGGAATGTCTCCCTCCCTCCCTCCCAGCTTAACCCAATCCTACTCATCCTTTATGATCTGGCTCAAGTTCCACTCACTCCAGTGCAGCTTTCCTTAGCTAGTCCCCACCTCCCCCCCAAGCTATTCTTGTAATAATTATAATAATTATAGCAAACATGCCTATAGGACTGAAGGGACTGCAAAGGGTTTTGCTCGTGAATGTGAGATCCTTACCACAACAGTCCCAGGAGGTAGGTTCTCTTATACCTAAAGGTGCATTTTACAGATGAGAAAACTGAAGTTGTGATCTGCTGAGGGTCAAAAAGCTAGTGAGCATCGGAGGTAGGATTTGAACTCATTCCAAGTCCCAAGGGTGATCTGTTAGGCCTCTTGGCTGCCTATGGAATGGCCAGAACACAAGCTTTGGAGGCCGAGCTCGAGTTCAGACCTGTTCTAATACTCACTGCTTGTGTGTCTTTGCACGAGTCGCTGCCCTCTCTGGTCTTCGTGTCTCATGTCTGTCAAATGAGGGGCTTGCTGGGTCTCAGCTCCCTTTGAGTTCTTTCTTTTAGCATCGATACATGTTCCAGAGCAGAAGAGTGGGAAGGGCTAGGCCACTGGGGTGACGTGATTTGCCCAGGGTCACGGAGGAATCCCATGATCCTTCTCCAGGGTTCCTGCCCTGCTTTCCCATGAATCTCTCTCTAGCCAATATCACCTTAGTCTCAGGGGCAATATTCAATGCCATGATTCTACGGCATAAAACACTATTTGAGGGGGATAGTATTCCCAAGGAGGAACACCTTTCTCCCTGAAAAGACTTATCGACAACTATGTGGCAATTTCCTCTTTTAAGAATGTCAGAGAGTCAGGCACAGAGAAGGGAGGTCCTGGGTTCAAATTTGGTATTAGACATTTCCTAGCTATGTGACCACTTGACCCCCCATTGCCTAGCCCTTACCACTCTTTTAATTGGTTCTAAGATGGAAGGTAAGGGTTAAAAAAAAAAGGAACATCAGAGCAAAATTTGAACCTAAATCTTTCAGACTCTGTGGCCTGCTCCCTACCCATTACGAAAAGCTGCTTCTTAATTTCTAAACAACTGTTTACGCCATGGAATGGCAGAGAAAGCATATTAAAGGCCCTCTAGTCTAACTTTCTCAAGGACTTGACAAATTAGGAAACTGAAGGGCAGAGGAGGAACCCAAGTTGTCCAAAGAAAAATAAGTGACAGGGATTAGTGACATGACTGGTGGACCTCAGAACTCAATGAATATATCTGGAGTACCCACTTTGTACAAAGCACTATTTTAGGCTCCAAGGGAGTCAGAAGTAAGACACAGTCATAGGATTTAGAACTGTAAGGGACTTCAGAGGTCCTAGTGTCCTCACATACCAGGAAACGAAGGTTCAGAGAGTTAAGGAACTTATTCTAGGTCACACAGGTAGTAAATGGCAGAATCAGGATTTGAACTCAGATATTCTGACTCCAGATTGGTCCTCTTCACTCTACCATGTTGCCTTGCATTAAGGAGGTTATAATTAAGTAGAGGAGGTAAGATATGGACATGAATAACTATATAATACAGAGTAGAAGGGGATAAGTTAGGAGTGGTCCAAAGTGCTATGAGAGTTCAGAACAGGGAGAGATCCTTTTCTTCCATCAGGGATAATCAGGGAAGGTTTCATGGAGGAGGAGCCATTTGAGTGGGGTTTTGCTAGATGGCTAGGCTCCAATAAGTGGAGATGGGTGTAGGTGGAAGAAGAGGGCTTAGGGAATTCTGGTCTTAAGTAATGGAATAACAATTTATAAAGATAGAGAGTAATTAGAGGATAAAGCGAGCAAAGGAGAAAAATGGGAGAAATGACTGAAAAGTTGGTTATGGGACAAGTTGTAGAAGAACTTAAATGCCAGTTTAAGAAGTTTAGACTTTTAAAAATAGGTAATAGGGAGCCACCAATGGATTTTGAGCAGGACAGTAAAGATGAATCTGGTGGTGAAGTGAAGAAGAGATATCAGACTCATGCCTGATCCATGGCCTGAACCAGATCAAAACAGAACTGGAAAATGTTTGACAAGATAAATAAAAATAAAACACAACACAGATAATGGTAATTTGTGGTTTTCGAAGTCAATAAATAGCCCATAAGGACCCCTTCTTTTTGAATTTGATATCGCTGATGTACAAGATCTGAGGAAAGAGAAACTGGAAGCAAAGAGATTAGTTTCAGTAGGCTGAGTAAGAGGTAATGGGATATCGAATTAGGATAGGAACACTAAGAACAGAAAGGAGACATCTGTGAGACATATTTTGGAGGCATATAGAAGGGGGGACCAGGGAGAGGAGGAAGAAAATGGAAGAAGTCAAAGACAACTCTTGAGATTTGGGTCTAGTTAATGAGGGAATGGTGGGGCCATTCATAGAGGAAGGGAACATTTAGGGGCGGGAGATGAGTTTCATTTTGGAAATGTTATGTGTGCAGCACTGCTGAGACTTTAGATGGAGATAATAAGAAGGCAGCTGGATAGTGAAGAGCCAATGATGTTGGGTGTTAATTTCGAGGAGGTCCAATGACGTCAGCGGGATGATGTCTGGCTGGGGCATGGATTGGATTCAAGCGAGGCGCAGCCCCACTCTCTGTTCTACAGTCATCAAAGTCCAGACCAAAGTCAGGAAGACTGGTGATGGCCCAGGAAGCGCCAGATGACCTTGACAATCTTTCATCTCCGATCAAGCTGCAGGTGCTCCACAGGGCTTGCTTCAGCTGTCTTCGTGCCATTGGAACAAATTATTCTCATCCATTCATTCCACCTGGGGAAGTCTTCACATGCTTGCGGTAGATAGACATCTCCCTAGCTCATTGTTGGTTTGTTGATTTATTAAGCACCTACTGTGTGCCATATACTGTGGTAAGCACTGGGGATACCAAAAGAGGCAAAAGACAGACCTATACCCTCAAGGAGTTCACCATCTAGAGCACTGGACCTGGAATCAGGAAGACCTGAGTTCAAAACTAGCCTCAGATACTGACTAGCTGTGTGATTTTGGGTAAGTCACTTAACCTTTGTTGTCCCAGTTTTCTCATCTATAAAATGGAGATCATAATAGTACCTACCTCTCAGGGTTGTTTTGTGGAGGAAATGGGATCCTGTTTGTAAAGTGCTTTGCAAACTTTAAAGTGCTATATAAAAACTAGTTATTATTATTGTTAATATTATCAATAATAATTATATTTAATAATAAGGATAATGATGACAATGATGATGATGATGATAAGTTTTTAAGAGGTCAGAATCAGAGACAGAGATTCAAGAATCATCTGCACAGAGGTGGTAGGGGATTGATATCATAGCAGCAATTAAAATTGATGAGGAGAAAAAGTCTGACAACACCTAGGAGAATATCAACATTTTAGAGGATCATAGGAAGATAGGTTTAGATCTCCAAATCGGCATCTAGCAGGCTCTGTTTTATGTAGCCAGTATGTTCCAAGGCCTGTTGTATAAGTTGAAAAACACAATAATAAACTCCATTTTTCAATAAATATTTCTTAGACAATTATAGGCACTTTATGAGTTTTCTTAGGCTCTTCACACTACCTTTTCTTTTTTTACACCCTTAACCTCTATCTTAGAATCAATGTTGTGTATTGGTCCAAGGCAGAAGAGAGGTAAGGGCTAGGCATTTGGGATTAAATGACTTTCCCAGGGTCATACAGTTAGAAGTATCTGAGGTCAGATCTGAACCCAGGACCTCCTGTCTCTAGGCCTGGCTCTCAATCCCCTGAGCTATGCAGCTGCCTCTGGCATCACTCCTCTTGCACTCTGGGGCCATAATTAATAACTAAATAACATTAATGAAACCAAGAGAAGCCCTGCTCTGACTCAGACATGACTTGTTAAAGGGGAGAACTCTGGACAAGGACAAAGACTAATGCAGAGCTAATGTTTGGCACAAAACAATGACAATGACTGTGAATGAGTGAACATTGCTTGGGAAAATGGCACAGATTTAGTAAAAAAGTCTTATTTTACTTATTTTTTTTTACTTTATTTTTTCCAATTTCCAATATGTGTACCTGAATTCATATGTGTTGAGTTTGCATAAAATGAGGTCCTACTAATTTATGGGACAGCAGGAGGAAGCACAGCTAACAACGAAGAGGCACAATTAGGAAGTTAGGAAAAGATCCCTGAGTGTAGTGCCATAGAAACCAAAGGAAGAGTGAGTGGCAATAAGAGGACTTTTGTTGTTCAGTTATTTTTTAGTCATTTCTGACTCTGTGACCCTATTTGAGGTTTTCTTGTCAAAGATACTGGAGTGGCTTGCCATTTTCTTCTCCAGCTCATTTTACAGATGAGGAAACTGAGGCAGACAGAAATTAAGTGATTTATCCAGGGTCATACAGCTAGTATATGAGGCCATAGTTCAACTCAGGTCTTTCTGACTCCAGACCTAGCATTTTATCCACTGTCATCTAGTTGGTCTCTAGTTTCTAGATCTGTTGGCTTTTCCCAAGTCTTTATACTACTTGACTTCTCTGCAGGGTCCAAGTTTGTTGGCCATCCCTTCCTTCTAAACACTCTTTTCTCTTTGTTTTTTAGTTGTCTGGCTGCTATTTCCAGACTCCTTTATTGGACCATTATTTGTGTGCCATTCCCTGTGCATAGGATGCACATTAGGACTCTGTCCTGGGTCTGCCATGCACTTTCTCGATCTTATCTTCAGCTCCCACAAGTTCAACTATCATCTCTACATGGAAGACCATTAAATGTTTGTTTGTTTATTACCTTCGGTCTTCAAATCAACAATAAGTTTCAGTTCCAAGGCAGAAGAGTAGGAAGAGCTAGGCAATTGGAGTGAAGTGACTTACCCTGGGTAACGAAGCTAGGAAGGATCTCAGGCCAGATTTGAACCTAGGACCCCCTGTATCTACTCAGCCATCTAGCTGCCCATGTTATTCTATATCCATACTCATTCCCTCTCTTGAACCCTTCCCATATCACCTATTGGACATCTCCAACTAGAAGCCCCATGGGCTTGTCAAACTTAATATATTTAAAAGAGTGATGTTTTTCAAATATATGTACACACACATACATATATGTATATATTTTAGGGTCACAGCCATAATGGGGTTTTCATATCTATGTATTTCTATATCTATCCATTATTTTTTAAATTTAAATTTTTCTTAAATTTTATTTTTATGATCACTTCCATATTGGTGGTTGTTGTTAAGGGTACACTCAAAGAAAGCCAGGACTGAGAAATAAACCCATAAATACACTGATGTGAAAGATGGCATGCTTTGCCATGCTCTGCATCCATCCAACGCCAACAGTCCTTTCTCTGGATCTATCCTTTATTTCTCCTCCAACCCTTCTTTATTCCTCACTGCCCTGTTTTTGTTGTAGCCACTAGGCTTCTTCCGATGATCTGGATGGACAACTTCAGCTGTGTTCAGCTCTTCACTCTTCCCCTGTCAGGCCAGATCAGTTGCCCAGTCTTCTTCAATTTTACCTCCATAATATATCTCAAATCTGTCCCTTTTTTGCTATTCTCACAGCTACTGTCCTGGTTGAGGCTTCAGGCTTTGCTTCTCACTTCGAATTTAGTAGTGAAGGAGAATGAAGGAGAAGAGAAAGAATAATGGCTTGAGAAGCTAGTAGGGCAAAAGTTTGTTTGCTTTTTAGTGACGGGGAGACATGTTTGTAGAAGGAGGAACCACTGGGGAGAGACTGAAGTAGAGGGGGGAGGAAGAGGAGAGAGATAAAGTGACTGACTGAGAGGTAGAGATGGACAGAGAATGATCAGTGGCGCAAGCTCCAGGAAGAGAGAGCACAGTTTGGGATCCAGAACCTGAGAAGAGATACTAGTTTTAGCAAGAGAGAATGAACAAAGACAGCATTTGAGGCATGGAGGAAGGGAGATTGTTTTTCATAGGATGGTTACAAGGACTGGATGCAATAATATAGGTGAAAATGATCTAAAAATTGAAAAGCAATACATGGCTGCAAAGAATCATGTTGCTGCTGTTGCCAACAATGAGGGGGGCTGCCTTCTGTAGAGTTAAAGTGGGCAGATGCCTACATGGTGTGATCTGAGAGACAGCAGGAGAGTCTCCTGTCCCCAATCTCTTTGTCGCCAGCATGTTACCTTGCTTTAGATTCCACTGGGTCTCTTTCACCTACATTATCTCTTTTGCTCTTAACAAATAACCCTGTGAGGGAAACTGGCTATTATTAGCCCTATTTTACAGGTGAGAAAACAGAGGTCCAGAGATGTTAACTGACCAAAATCACACAAGGAAGCCACAAGTAAGATGAGTACCTTATTCTCCTGCTCTCTAATCTAGAGAAGGGGTGTGTGTGTGTGTGTGTGTGTGTGTGTGTGTGTGTGTGTGTGAAATTTTCCTTACTGATCATGAGCTGAGAGCAGATCATGAGAATGTGGTTTATATGTGAGAGAGAAGGGAGGGGATCATTTTGGGACATTTATTGACCAGGAAAGGCAGTCTAGGCATGAAGTTTTTGGGCTCTTGTGGAGTAGGAGGATGATGAGGAGTAAATGAAAGGAGAGAGAAAAGAAGTACCTATTATTATCAATGAGTCATATTTCATGCTCTTCCTTTCTAACTAGATCTGTCTGTAGTCAAAGATTCTCCTCTTTTTCCTCCCAATTATTAATATGTGCCTGGATCTCCTCTGAACCAATTACAGGGGTGGGAAAGGCCCATTGGAGGGTAGAGGCTCTTCTTGTAAACTCTTTCCTTTAGCACTGAGAAAAAAATAAACTGACCAGCTGCAGGTGCTGCCAATTCCCACTCTAGAAAAGATGCCATAAAAAGATGCTGGATTTTGAAGGATCTGGGCTCAGATCGGGGAGGCTAGTAGGGTAAAAGTTTGTTTGCTTTTTAGTGAAGGGGAGACATGTTTGTAGAAGGAGGAATCACTGGAGAGAAACTGAAGAAGGGGAGGGAGGAAGGGAAGAGAGATAAAGAGACTGAAAGGTAGAGATTGACAGAGAGGCAGAAACAGTGACTGAGAATGATCAATGGAGCATCTCCTCTAGGAGGAGAGAGAAGGGAATTGGGATCCAGGACCCAAGAAGATATATTAGCTTTAGCATTTGAGAATGAGCAAAGACAGGATTTGAGGCATGGAGGAGGGGAGGTTGTTTTTTTATAGGATTATATGTGATAATATAGGTGAAAATGCTTTGAAAATTGCAAAGTGATATATGCTCAGATTTTAAGCCCAAGGACCTGGGTTTGGATTCTGACTCTGTGACTTATATTTCTTACAATTTTAGATCAGTCATTTAATTTCTCTGGGTCTCAGCCCCCTCTTGTCAAATGAAGATACTGGACCAGATAATTTCAAAAGTCCCTTCCATCTTGAAATTTGATGATTTTATTCCCAAGGGCAAGAGAGTTCCATAGCAGATTTATTTATTGCTGGAGCAAGGAACCTTCAAGATATTTTTTTTTCCTGATTGAGCTACTTGCTGGATGTGAGACCCTGATGTAGTTGCTTGACTTCTCTGAACCTTAGATGCTTCACTCACTTAAGGGCAGAGCACTAGATGTGGAGTCAGAAGACCCAGGTTTGAATTCTGATTTTATAAATAGTCCCTCTAGATCGGCTTCAGTTGCTTTACTTGTAAAATGAAGAAGCTAGACTAGATGGTAAACCAAAGTCCTTTCTACCATTCATTCATTCCTGTCCAGAAAGTCTGATCTGGATGAATAAATGTTGAGTGAGAGAAGCCCCCCAATCAGAGCCATCTTTTTAGATAATTTGCTCTATCTAGCCTGATCTGAAAAATAGACCCTTGATTCATCTCCTTAAGCCTTTCTTCTTGGGTGTTTCTCAGGTGATAAGGTACCAAGGACAAATGAGGGGATAAAGGCTTGTGTGTGTGTGCTGGTGGGCTTTGTAAATTTCTGCTGGCCCCAAATGGTCCCCAGCTTCTCCTTGTATGCTAGTGCCACCTACAGACCATTCCCCTTACCCCAAGGGACACACCCAGTCCTGGGGTAGGCAGCTGCCAGGACATCAAAGGCACTGGAGAGCCCACTCAGGAATCAGGGGGAGTCTGGGAGGCCAGGAGAAAATGATGTGTGATTCCAGGAACCCAACATAGTCATCTTAAGGCTCCTCCAGCTCTAAGGTCCAGCTGCCATCTCTGTATCCTTCCACTAGAAGTGAATGGGGGAAAAGCCTTTCTTCTCTATTCCCACAGTCATTCACATTAGTAGGATACTTGTGTTACATATCTAAAGCTGTAGGAACTTCATCATCATCATCGAGGACAAACTCTTCATCTTCCAGATGAGACATAAGGCAGTTAAATGACTTGCTCAGAGTCACACAAGTAAGGTCTAAAGTGGGATTTGAACCAAATCCAGCCTCAGATACTTACTAAGTGTGTGACCATGGATAAGTCATTTAGACTATCTCAGTTTTCTCATCTGTAAAATGGAGATGATAATAGCACCTACTTCCTAGGGCTGTTGTGAGGGTCAAATGAGATAATTAAGTGTCTGGCATACATGGCTGTTGCTCACTTGTTATAGTTGTGTCTCACTCTTGGGGACCACACTTGGGGTTTTCTTGGCAAAGATGCTGGAGTGGTTTAGTAGGTGCTTCATCAATGCTTATTTTCCCCACTGCTGTGAGAGTCTTGGTTTGTGCCAATTGGAATTGGTAGGTGCTATCCTGTATACCAGACTTGGAAATTAAAAAACAAACAAACTAACAAACTTGTCCCAATTGATGAAGTGTGGAAGGCAGACTTACAATTAAAAACAAAACCAAGCTTTACCTTCTGCTTTAGAATCAAGACCAAGTATCCATTTCATGGCAGAAGACTGGTAAAGGCTAGGCAATTGGGGTTAAAACTTACTCAGGGTCACGTGGCTAGGAAGTCTGAGGTTATATTTGAACTCAGGACCTCTTATCTCTAGGCTTGGCTGTTTATTCAATGAGCCATCTTGCTGCCCCAGATAAAATACGAAAGTCCCTCTTGGAATAGTCTTTTATGTTTGCTTAGCATTTAGACGTTCTAAAGCTCTTTTACAATTGTCTCTGGGATCCATGGTAGACACTGTGTTCCCACTGGAGAGGTGAATGGACTGAAGTCTCCACAGGTTAAGAGACTTATATACATAGTGACAGACTTTGAATTGGATCCTAGTTCTCTTGCTTCAGATTCTGGTATGCCTCCCTCTATATTACAGTGCCCTTCACAGTCAATGCCACTCAAGGGAAATGGATGGAGTACCATGGAGGACACTGTGCCTGACCCTCCTTTCCAGATAGGACTCACTAAGTCCTACAACCTTAGAATTTTTTTTCTTCTAGAGAATTTATTGACTATTTTATAATTGGAGTCAATAGGAAACCAGAATTTAATATACAGAACTTCTTTCTAGAGGTAATTATTCATTCAGGAATGCATCTAATCTATTTATAGAAGGATAAGGTAATTCATATGCTTACAACGAACTCCTCCATCCAATCATCCCTTAATACCACAGAACAACTAACCTGTGCAAAGTCTACCCTTACACACCCTTGGCACAGCTAGGTAGCAAGATGGGACTGTGGCTTGGTGCCACTCAAGGGAGAAAGCAGATACGGCGATCTTGGGGAACTTGTGGCCACAGAAAGGACATCTCTATGCTGAATGTGGCTTGTGTAGGTGTGTTACGTCAAGGAGGGGCTGGTGGGACAGGGAGGAAGTTAGTTAAGGAGCAGGACAGGTAGGTGTGTGTGTGTGTGTGTTCCTCTAATCACATGTTTTATGCTCAAATGATCTCTTTTATCCCTCCATCTCCAAGTGTCTTATAAAAACTGTAATTAGGGCTCTTGACACACCCTGTGAATTGGACCAGGGTTAACCAGACCCAAAGAACTAGGAAGAAAGTCTTGAGGGGTTCAGTGAGTCAGTGAGGCCTCATCCCCAGAAACACTATGTTCAAGAGATGGCAAGTGGACCCTTTGGTTCTGCAGCCAGATTCTTTTCCCCCAATTTTAGCTCCTAAACCCAGCTGATGCTCAGAATTGGGGAAGGAGCTGGGACCTATTCTACTTGAACTTAGAGCAGTAGAGGGTTGCTATCCCCATAAGCATATTTTAAAACTGAAATCTGGATCTTGAATATGAGACAGGCAATAGAGACAGGAAAAATCACCAAGGTTCTCAGGGAAGTGTTGTGGCACAATAGTAAAAATCTGGGTCTGAGTCTGGGATTTGCTATGAATTTATTGTGTTATCCTGGGTGAATTTTTTTTCCTAAGGGGCCTTGGTTTCTACAATTATAAATTAGAGAGTGGGGGGAAGGTGGCTTTTTCTAAGATGTCCTTCAGCTTTGAAATTCATATGTGTTAACTATGCTGTGAGATCACAGGCAAGATCACACCAACTCTAAGAACCTCAATTTCTTCATCTAAGAAAGAGTTAAATTGTCTACCTCTCAGGGTTATTTCTAGAAAGGACTTCATGCATCTTAGAACACACTCTAAATATGGACTTGTATTAATGTGAAATTCTGGGAGAAAATTCTCACTAGAACCAAAACTGAACATTCCTTGCTGGGGCTGAATTGCTGATAATCTAAGAATCTCTAGACTAGAACATTACCTTGTGAGGCTTCCTCTGACTCTTTATTTTTGTTCCATTGTCTCTCCCGGATGGAGATAGAAATAAATGGACAGCAGGCAGTTGATTAAAAAAAAAATCAAGAATTGACCACGGATTGGACAATCCCCTAAATAACTATAAATAATAACAAATATAATCATTTGATAAATAAGAATAGTCATCAATCCTCTGAATAAGCATTAGTTCAACTAAAGAGTGTTTTTTTTTCCCTATCTCCTGCCATGTGAATGTCTATGACCTTTAGATGAGTGCTCTAGATGAGTGCCATCTGGGTCATGCGGTATAGATCATCTCAAAAATCCTTTTCAACTCTAAAATGATAAGACCTTCAATTTCATAACTGTGACCCCCATTGTCCAGGCCCCTGGAAAGCAAGCTATACCTCCAACTCTCAGCATATCACCAGACCTCATCCTTTCCAAGTCCTCCAAGACATAAAAGAATGTTTTCCCAAAAGCCCCAGGCAAAGGCTGTCTTAGGGATTTCCCCCCAACACCAAATCCTGTCCCTCTATAACAGGAAAAATGCTTCCTAGGCCTTCATGTTTGCTGCTTCCTAAATACTTGTCCTGTAGTTGCCCCCAATTTGTTTCCATGACATGACATTTTCTCACGATTTCCTGAAATATCTCACCCACTTATGCCAGGTATCCAGAATATAATGCCTGCATGTGGGGTGTAGAGGGGGTAGATGAAGAGACACTGGAGGGCTATGTAGCAGAGAGCAGCCTGGGGGTCCTGGAGTCCCACCAACTCCAGTCTCATTATTTTACACTGGTGAATTGGCTGCCATGTTCTATCTATACCACATGTGGGACAATCGGGGCTTCCGATTCCAGAAGGGGACTCGAGTTTGGGGCATCCCAGAAACACCCCTCAGTTGTGGCCTGAACACATAAGAAGTAAGAGTAGGGAGGAAAAGAGGAAGAAGAGAATGGTATGGAGGCAGAGGAAGGCATGATCCTAAGCCCTGGCTAAGGGAAAGCCAGCCTGCTGTGGTTAAGTTGCTTCCTGACTTCCAGGGACCATCTGTAGAAGGTCACCAGTTTCGGGAAACTACACCTTGAAGTCACAAAGTTTCTGCTATTCAAAGGCACAAATCACCCTCATCCATCTCTCTCAGTTTCCCTTCAAGAATGGAGATGCGTTTGGTGCCAAGATGTACATTTTTATAAAATAGGGGAAAAAAGGCACTCAAAATTCAAAGTTCCGTTCCCTTTTTTCCTTAATACATCCTCTTCCTTAATTCAAAGAAATACTTCAAAATGCTGCATTTACTTAGCCTGGCTCTCCCTTTCCTCATCTATCATATGAGAGGGTTGTATCGGATATTTCAGGTACTTTCCAGTTCAAACACTGTCTTAGACTGAATTTGTTTCTCTGTTCAAGAACCTATCATGTCTCCCTATTTCCCAACATTTCAATGATGAACTGTTTGATTGTCAAGCCGCTTTATATTTATTTACACTCGTTTTCTGCATTTTATAGCACCCAGCCTTTGTTCTGGTTACTCGCTTCTCTTTACCGGTCCTAATTTGGGGAAAACTCACTCTACCTTTGTGTCTTGAGGAACGCTCTCTGTCACATACGTCCTTCCTTATATTCATTGATCCCCAACTCTACGGCATCCTCTGAGCTTCATCCGCAGTCCTGTCTCCTCTCACAAGTCTCCAGCTAATCCTGTCCACACTGTCCATTTTTCTTTTTTCAACGGCTGGATTTACAAATAGCGCTGCATATTTTAACAATTACTTTGTTTGGAGAAGGTCTAATGGATAATTAATTTAAAAGAGCAAAGAGTCTGGTTTCCTTAATGAAATTATGAGCTCCTTGAGGAAGGCACCCTGCTTTATACTTTGTATTATTCCCGGTAGCGTCTAGATGGTTATGGACTCTCCTTAAACACTTGGTGACCGATTATTTTCTTCCTTCCACGAGGCAACGCTGAGCCTTTCTTGCCCTGCCTCTGCCACATCCCTGCCACCATCTCCTCGTCTCCACAGAGCCCCGGGACACAAGAGGCCAGTAGTTACATAACCAGGCCAGGAGATTTTTTCCACTGGGCTTGGGCCGGGCCAGCTCTCCAGTGACAGCTCCAGCAGGTACAGGCGCCCTGTCTCCGATGGCCGTGCCCGGGCAGGGTTGAGATTCTGGCAATCTGGAGCCGCTCAGCATAGCTGAGATTCCCGAGGTGGCTGGCCACTGCGGGAACGGATCTGCCGTCTCCTGCCTGTCCCTGGGAGGGGAGGAACACGGCAGGGGAGGTGAGAGTTGCCAGTAAGCAGGGGGTGGCTCGCTGGAGCCTGAGAGGTACCGCCGTGCTTACCGGCAAGGACAGTCTGAGGCACGCAGCCTGACACCTGATCTGGCCTTCTCCAATAACTCGCTTATCTGCCCGGGGCCTGCTTTGGCATGGCGGCCAGGGACAGGCTCAGAAAGACCCAGAGAGAGGTCTCTTGGTGGGCTTAAAAGGGGAGATGGGTAGATAGACAGATAGAGGAGAGGCAGAGAGAACAAGGGAGGTACACACATAGAGAGAAAGGGAAAGAATAGGAAAGAAGGCAGGAAAATACACGAAAAGAAAGAGGATAAATTCATTTAAAAAGGTTGGGGAGGGTGCTAGAAACTATGTCTTAGCAATATGGAAAGATGGATCAGAAAAAGAAAGCTTCTGCTCAGAGAGGGGAGCATATAACACTCTTATTAGGACCTCTAAAACTAATTTGATCGTACAGCCTTTGGAGCCTAAAATAAAATACTGATGCTGGGGTGAAAAAATATAGCCTGGGCAGCAGGGAAGATCGAGAAAATTAAATCTATTTTCATGGTGGAAAAAATGATACATAAAACACATCTTTTACAACTAAATATACAATGAATTCCAAACACTATTTTAGAGGGGAAATATCACTGGCACCTACATTGTCTCACTTCTGCTTCTTGAAATTCCAGGGTTTCATTAGAGACCATTTGGAAAAATGGTCCTTCCTAAGGGTGTGCCTTTTCCCACTGATGGAGTGGCTTCCTCTTCCCTACTCTTCAAAACTTGAACACTCATTCTTATGACCCAAGTCAGAGACTGTTGACATCTCATCTGCAAGGGTTTATTTATAATCAAATGACAAAATATTGAAGGTGACAACCACTGTGTGCCAACTCAGGCGCAAGTCAAGACATCAGCCTTGTGATATCCTTGGTCCTCTTTGAAAACGAAAAACAAACAACAACAACTGTGAGGGTTTATACAGAGTTAAAGACATTGTCTCTTGCCCTCAAGGAACTGACTGTCTAGTGAGGGAGACATATTGGATGACAAATGAAATAAGCCCTCAGATCAGCAAGTACTCTGAGCACAATGAGAGGCACCTGACAGACCATCTTATAGGAGCCTAAAGGAAGAAGAGGTCACAGTGGGCAGGGGTGAGCAGGGAAGGCTTCTTGGAGGAGGAGAGGTTGAAGCCCTTTCCCCTTTCCTCCCCTCTACCACTCTCCCAAGGTATGTTGTGAATTTACTGTATGGGATAAGGGAAAAAAAAATCTATGTTCTCATTTATAAGACTCAATCTTCCTGGTGGAATTCTGAGAAGGGCACTATCTGTGATTTTAAAAACATCCGTATCTAAGAGGCTGGCGGTTTGGATTTCTGCCCAGAAGGGAAGCCCGCAACATTGGGCAAAAGGAATTACTGGGATGTTGCTGCTGTTTCTAGTGTTCAGACTGGTTAATCATCTTCTGATTGGTAATGAGTCACTGCATGCACAG
This sequence comes from Monodelphis domestica, assembly GCF_027887165.1. Classification (NCBI taxonomy): domain Eukaryota; kingdom Metazoa; phylum Chordata; class Mammalia; order Didelphimorphia; family Didelphidae; genus Monodelphis; species Monodelphis domestica. The sequence continues at coordinate 421,730,379 of NC_077229.1, read as the reverse complement.
GTCTGCTGTGCTCCTTCCAGGACCAACTTCAAGGTCAATGATCATTTTCTTCTCTGTTTTCCATTTCAATAGGTGATATGGTTGTTTCCCTCAAGTCACCGATTTCCTGGTCTCTTCCCCTTCAACTTCCAGCTAGTTAGACTTTAGCTGCTTAGTTTTGTAGGGTGGACCTTAAGGTTTAATGTCTTTCTTTTTTTTTTTAAGACTTAATGTCTTTTCAAAATTATTAATTTATTTTTTGTTGGTTACATTAAAATTTTCAGGTATCTCCTTCCTTTTTTCCTCCCCACATTAGGGAAAGCATCACTTGACAAATATATATATATATATATATATATATATATATATATATATATATAAACTATGTCTTTCATTTTTCTATTTGTCAGTTCTTTCTCTGGAGACAGACATTCAAGAATTATTCCTCAAACATTAATTCTGTAGCTACATATAATGTTCTTTTGGTTCTACCCATTTTGCTTTTCATTATTTCATGTAGGTTTTTCCATGTTTTTTTTTAACTTTTTTGTTTTAATTAATCTGCTCAAAGTTTAATATCTTTCAAAGAGTCTGATCTAAATCAGGTTGGGAAACTCAAAACAACTGAGCTATACAAGGTAGGTCTTAGGCAGAACAATGAAACGATGTCTTTAGGGTCCCAGGCTCTCTGCTCTCTACCTTTTTCTTCTTGGTGGCATCTCCTCCTAGAGTGGCAAAGAATAAAGAGCTCTGAGCTTGGAGTCAGAAGGATTACCCTTGAACCCTCACTGTGCAACTGTGGGCATTTTTCTTGATTCGTGGCTTTGAATCCCACCTCTCATATTTTCTAGGTGTGTGATACCAGGCAAAACACTGAACCTCTCTGATCTTTACTTTTCTCATGTGTAAATGAGTGGAATAGACTAGATGGTCTCTAAATTCCTCTCAGCTCTTTAATTTATAATCCTATATTCTCTGAGCCTTGGTTTCTTCATATGTAAAATATGGAATAACTTTAGAGGGTACTGTAAACCATAAAATACTTTATATTTTATAAAGTATATTTAAATATATATAAGTGTAATTATATAAGGCATATTTATGTACATATAATATATATTAATATTTATAAATGTGAGGTATCAATCCATTTCTTCTAGGTGCCTGACATCTTTAGCTCTTTTCCATTAGAACTTCCTCTCTTGAAAAGATCTCTGCTGATGAAAGAAACATTCCTTAATCCTCTTAGTAGAAATGTGAAGTCCAAGGATATGGAAGAAGGTATATGCTATCAGGCATAGTTGTGTTTGTTGATTTTGCATGCATATATGGGTGTGTGCTCGTGCGTGCGCGTGTGTGTGTATGTGTGTTTTGTTACAAGGAAGGGTTCAATTAGAGGGTATTATGGAGAAATGATGGTGTTATAAAGTTAAAAGGTCATAATAAAACTATTTTAGAAATTAAATAAGGCTTTCTCAAATGAAGCAAACGTATCCATACTCCAAGAAGGTCAATGAAAAATAGAACATCTGCATATACACCAAAATATTAATTATTTTGTGTTTGAAAAGAATTACAAAGGAAGTAACCATTGAATTGGAATAGTTGAAAAAGTTGTAGCAAAGGAATGTAATGGATTCTTATTATATCATAAGAAAGATGTTTAAGCTACAGAGAAAAAAAGGGAAGACATGAATTGATACAAAGTAAAATAAATTAAATGAGGAAAATAACTATATAAAAATATATGTGTGTGTATATATAGACACATATATGTATATATGTATATACAGATTTATATGTGTGTACATATATACATGACCATAATAATGTAAATGGAAATACCATTAAAATGAAACTGAATGCCATGTAATTATGATGGCTCCAGAGAAAATGTGTCTCCCTGCCTTCTTTGGAGAGGTGAGGAACTATATAGTATGGATTATTACATGTGTTGTCAGCTGTTGTCAATGTGCTGTTTGCTTTTATTGAATTATTTTTTCTTGGTATAAGGAAAGGGGAAAAGGGTAGGGGAAATGGAGAGAGTGTGTTTACAAATAAATATGATATAAAATAAAAGTCTTCCACTTTAAAAAAGAAAGAAAAATGGGTATGGCAAGGTTTTGGCATGATGGGGAAAGAGCTAAGCATGGAGGTCAGTGTAATAACGCTGTAGGTATTTGTGTGTTGTGGTGACTCTCGAAGGTAGCCAGTGCCGTAGGGCAAGGTGCCAACCATGCACAGGGCTCAATGATATTGGCATGTATGTTGCAGATTGCTAACCCCTTCAAGAAAGCATTCGGGGTGGAGGACCCCTTAAGATATCATCCCTCCCTGGGAGTACGCTTTCTTATAATGATCAAAGCCTTAAATTAAAGGAACACTATCAGAGATTAGATAGGAATGAGGTTCTATTTGGGGGGACTTTTTGAGGCCCCTGAAATCTTTTTACATTCTCCAATTAAACTAAAATTATTACTGAGTTCTTTGGAGCCATTTACAGTCTTGTTCATTGCTGATTTCTAGTAACGATTCTCAATTAATGGCACCAGTCCTGGGATGGCCCCAACGTTTATTTCTCTTTGGCTTGAGAGTGTGGTAAGCATTGTTCTTGAAGCCTTATTATGTAGGATCTGGATCTAGTCTTAAAAACGAGTCTACAGATCTTGAGCATTATACTAGATCAATGGGGGGATGCAAGAAATCTTGTTCAGGGAGCTGGGGTATGTGTGTTTCTTGGATTAAACATCTGCCATAGATAATGTAGGCAATGGTAAACTGGAGAGCCATTTCTTCAAACGATTTGTCCTCTCGATATTCTGGAAAAGCACAAAGTGATCATCGGACGTATTTATCCAAGGTCAGATGCTTGCTATTTGATCCAGCACTGACTTCTAGTTCCATTTTTTGATCATGGCATCGAACCTTTGCTAGAAGACCTTTCGGAAGGGTCTGGGGATCCGTTTTGCACATATCAGCTCAGCCTTCGGTGTATTCTGTGCTTTAAGACCTCATGTAGCGTATAACAAGCCTTTCTCTGAGGATACCCACAGCACAAGGGATCACAGAGCCGGCACGGTGGAAATTGCCCAGAGAACCAGTTTCATGGAGCTGCTGCTTTGCCATGCAGTGATTGCACTTGGCTCTCAGGTCCTCCTTCCTTTTAACAGTTTTACAGCTCTAGTAAAGGCCAATTGAGGAACAGCAGCCCCAGCACGTGGGCCCTCCCTGCTTTTGTCCAAAGTCTGTAGGATGGCTTAGAGTGGGGACCTGCTATGTGCTTCTCCCAGAGATCACCTACGCGGTCGTCTTGATTGTAAGAACATGGAGGTTCCAGTTCTTTTCTCACGCCAGCCACTTTACTTCTTATCCCTAAACTAATAAATTTCTAATATCATCTTTATAGTGGGGAACCACAGACATAAATCATACAAGATGAGAAGAGCTGCTGGTGTTGCAGGCTATGTCAGTGAATGGAAGACACCATATAAATAAAGGGAGGGCAGAAATAAATGTTTATATAGTCTACAGTATGCCATGCACTATACTAAGTGCTGTACAAATATGACTTAACTTGATCCTCGCAACCCCCTGAGGTGCTGTTTATTCCCGTCTTATGGTTGAAGAAACTTGGGCAAACAGAGATTAAGTGACTTGCTCAGGGTCATACAGCTAGTTAAGTATCTAGGGCAGGATTTGAACTCATGTCTTTCTGACTCCAGGCCCATGACTTTATCCACTGTGCCATCTAGTTGGCATGGATGTTCCAAAATATCTGTGAATCCATCTATCTATCTCTTAAGTATTTATTAAGATCCCATGATATTTTCATCACTCTTCTAGATACTATGGGAGAGAGAGTATATTGATGGACCTTACTTATTATCCAAGGAAGTACAGGGGAAAGACTTGGAATTATTACACTTGGAATGAAATGATTTGGAATCCTGTCTCAGATATCTATGGTCATGGCCTAATTATTTCTTCTTTCTGAGCCTCAATTTCCTCATCTGTAAAATAATAATAACTGGAGTTACTTCATATGGATGTGAGGCTCAAATGAAATCATGGATATAAACTATCGAGGGCTATGTAAATTCCAGCTATTATGAGTATTTTCCTTCATTTGGGCTATCATTGGTTAGGGCACACTGAGTCAGAGAATGCCAAGAGCTGGAAGGGGAGCTTGGAGGTCTTCCTGTCCCATCTCCTCTTTTTACAAGCAAGAAAGCCAATGCTTAGATAAGGAGAGTGACTCGCCTCATTGGCCAGTGTCAGAATTGGAAACAGAACAGACATCTCCACACTCCACGTTCAAGGCTTTGTTATTGAGAGCACCCCAAGATTCATTGGAAATCAGCAGAGCTCAGTTCTGGTCCCAACTCTTTTTTGATCAAGTTTCTTTACTTTCAAAGAACTCAATTTTCTCATCTATAGAATCAGAGAAGCCTCCAGTTCTCCACCTATTCCTTTCCCTGAAGATGTGGGGTTCCCAAAAAGCCAGGAGAGAGGAGATAAAGTGCTTTAAAGGAACAAGGTCCTTGTTGCTGCTTCTGGCTAAACTGTCTTCCCTACAGGGAATCCTTAAGAAGGATGAAGACAAAAAGTATAAACTATAAAAAGAGAGAGTGACAAAGGTCATTTGAATGGAGAGTAGTTTATTTAGATTCAGAGACAACCAAGTCTAATCTAATGGATTAGGTCTAATTGGTTGGAAGACCCTGTCCAGGCTTACACAATGATGGAATGGCAGAATTTCAGAACTGGAAAGGACCACCCTTTGTGGACACCCAGTGTCCACCCATTCTAATACCTAACTGAAAAGAGGAAGCCTATTATAGAGGCTCCAATAAGAGGTAATAAGGAGTCATTCAGCCTTTGTTTAAAGAACTCCATTGAAGGGGAATCCACTAACCCTTCTGAGGTGGTCTGTTCCACTTTCAGATAGTTCTAACTTTAAGGGCCTAACTGGCACAGTGGATAGAGTGCCAGGCCTGGAATCGGAAAGAACCGAGTTCAAATCTGACCTCAGACCCTTGGGCAAATAAGTCATTTAGCCCTGTTTGTCTCAGTTTCCTCTTCTGTAAAATGAGCTGGAGAAGGAAGTGACAAATCATTCCAGTATTTTTGCTAAGAAAACCCCAAGCGGAGTTACAAAGGGTCAGATATGACTGAACAACTTTAAGGAAGTTTGTCGTAACATTAAACCCACCTACTGTTCCTCATTCTACCTCTTAGGATCAAACAAAACTGTCAGATCCGTTTGCCACAGAAGTGTTCCAGAACTTGAAGAAAGTTATCATGTCCTCCCACACCTTCAATTCCATTAAAAATCCAATGATTTCTTCAATAGACCCCAGAAAAATTCTGTGTAGAAAGAGCCCAGTTCAATGTCTAAGGGCACAGGGTATACGGGAGTACATGGCCACTCTGTTCACCACTTATTGGGCTGGGTGCTAAGAAGAGAATGCCTTCTAGAAGGTAGTGGAAGGCTGTTTATTTCTAAAACTGTGCACGTGCCAGAATCTGAATTTGCCTGGATTCAGATTGCCTTTTCACAGCAGCCCTGCTGTGTTTATCAGTTGGTTGAGACATGTCTTTTTTTTTTCCTTCAAAAAAGGTATCACATCCTTCTGTTAGATGTGTTGTTGGCAACAGTTGCTAAGGGGAATGGGGTTCAATTACAGATGCACTGATGCCCGCTCTAATAATACTTTGCTATGCATAGCTCAGATACAGACACCTCCCAGCTAAATGAAGCAAGTACATTTCAACAGAGAAGAGCTTGGTTACACATGCAGAGCTCAGGAAAAGGAGTATATTCTCCAAGCCAAAATGGCAGAGAGCTGGGGAAGTGGGGGGTCCTAGACAGGGGAGATTCTAGCCTTCAACTTCCTTGAATTCTAGAACCCACCTGAGGCAAGAAGGGCCTGTTTATCACCACTCTGGAATAAGGACCTTTAACAAATATTGATGACCTGATCTTCCACTCCTGGCCTCTCACTACACTTGAATGTCACATTGAAATACTGGCTGTTCCCTTGAAGAAATTTCAGTTTCTCCCTATAATCCCAGGCTCTGAGGTTTTCTGATAACTCCTTTCTGATAAGCAGAAGATCAGATGAATGAATAAGTGAATCTAGCTAAACAGAAGCTTCTTTCTAATGTGGAATGGACATTTAATCAGAAGATTAGAATATGTTCTGGGGCAGCTAGGGATCTCAGTGGATTGAGAGCCAGGCATAAAGATGGGAGGTCCTAGGCTCAAATCTGGCCTCAGATGTTTCTTAGCTATCTGGGTAAGTCACCCCACCCCCCAATTAACCCCCATTGCCTGGCCCCTTCTGCCTTGGAACCAATACACAATATTGATTCTAAGACTAAAGTAAGGGTTAAAAAAAAAGAAAAAAGAACAGAATCTGTATTCTATTCTACTGTCCTCAAATATCTAAAGAGCTTTCATGTGAAGATTAGATTTATTCTCTATAAGAAGGCATCCCTCACATTGCTGCCAGAGTTAACTGGCTTTATCCACAGATAGAATCATAGCACTCCTCTGCTCAAAACCCATTTTAAAAAAATCATAGATAACCTTCCAAATAAAGTCCAAAATCCTCAGCCTGGCATTGGACCTCAAAGCTCCCTGTCTTTCCAATCTAATTTTACACTGCTTCCCTCCACATTTGTTCTTTTCTAGCCACACAGAACTGTTTGCCAATTAGCATTTTCTAATATCCATGTTTATACTGTGTTCTAAGCCTGGAATATATCTTCCCCAGCCCCTCTCCCTCCCTATTTGTCTTTGAAACTACTTATCCTACAAATGAAATATTGCCTGATGTCCATAGTCAAATGTTTTTGCTTTCTTCTGATCTTGCATATACTATTCCATACGATGCTCATACGACTGCACTATACAATTATTATGTATAAAAGACATGCTTATTGTACAGAGTAATGTAGCTTAGAGAGCTGGATTTGGAGTGAGGAAGACTTGGGTGTAAGTATGACTTTTGATGCCTATTGACTCTGCAGTCCTGGGCATTTAACGTCTTGGTACCCCTGGCAACTCTCTAAGACTTTGTAGACTTGAATTGACAGAGGAGCTCCCTGCATTAAGGAAATCATAAGTCTGGTCAAAAATCAAAATCACAGAATGTACATTACTGTATTCCCATACAGTAGGGATCTAGGAACAGGTGGTGGTTTGTCCTTCAAGGTCCAGACTAGCTAAGCCATTAGCTTGTCTGTGAGGTGATTGACTAGTATCAATAGATCAAAGAGTCCATGGAGTGGCAGAGTAAAGTGGAAGAAGATTAGAAAGGGAGGAGGAGGTATGAAGAGCTGTGAATACTAAACTGATCATTTTTATTTGATCCTGGAGATAATAGGGAGCCACTGGAGGGGGGTGGGGAGACGGAGACAGACAGACAGACAGACACAGAGCATTAGTTGTATATGCCATGATTGGACCTTCACTTTAGGTAGAATGGAAGACAGAGAAGACTGGAGAGACATTTGAGGTAGGCAGACTCACCAGTAGGCTATTACCATAGTCCAGCTCTAAGGTGACAGACGTCTCTACTGGAGTGGTGGCAGTGTCAGAGGAGAGAAGGGGGCACGTTCAAGAGATGTTGCAAAGGTGAAGCAGACAGGTCTTGACAACAGACTGGATATGAAGGGTGAGACAGTGAGGAGTCCATGATGACTCCGGAGGGGCTAGGAGGATGCTGTTGCCCTCTACAGTAACAGGAGAGAGGTGGGGAGAAGAGCTTGGGGGAGCAACATAATGAGTTCTGCTCTGGACATGTTGGGTTTAAGATGTCTAATGGACATCTAGTGTGAAATGCCTGAAAGGCAGCTGGAGGTGTGAATTTGGAGGTCAGCAAGAGGATGGAGCAGGAGAGATAGATGTGAGAACCATCTGCATGGAGATGGTAAATAAATCCATGGGAGCAGATGAAACCACCAAGTGAAGTAGTATAAGGGGAGAAGAGAAGAGAGCCCAGGACAGACTCTTGTGTTAAGGACCATCACGGTTAAAGAGAGGATCTTTTTTCTTATAGGATTGGGGAGTTCTGAGTTTATCTATAGGCAGATAGGAACCAAAAGAGAGAGGCTGAAGATACGTTGGTTGGGAGAGATGGCTAGAAATGACGTCTGCCGGTGCAAAATTCTGGAGGAGGGAGAAGGGAGACAGAATGAGATTAAGAAAAGAGATTACCCTTAGTAAAGAGTAGAAACAGTTTTTTTTTTTGTGTGTGTGTGTGACTAGTAAAGAGGAGAGAATAAGTGATAATGTGGAGAATGGTGATGGAATAATATTGTGCTAAAGGAATAATGAATAGGATGATTTCTTTTTTAAGAAATTAATTAATTTAGAATATTTTCTCTTTGTTACATGATTCATGTTCTTTCCCTCCACCTTCCCTCCCTCCTCCTGAAGCCAAGAAATAATTTCACTGGGTTTTACATGTATCAACAAGATGATTTCTGAAAGAGCTGGAAAGGCCTGCATGAACTGATGCAGAGTGAAATAAGCAGAACCAGGAGAACACTGCACACAGTAACACCAATATTGTGGAATGATCAAATGTGATAGACTTAGCTACTCTAGGCAATACAATGATCCTGGATAATTCTGTGGGACTTATGAAAAATAATGCCATCCAACTCCAGAGAAAGAACTGTTGGAGTTGAAATACATATGATTTATCACTTGTTTATTTAGGCTTATATTTTGGGGGTTTGGTTTTATAAGATTATTCACTTACAAAAACGAACATTCTGGAAATGTTTTGGGTGATTTGGGTATAACCCAGACTGAATTGCTTGCCAGCTCTGGGAGCGGGGAGGAAAGGAGGGAACGAGACAATTTAGATCATATAAATTTGGGAAATTTATGTGGAAATGTGTTATTACATGTAATTGGCAAAATATAAAAGAATTATTCAGCTTTAGGATTATTCTCAGATCAAGAAGAGTGCAAGGTCAATGGGGAAGGGAATGTTAGTAAAGCACTTCAGGGTCAGGCCATGAAATAAGGTTGGGTATGGCTGTGAAAAGGAGATGGAGATTTGGAGAACAGGAATGGGCCAAAGGAGTGATCTGATAATAAGGATGAAGGGGAGTTTAGCATGAGTGAATAAATAGTAGAAGTTGAAGGATAGGGAAAAGCAGAGTTCCAAATTCCAGACTTTGGAGAAAGTATAACTGTAAGAGATAGGGAGGTTTGAGGTGTGACCCTACTGATATGTTATTAAAGATGGATAAGCTAGATAGGTAATGCTTACTATGTGCTAGACACTATGCTAAGTTCTGGAAAAATAAATAGAGGCAAGGGAAGGCTAGGCAGCACAGTGGATAGAGTACCAGGCTTGGAATCAGGAGGACTTGGGTTCAAATTTGGATTCAGACACTTTCTAGCTGTGTGACCCTAGGCTAGTCACTTAACCCCATTTACCTAGCTCTTGCCCTTTTGTCTTAAGAGTTGTTACTAAGATAGAAAGTAAGGGTTCAAAATAAATAAATGCAAGCAAAAAAGATAGCCTCTCCCCTTCCATATCCTCCTTTTCTTTTTAGGTACAGGTTATACTTCTTAAGGTAATTCATATTAGGATATATAAAATATTAGGAAGGATAGAGACATATTTTTTCCAAGTATTCTTCTCCTTCAGGCTAGCAATTGGTAATGGTGAGCAAGAAGGAGTGGAGGGATGAGGAAGAGATGAGATTAAATATGTCACATCAATTTTCCTTCCCACTCATCAAGTAAATAGAATGTCTATACTTTCTTGCAAAGTGGCTTAGGTAGAATTTAAGCTCCATATAGTTATGGACATGGCTTTTGTCTCTGTAGCTCCAACACCTAGCACAATGCCTTTCACACACTAGGGACTTAATAAATGCTTGATTATTTAAGGGAGTAAAAGATGTCCTATGCCTTTTAAATAATTACTCTATATTTGTAATGGGGGAGGCAAAACGGAGGGAAAAGAGATAGATAAGAGATAGGGAAGATAGCTTAGAAGGAAGGTAGGTATTAAAAAGGAAGAAAAAAAGGCCTGAATTTTTACATTGTTGGTTGTCTTATGTTTACAAACATTATATCTCTTGGAAATAGATTTGAAATTCCTTGGATAGAATTTCAGAATTGGAGAGGATCTTAAGAGGTTATTTAATTCAGTGACTTCATCTAAAAACAATGAAGTTGAGCTCCAAAGGGGGAAGTGACTTTTTTAAAGCCACACAATTAGCAAGAGACTTGAGTTGAACTAGAACTGGGGTCTCTTGATTTTTAGCCCACTGATTTGTGTTCTTCCAACCCCACCAACTGGTGCCCAGCATAATGTCTTATACAAACAAGGTAGACACATAACAGCCATGTTGGATTGCCTGGTGATCAGAAACGTTTGTAGCTTATAAACAAAAAATGACTATATATATATATATTTTAAACCCTTTCCTTTCATCTTGGAATCAATACTATGTATTGGCTCCAAGGCAGACGAGTGGTAAGGGCTAGGCAATGGGGGTCAAGTGACTTGCCCAGGGTCACACAGATGGGAAGTGTCTGAGGCCAGATTTAACCTAGGACCTCCCTTCTTTAGACCTGGTTCTCAAGCCACTGAACTACCCAGCTGCCCCCCAAACAACAACATTTTAACCATGATAGTTCACAATGAACCTCTCTAGAGTAGGAGTCCTTGGCTTAGGGCTCCTCAATCTTAGGCTGGCTCCACAGATCTATTAACCATCTCAATAACCCAATCAATGCCTTGATTAATCCATGGGTAACACAACTATTTTAGTTAACACAATTTTAGCCGTGTAACAAAATGGCAGAGTGGATTGGGAGCTGACTTTGGAGTTGGGTGGACCGCCTTTGACCTATACTGGCTGCCTGATTCTAGGAAAGTCATAACAACCTCTTGGGGTCCCAGGCAACTCCTTAAGGCTGGGAGCCACAGGAGAGGTGTCCATCCCCATCTTAGGGGGAAGGTCTCCCCTGGAGCTCACGACACTAATGAAATCATAGGCATGTTCAAAGAAAAAATGCTTACCAAGAGGTTGTCAGGGATACCCTGGGGAGAGCGCATCCCTGGCCCGAAGGCCTCATGTGGGATTGATGACTAAGGCTGGCAGAGGCCTCTGTTGGCATTGGGGCAGCTGAGGGCCCGAGGGCCTCCAAGGCCTTTGGTGGAGGCCTATTTTTCTTGTGACTATGGGCTCCCCAGGAGAAGGGTGGCAAGTTGCCCTCTCCTCCAGCCGAGAAGGGCCCAAGGGCTTTTACACAGAGACTCTTCTCCTCACCCCTTTGAAGGAGCTGCCTTCTTCAGCTGTGCCAGCTGCCTCCTGTTTCTTGTCCATTCAGGAGATGCTCCCTCAGATCTCTTTCCTTCCCCACTTCTATCCCGGCCCCTCCAACCTCCCCCTTCCCGCAGCCCCTCCACACGATCAGACAAAAGAGAGCAAAGGAGGCGCTCCCGGCCAAGGAGGTGGAATCCTAGCACATGGCGGTGGTTGCCTCTGCACACAACAAAGCAGCTGCTCGGAGTCTGTCTCCCAGGCCCGGTGCATCCTGGCCAGAGTCATTAAGCCTGCTTTCTGCATCGCTCTGCGTCAGCCAAAGCGGCCTCTAGTGATACCAGGGCTGTTTTGGGGTTCTGAAGCCAAATGGACCTTGCCCTGAGATAAGGTGGACGCTTGTCGAGTTCTCGAGGGTGAAATGAAGCGAGGGAGAGGAGGGCGGCCAGGGGAGGCCCAAGGAGCCAGGAAGGGGATGGGGCTATGGATTGAAAGCAGCCATGCCTTGCGTGTTTAGAGGAAAGAAGAAGAAGGCTGGATTTCCTCTTCTTTTCATGCACATGTCTGGGACCCAGGAGACGGAATCCATCATGATGGGAGTGAGCTCCACTGGCCTGGCAGCCCAGCTGGGCACAAGCTCTAATCCCTGATATCCTTTGCTAAAGCTCGAGGCAGCCTGAGGGGCCGGAGCTCAGAGGGCTCTCCCCGGCTTCTGGCATAGCTTATCCATGCATCCAGCCCCTTCTGAAGATAGGCATCCTCTGTGTGTCCCTAGGAGCAGGTGGAAGGCAATCTGCCTTGCTTTATGGGAGCCCTCAGGATTACATCGCTGCCGGAATGTGAGGGAGATGGGAATTTATTCACTTTCCTTGGGGAAAAAGTTGGGCTATGAACCGAGCAGTAAGCCAAGGAAAGGCCTAGGATGGGGACCAGCCATAACCAGAACCTTGCGAGTCCTTCACAAAAACAAGCTGGAGGCGCTTACTGTCATTATCTCTGCCTTACAGATTAGAAGACGGAATCTCATAGTGGCAAAGTTACTTGTCCGGTCGACTTTGCTTTTATTTTTCTATTTCCCTCAAATTCAGTCAACAATGTCCTGAGGTGAAATGTAGGGCAGCCATTGCCGTTGTCCCCTATGCCCGATCATTTTCTACTTTCTTTAAAAGAGGAAAGCCTTTTTGGATGCCTTCTCTTTACACTACATTCATTCCCCTTTTAGCCTCCTTCCAAAACCCTCTCGTCACCAGAAAAGCAGAAAAATTAAAACCAACCAACCTGGCCATTGAGTCTGAAAAACATGGCCTACCTCTGCAGAGAGGAGGGAGGTATCCCCCATCATCTGTCCTCTGGAACCAAGATCTCAAAGCCCTCTTGGGCTATGTGTTCAACCCCTAGCCCACTGCCCTTCTAAGAGTGGATACAGCCATGCTCTCTAGCTAACACCCCACCCGGCCAACATAACTGGCCCTTGGGCTAAGACGACACAGGCCCATGAGGTCCACGTCCACACGCATTCTCTCCTTCTCTCATCCATTACTCCCCAATCCCACCAAAGTAAAACATCGACTGGTACTGGTAGAGATAGCAGAGTTTGGTGAGGGGGGTGGGAGATGAATGATACGAGCGAAAGATTATCCTTTTACAAAAAAACACAAGAAAGCTTTCCGGTGGGAGTCTGGAGAAGTACATTCTTGCCACACAGGAAGTACAAAGGAACCAAAGCACCTCCATTTTCCTCAGTGTATAAACAGATCCAGTTATTCCTAAGTGACACGACAAGGGTTCTATTCAAAACCATATGGAGAAAAGCAATCTCAAAGGTTTATGGGATAGAAATAGGAGGAGGGGATGAGGAGAGCAGCCTGAAGTGAGCCCACACCCACTCACTCAGACTTCGCCAGGAAGGTCAGACCATTGAGCCCGAGTTAAAATGGAAAGACCGCGTTCTTTTTAAAATAGAAGGAAGGATTGGCTTGTTAGACTTACAGTGCCTATAAAATTATATTGGTCCTTCGTAACCATGAGACGCGCACACAAACAAATAAACGCTCTGTCCCTCTCCCGTAGCTCTCTCCCTCCCTGTGAGCTTTTTAATTTTCTATAATTAATTGGGCAAGAATGGAACTTGGGAAAAGCTCAACTATGGTTAGAATCTGCAGCCTTCTTTCTAGTGATATGGACTAGGGGTGGCAGCTGGTACTATCCAATTACCTGTAGCACGTTGAGAAGAAGGCTCCGGAACTTGGTCCCTTCCACCATGAAGAGGGCCATTTTGTCACAGAGTTTTGCAGCTGTGAAGGCAAAACTCCGGTCTGTCACGGCCTTTTGGTAGATGGTTCGGACAATTTCTCCCAGCATCTCTTCTGAGTTCGTGGAATTCTGGGCCTCTTCCATGAAGGTGGTCAGCTGGGCGTCCACATCACTGCTATTATTCCTCATGCTGTTCAGGATCTCTATCAGCTTGTCCATTTTGTTCCTCTGGGGGTTGGGCGGCACCACTGGTATTTCTTCCTAGAGCCCACAGAAGGGTGGGTGGGAGGAGAACACCAACAAAGGAAATCACTACAGAGTGGGGCCCAAGTGGTAGAACCAGGGTGGGTACTCCTTTCAGGGATCCCCACAAACTTTACCACATACTCACCTGTTCTTTTTCAACAGGTTAGCTGGACTACTGTGCCAATCCTTCATACTTTGGGTCTTAGACATTCTGATCTTTTTATAATCCTACCCTCTGACCTCTCTTCTAAAATAATTCATTGGTTCCCTTTCACCTTACCTTTTTTCCATCATTGCTATAGCATTTAAGGTAGATTTTTCCTGAGGGCTCTTGCTATTCTTTAGGATCCCAATGAAACATTCTTCCCTGACCATCTTGGCACCATCTCTGGAGTAAGAAAACTTCAGTTCAAATCTTTCTTCTAATGCTTACTAGCTATGTGGTTTTGGGTAAGTCATTTTACTCTCTTGGGGCTCAGTTTCCTCTTCTGCAAAATAAGGAGGCTGGACTAGTGTATCTGAGATCCCTTCTAGCTCTGGCACTATAATCCTATAACTAGCAACTCCTTTGCTGAGGAGTCACTGGATTACATGAGACCCAATGGAGGCAGAAAGTTAAACATGGTCAATACAAGGAAATCCCCAAATGGCTCTTCCTTTACCAATATGGCTGTTGGTCTTTGGAAGGCAAGTATATTTTAAAATATACTTAACTATATACTTTAAAATACTTATATATATATATATACACTTAAAAAATAAAACTGGACCATCGTAGGTATTTATTGTAGTCAGGGTTAAAGTAGAAGGTAGAAAAAGGACTGATAAGACATTTTAGTTATAAACTAATTGACTCTCAATTCATATTAGAGTATTAGATTTTGAATGACTTGGCCAGAGTATTGGACCAAGAGTCAGAAGACAGAGGTTTGGATTATGGTTCTGCCACTAATTGGCTCTGTAACTCTGCTCAAATCCCTTCCCTCTCTGAGCTCTGAGTTCCATTTTCCTCATCTCTCAACACAGGGAGAATCTCAGAGTAGTTAGGAGGCTCAAACAAGCCATAAAAACTGTAAAAAGTGTTGCACAAGTATGAGCTACTGTTCCAGACCAAGAATGGGGGTGGCATGGAGGGGTTGGTGGTGGAAGAACCCTGGCTACGGGCTCAGGAAAACAGAATTCAAGTCCCTAGGTGTCTACTTACCAGCCATGGGCAAGGGGTCCTTACCCCTCCCATTCTCAGTTTCCATATCTATAAAGTAGTAATAATAACACTTGCACCACCTACCTGACAAACCTTGCATATAAAGCATCATCGTCTATATTTATGAGCTGTCATTATTATTATTATTACATTAAGTTATCCTGACTACTAAGAGATAGAGACGGGGGATAGGAACACAACAGCTATAAAGGGGGGTTGGCAAGAGCTGGGGACAGACTATCAAGTGTGAAATTTTCAAAGAATGAAAAATACAGCGTTGCCCTCTCCAATTTCCCAAACTAAATATGTTACTCAGTAATAGTTCAGGATTACTAGAGAAGCCTTGGCTGGGTGGAGAAGGAAGGGATCAAGTCTAAATGTAGGGCTGGAAATAATTTCCTTCCAAGGTTACTTATCTTTCCTTGCTTCCAGCAGGGGAAACTGAGCTGGCAGGGTAGGTGGGATAGGGATGGGGGCTCAGGAATTTGCTTTCATGGTCTGGGTCTTCCTTGCAATAAAGTCCAGCAACAAAGCAAGGGAGTCTGGATCCCTGGGTTCTAGTCTCAGCTCGATTACTAATTAGCTCTGTGACTTGGGCAAATCATTTCTCGCCTCTAACTCTCTAGGTTTTACTTAGCCTCCTTTTCTGAGATGTAGGGGGCTATAATGGATGGAGTGCAGATTTGAAATTAAAAAAGACCTTTGTTCAAATACTGCTCCTGACATTTACTAACATGAGTCAAGGCAAATGACTTTACCCCTTGAACTTCATTTTGGGAAACTGAGTATAGGGTGAAACTCAGGCTCAGCTGTGCTTGATCTGGTCTATCATACTACATTCAGGGTGAGGCAGTGGCTCCTTGAGGCAGGAGATTCCCAAAATGAAGCCTGGCAGTGCCCAGCCTTAGAGAAATACAACCAAGGGGGTTTTCATGGAAAGAGAACACCCACTAGAATTCAGTGCCCAGAAAGCTTTTTTAGAACTGGGCACAGTTATTAAATACAAGTTATTCATCCTCCTGCATCTATTCAATTCCTCATAATTAGAAATTTGACTCAAAACCCCTCTAGGGCGAGGATTTTTTTTCCTATTGAGATAAACTGGAGCCCTTATTGTCACTGGCTTCCAGAGATTCCTTGAAGCTGCCAGGTCTATAAGAGATGAAAAGAGGAGGTGGGAGTTTCTTTCTTGAAAAGACAAAACGATTTTGTCTCCCAGGATGTGTGTTGATTTCATAGAGTCGTAGGAGAGCCACGGGCTTGCCAGGGACATGGAGGGCTGCTTAGGTTTAGGTGCTTTCATTTCACTTTGGAATCTGTCATTCAAAGCCCGTATTTCTGGACTTCTCTCTATTTCATTCTCATACACCAACTGCCTGATTCTTGGGCCTCAGTATTCTGTCCTGGGGCCAAGAAGTCATGAAAGATAGAGGGGGACCACAAAGGAGAGACCCAGACTTCAACACACAAGACCCATGGGAATGTGTATGAACAGAACCACATGTGCAACTCAATGAGTTGGGACAGCGGGAAACACTCTTCTTTGGGCAACCTATGAACAGTAGCAATAGCCAGCTAGCTGGGAATGAACCTTCTGAAGCAGATGCGTGGGAGAAAGTATCTTGGGCCCTTGCACACCCAAGTGCACCATGCTGTGAGAAGATCAAGGAGGAATTTAGCTAGTGGCAAAAGGCTGGGTGCTTCAGGAACCCGTGCCTCTGCTGTTTTTGACTTTTGGATGTTTGGGGGCAGGAAGACAATGCTATCTAACTTTTGTTTTTGAGTAAATCAATCCTCTAAAGGCTATTTCCCTGGAGTGATGCTTACCAAAAGGGGAGGGTCTGTGAAACACGGACAAAAGGGGGTCTAGGTTTATCCCTGAAATGTACAAGCCCATCCATCTCTTTCCCCCAAAGAAGAAGATCATCCATTACAAAGAAGGAGGGTTGGTACTTTCCCCCCTTTAGTTAAATAATAATAATAATCATAGTTCATATTTATATAGCACTATAAGGACTGAAAGCACAGTTATGCATTACTTCATTTGAAGTCCATGTCTGAGATTGACATAGACAGAGAGTCAGATTAACTAAAGACACTAGACATCATCACTAGGATGGAATTGGCTAAAAATGAAAGGGAAGGGGGCAGCTGGGTATCTCAGTGGATTGAGAGTCAGGCCTAGAGGTGGAAGGTCCTGGGTTCAAATGTGGCCTCAGACACTTCCCAGCTGTGTGACCCTGGGCAAGTCACTTGACCCCCATTGCCTAGCCCTTACCCTTTTCTGCTGTGGAGCCAATACACAGTATTGATTCTAAAATGGAAGGTAAGGGTTTACAAAAAATGAAAGGGAAGGAATAGGGACCTTGGGAATTTACTAGCCTTATTCTACTTCACAGCAATCGAAAGAAGAAAAGAAAACCCACCTTCCAAAATGACCTCTGCAGATACTCCTGGGAGACGTCAAAGATTAGACTGCTATTTACCTTGAGTAATAACATCAATCTCCCTCACATCCAGCTCCAGGGTTTCCCCCCAAACAAGTAGATAACAGCAAAAGGCACAACTTCCCTCCCTGAAGCCCTCCGGCATGGCATGATGTTTCTTCTCCTTCTTGCATTCTCTCCCCATCTCTTATTCACGGGCTGGCCTGTGTCAGGGCCCATGGAATAAAGGTGCCTACCTCCCCCACACTGACCACTTGGTGCAGTCTGCGAAACAAGGGGTGAGGAATGGAGGGCTTGGAGCCGGTGCGGTCGCTGTCCTGGACTTACCGTGTCCGTCATCCGGGCCCGGGCCCCACCTCCCTCAGGCGCATGCCGTCTGCGGGCTGGCCTACGCCATGACCCTTGGAATGAAAGTGCCTACCTCTCTGCTGTCCTCCCAGAACAATTTAAAATTCAATTACCGGTACCTTTTCCTTTAGTCTTCGCCTCAGCCTGTCTTTGGAAGACTGGAGCAGTTTAATTTTGGGTCGTTCCCCAATCCGATCATTAAGAACACTGTCTTTGCGTTTGGCCTCCACCTCCAGGCCTCCAGGCTGCTGGGGTGGCGGCCTCTCTGTTGGTGAGGCATCGGGGTTCCGGTGCATGTCCAGGGGGATGTGCACGGTGCACACGGGAGCATCCTCGATCTTCAGGCTCTCTGTCTCTTTGGCGTTGTTGCGATGGGTAGCAGCCTCCTTGTCGCCGGGTGGGTGTTTCGGGTTGTTGTGGTGCCACCGTCGGTTCTGGCTATAGCCATGGTGGTTGGGCCTCCCTGAGGGGTGGGGTGCCTGGCCCCCCTGGTAGGATTTCTGGTGGTCCCTGTTGTGTTTGGCACTGCCTGGCTGGTGATCACTGTGCTGCTGGGATTTATTCCCACCTGGTGGCCTTTGCTGTCTCCTGTAAAACCGGAATTGGAAAGGGGAAGAAAAGAGAGGAGAAAGAGGCATGAGGAAGAGGATGGAGAGGAGAGGAGGAGAGAAAGGGGGTGGGGACATGGAGAGAGAGACAGACACAGAGAGAGACAGAGACAGAGACAAAGAGAGACAGAGAGAAAAAGAGAGAGACACAGAGAGAGAGAGAGAGAGAGAGAGACAGACAGACAGACAGAAACAGAGACAAAGACAGAGAGACACAGAGACAGACAGAGAGACAGGCAGAGACAGAGAGAGACAAAGAGACAGAGACACAGAGAGAGACAGAGAGAGAGACAGACAGACAGAGAGACAGAGACAGAAAGAGATACAGAGAGACAGACAGAGAGACAGACAGAAACAGAGACAAAGAGAGACAGACAGAGAGACAGACAGAGACAGAGTCAGAGACAGACAGAAACAGAGACAAAGAGAGACAGACAGAAAGACAGAGTCAGAGACAGAGAGAGACACAGAGAGAGACACAGAGACAGACAGAGAGACAGACAGAGAGAGAGACAGAGACAGAGAGAGACAGAAAGAGATACACAGAGAGACAGAGAGAGACAGACAGAGAGACAGAGACAGAGAGAGAGAAAGGGAGAGAGACAGAGAGAGAGAGAATTGTTAATATATGATAAAAGAGTCTGTTGATTAGTCAAGCACATGGCATTGCTTCAAATGAATAATTTCTCACCCTAAACTTGGAGCCAGGAATCAGGGAAAAAAGTGATATGGTTACCTATATGGTATGACTAGGAAGCCTTTTCCTGCTGAAAAGAAATTTCTCCTTCCCTAGCCTTTCCCCATGCCTGAAATTTTGTATCACTGGTGAAAGGTCACCTAGACAAATAGCACCTAGACCGAGACACCTAGATGTGACAAATAGCACGTGCTCAATAAATACTTGGAGAAGGGCACCAAATCTTCATGGTAAGCCCTGCTGATTAGTTAACTCCACAGTGTCTCTCAGATGTGGCCCGAGAGTCCCCTTTGTCCTTCCCCAGGTACTATCTCCCATTTTTTTGATACACACTTCTTAATGTAGAATGTGGTCCTATTTAGATAGTATTAATTAATATCACAATTCAGTGCCTCCAATATCTGATCCAAACTGGCCTGAGGACCATTAAAGCTGGCTTTAATGGTCCAAGTGCTCCTGGTTGTCCTCAATGAATCAACAGTCACTAGACTAAAAGAAGTGGTCAGTGACACTGCTGAGCTGCAAATAATGGTATTGGAAGAAAGAAGGAGCAAGGCAGAGAGAGGTGCTGGAGGACTAGGGATGGGCAAATGTCCTGTTTTGGAAAAAGGATGACAAGTTGGATTTTTTAAACTATAGCCCAGTCAGGTATAAGGGTTTCACTCCAATTTCTGATGGATTAATCAAATGCCTCAAATCAGTATTAAATGATTTGTAGGTGAAAGAGAAAGTCACTGTGAAGAATTAGCTTGTTTTCATTGAGAGCAAGCTGTGATGGACTGGCCTCATTTCTCTTTCTGACAGGGTTTCTATTTTTAAAATTTTTTAAAAAATATTTTATTTAAATAATTAGTTTAGAATATTTTTCCATGGTTATAAGATTCATATTCTTTCCCTCCCCTCCCCTCACACCCCTCCTGTAGCCAACATGCAATTCCACTGGGTTTTATGTGTTTGACAAGGTTTCTAGATGGACTGATCAAGGGAATTCCAATAGATATAGTCTACCTGCATTTCAGAAAGACTTTTGACAAAGTTTCCTATGACATTTTCTTGGACTAGTTGGAAATATGTGAACTGGAAGGCAGTATAGTCAGGTAAACTCAGAAATGCTTGTCAGACATGAGGTGTGGTGATTAATTTATTTATTGATACCAAGCAAAGGGAGGGAGTGCTACAGTGGAGTGCCCCCAGGACCCTGTCCTTTGCTCTCTTCTTCTGTTCAACCTTTTATCAGTGACTTGAAATGACTGTCCAGACTAGGCTTATCAAAGCAGAAGATAACACAGAACTGGAAGAACATAACGTGTTGTCTGGCAAATCCAAAAAAATCTCAATAGACTCGTTATAAAAAATGAATTTTAGAAATATAAAATATTATTTTCTATACTTGGCTTCAAAAAATCAAGTCTGAAATTTAGGATGATGGTAAATAAGAGTGAGGTAGTAGTTCACATGAAATTAAACTGGGGGATTAAGTGAACTGCATATACCATATAAATGAGTGATATAACATGGTCATCAAAAAAAAAAAAACAACAACCTAATGAAATAATGGAAGCGTAATGAACAGAGCAGGTTTCCTTTCATTTTTTTTATTTGTGTTAATTACTGATCACCTATTTCTCCCTTTTCTACTCTTTTTGTTGTTTCTCAGTAAGCTATTTTTAAGCCCAGATTGGAAAGAGGGAAATTCCCTGGCAAATAACTCTTGATTCCCTGCCACTTTGGTCATCTTTATTTAGACTTTTTCTAGTGTCTACACAGCAACTTACCAGCACAGTGCCCATAAGGATGGCTGACCAGTGCTTCCTGAATCTTTCAATCCTTATCACCTGGCCTCAGCTCAGCTTTGCTCTGGTTTTGTCTTCAAGGGATTCAGAGGGGCTTTCAATATCCCTACCCAGAAGGTAGGAAGCCATTTATAATGGTTGGTAGGCAAAAGATATATATATATATATATATTTTTTTTTTAATGCAGTCTGGGTCAGAGGTCCTGCTGACTCCCAAAGCTGCCTATCCATTTTGGCAGAAATGGTTAGGGTATTTCTCAAGCACCAGGATTCTAGTGAAGGGTTGAAGACAGCCAGATAAATATTTTTTTTTAAATATATTCAGCCAGATAAATATTGACCAAGTAGTATTAATCAATTAAATTGCTCTTCTCCCAAAGTGGGATCCCTAAAGGAATATGTGAGACTTTTAGGGCCTCATCAATAAATGAGAGAATTAAGATAAATGCCTTTGAAGGTCCCTTCCAGCCTTAGATATACCTTTTTCAAATATGACAATCCATCTCTCACCCCTGTTCCTTTGCACTGAACATACTCCATACCTGTAATGTTCTGTCTCATCACCCCTGTTCTCTGGGTTTCCCTGGATTCCTTCAAGACTCAGTTCAAGTTCTAACTTCTACAGGAGGCCCTTCCTACTCCCCAGTTGCTCTTGTTCAAGTCATTTCAGTTGTATCTGATTGTTTATGACCCCATTGGGAGACTGAGAAAAGACCAGTATCTTTGCCAAGAAAACCCCACAGAGTCAGATACAACTGAAACAACTGAGCAACCACCACAACATATGATCAGACCTATACTTCAGAAAGACAAATCTGATAGCTAGTGATGGATGGCTTGGCATATGGTGGTGGCAGTGTTACAAAGGAATAAATGACAGGTCTGAGCCACTGACTGGTTTTTGAGCCAGGAGGAGGACAAGTCAAAAATTGAAGAAGACACCAGTAAATAATAATAGAATAAGAACCAGTAAAGAAAACTTGAGGAGCGAGTTATTAAGAAGGGGATGAATTGATGATGCCAAAGGCTGCACAACGGTTCAGAAGGATAAAGATTCACAAACATTTATTATATTTGTCAATTAAGAGATCATTAGTAACTTTGCCTTTCTATGCACCCCCAATGCTCAGCACAGTGCCTAGAACATACAAGTACGGCGTTGACTGACCGACTAGTTCTCTACTGAAATACACAAAAGTAATGGGATTTTTATTTTTTACTCAGAGAAGAATGATACAGTTTTATACCTACCAGGGGCTTTAGGCTTGTCTTTCCCGAGTGACTATGTCTAAGATTGATTTCCTTCATCTATATAAATAATTATGGCATTGCTGTGTGCCCAATTCTTTAACCTCAGAGGATACTGTATGTCTTGATGTCAATTATGTGTGTAATGTGTGGCTAGTAGTTTTTTAATACTAATGTGATATAAAGTGGTTAATTCTATGAATGATTGAGTATACTCCTTTTAAAAAAGATAATAAAAGTTTCATTTCTAAAAAAGAAATACTGGGAGAAGAGGAAGGCAATAGGCAATTATATAGTGCCAGGCACTGTGCTAAGCAGTGGCAATAGAAAAAGGGGGATCAAGCCTATAACCTTAGGAAATTCACAATCTAGTGGAGAGATAACATGCAAACAAATATGTACTTATAAATAAGCTCTATGGTTAACAGAGGGAAGGCACTAATGTTAAGAGAGGTTGGGGAAGGCTTCCTGTAGGAGGTAGGATTTCAGATGGGACTTAAAGGGATGCCAGGGAAATCAAATGATGGTACTAATGAGAGAGAACATTCCAGGCATGGGAGACAGCCAGAGAAAATGCCTAGGTTCTAGAGATGGAGTGTCTTGTTCATGGGAACAGCTAGAAGGCCAAAGTCACTGTACTGAAGAGGATGTGTTGGGAATAAGGTGAGAGAAGATTGGAAAGGTAGGAGAGACTAAGTCACAAAGGGCTCTGAATGCCAAATAGAGCATTTTGCATTTGTTCCTGAAGGCAACAGGGAACCATAAGGGTTGATTGTGTGTGTTTCATGATTAGACTTGTGCTTTAGGAAATAACTTTATGGACTGAATGATTAGAGTAGGGAGAGACTTGAGGCAGACAGGACCACAAGTAGGTGGTTGCAAAAGTCCAGGCATGAAGATATGAGGGCTTGCATTAGAATGGGAACAGTGTCAAAGGAGAAAAAGGAGTGTATTTGAGAGATAGGGTAAATCAACAATCTACAGACTTTGACAACATCTTGGATATGGGGCAGAGGGAAAGCGGAGAGAGACAGTGAAGAATTCAGGATGAACCCTAGATTATAAACCTGAGGACTAAGGAGGATGATATTTTCCTCTACAGGAACAGGGAAGTTAGGAGGGGGTTGCAGAGAGTGATTAACATTGTCAAAGGCTGCAGAGAGGTCAGGAAGAATGAGGATTGAGAAAAGGACATTTGGATTTTGAAAACAAAGCTCTCCAAATTCACTGCCTCTAAACACAACTTTTAATAGAATATGGATCTAAAACTCTTAGAGTTGGAAATGTAGTTAATATGGTGAAGGGGAAAGAATCAATGCTCTCTTGGAGCAAGAATAACTAGGTTTGAATTCTAGTTTTGTTACTCATCTAGGTGACCCTGAGCAAGTAATTTAACCTCTTTGGATATCAAGTTCTTCAGACCAAATCTCTCTTTTCTTTTCTTTTCACTAAAAAACAAACAAACAAAAAAAACACCTTGCTTCAGTTTTAGTATCAATTCTAAGAAAGAAGAGCTGTAAAGGCTAGGTAATCGGCATTAAATGTCTTGCCCAGAATCATATAGGAAGGGTCTGAGGCCAGTTGTAAACCCAGGTCCTCCCAACTTCAGGACTGGTGCTCTATCCACTGTGCTATCTAGCTTACCCCTGAGACCAGATCTCTCAATCAAGAAACAAAAGACATATCCAAACTAATTTCAAGGGAAACCTTTCCTAATTTCCCTGTGTATAGTCCAGCCCAATTTCTTCACTCAAGGAGAAAAGCATGTCTTGTGGAAGAACACACTGATGATCCAAATTCTATGTTGGGGTGGAACAGCTGGGTGGCACAGTGGATAGAATGCCAGGACTGGAGTCAGGAGGACCTGGGTTCAAATCTCACTTCCCACTCCCTAGCAGTGTGACCCTGGGCAAGTCACTTCATATTATTTGCCTGCCCCTTGCCCTTCTGTCTTAGAGTTGCTATTAAGGCAGAAAGTAAAGGTTTAAAAAGTCCCCAACAAAATCTCAACAACAAAATCTGATTTCTATGTGGAACTGAGTGGTGGTAGTGGTGGCGCTACTGCTAAATTAATTTTGTTAGTTTTTCACTAAAGTAGTATGGTACACTCATTTGTTTTTCATTGAACTGGTTCTGCACTCTTGGTCATGTACTTCCATTGCCTTAAGTGCAAGAATAAAGTGCCCACATTAGCCCCTCTTGAGCTCCCATCCTTCTAATCACCTCGTTCTCTTCCCCATTTCCTTTTCAGCCTGGTTCACCAATAGCTTAGCTCATTCTACCATACCCTCTGGAACTCTTGTTCTATTGCCAACAGATTACCAGGATCATAATAGTAATCTGCCCCCTTCTCGTTATCTTTAGTCCCTCCCTTATCTCTGGATGCTTCCCATCTGTCTACAAACATGTACTCTTACCACCTGTGTAACTTTGGACAAGTAATTTAATCCCCTTGGGCCTCAGTTTCTTCATCTGCACAATGAAAGGGTTGGATTAGAAGGCTTCTCGAGGTCTTTTCTAAGTCCTTACACTTTTCCTCTACTTCCTCACTTTCATGGGTTCATGGGTTCTCCCTTTTGGGCTTTCTACCCTGGTGGACACTACTTCCATGTCAAGGGGATAGAAGAGGAGATAATTCTTATTTCCGCATCTTTACACATCATTTATCCATAACTTTTCCTTTTTTAAGATCCATATGGACTAAAAATACCCTATTTGTGCCACTTCCCCCCCATTCTGGTTGTCATTCATTAACCCATCTCACAATATTTAAAATTATTTCAGTCCCCAGTCAACAGTCTTCTTTACTCCATCTTCTGCCTTCACCATCAAGGATGTCAATATTGATGATGCCAACCTGTCTGATAAGCTGACCACAATTCTACAGCATCATTAACTCTAAAAATAACCTTCTCTAACCCACTTAAGCCACATGCCAATGTGGTCAAACCTTAGCCCTCACCACTTTTCAAAGCTGCATTACCTCTACAAAAGGGAACTTGGAAACTCCATTTGCTGGTCATGAACTAACCACCCTTTCTATTCCCTCCCAGATTCTCAAAGACCCTGGATCATAATATAGTAATCTGCCCCCTTCTCGTTATCTTTAGTCCCTCCCTTATCTCTGGATGCTTCCCATATGTCTACAAACATGTACTCTTACCACCTGTGTAACTTTGGACAAGTAATTTAATCTCCTTGGGCCTCAGTTTCTTCATCTGTACAATGAAAGGGTCAGATTAGAAGGCTTCTTGAGGTCTCTTCTAGCTCTAGAAGCATCATTCTATTCTCATCTCCTTCGACCTCACCTCTGATCCCCTGTATCCAAACATCTCTGGCCCTGATATCTTTCTCTGATTTAACCATACTATTCGGATACCATGACATCTTCTTTCCCTCTATTGCTAATTTTCTTAATTAGATTTATTCTTGATGGGATTTTAAGATCCATTCTCCTCAACCCTTTACATTCTGTCTCTTGCCCTCACCATTTTACTGAAACGGAATGACCTCCTCATCACTTTTTCAGCCCTTATCTTCCATGACATGTCTGAAGCTTATGGCCCCTGAGACTATCCCCTCCTACTGGATGCTCTCTCATCCCTCTGCCTCAGAGATAACATACATTTCCTGTTCTCCTTCAAGCGATCTAATCTCCATTTTTTTGGTTTCCTTAATGGTTTCTCCTCCTTCCCCCAACTCCTTCAGGTGAGTGTTTCCCAGTAATACTCATGTGTCCACAGGATGGGTCCATAGCTGCTCTTTGCCTTGGCAATCTCATTTACTAGCTTGGCTTCCCCTACCCCCACCAGGCAGATAATATCTCCCATCCTGATCGCTCTTTCCAGACCTGCCCCTGTGATTGACTGCACTCATCTGGATGTTCTGTTGACTTCAAAGTCAACATGCTCCAAACCAGGCTCATTTGCCTTTCCCCTTAAAGTGGCTTTTCTTTCTGACATCACTGTTTGTCTGCGGTAGCATCATTCATCCAGGCTCCCATGCTGGTAACCTTAGTGTTTATCTCTGACTCATCCTTTTCTCTGGACTTTGATATGCAATCTGTTACCAGTTCCTGCTGATTGAATCTCTGCAACATCTCTAGAATTTGTTTCCTTTTCTCCATGACCACTATCACCACTGCTAACTGTCTAGACCATTATAATAGCCTTTTTTCATGTCTTACCACTTTACCTCTTCAAGCTACTGCCAGAATAAACTTTCTGATACAAACAACTAGCATTTATAGAATCCTTTGGGGCAGCTAGGTGTGACAGTAGATAAAGCACCAGGCCAGGAGTCAAGAAGACTGATTTTCCTCCATTCAAACCTGACGATAGACACTTAATAGCTAGGCGAACTTGAGCAAAGCATTTAACCCTGTTTGCTTCAGTTTCTTCATCTGTAAAATGAGCTGGAGAAGGAAATGGCAAACCAGTCTGGTATCTTTGCCAAGAAAACTTCAAATGGGGTCACAAAGAGTTGGATGTGACTGAAAAATAACCAAGCTATAAAAATAACATATAGTACTTTATAAATATTATCTCACTTTATCCTACCCTGAGAGATGGCTGTTTTATTCCCATTTTACAGATGAGAAAAGTGAAGTAGAGAAAAGTTAAGTGACTTGTCCAACATCATACAATTTGGTAAATATCTGAGGCTGAATTTGTTCCTGACTCCAGATCTGGTGCTCCAACCACTTCACGTTGGGCCACTTGTTTATTTGCTCAGAAATCTTCAATGGCTCCCCATTGCTTGCCCTGTCTTAGAAAAGAAAAATGTTTGTTTTTAAACACTTTCCATCCTGGAATCAATTCTGAGTAGGAGTTCCAAGGCAAAAGAGCAGTAAGGGCTGGGCAAAGGAGGCTAAGTGATTTGCCTGGGATCACACAGCTAATCATTATGTCTATGGGTCTTCTGCTCCTGAGAGCTGGGCTTTCCCCACCATCTGATATTATTCCCCACACTTGCTGAGCCAGGGGTACCTGTCAAGGGAGCTACTCTGGCCTGCCAGTAGCACCCCATTGTTAGCACAGTGCTTGGCATACAGCAGGCACTTAATGCTTACTGAATGGAACCAGTGGGTATCTAGACCTACAGTATGGAAAGGATGGTGGGTCATTGCTGATTCTTTGAGCCCAATTGTGCTCATTTTTAGTAGCATCAGCTTTGAAGGCAAAGAACAGCGGTGAGACGTGTGTCCAAAGAACTGGTAGCTTTAAGCATTGTATGAGGCTGCCCCAGCTCCTTGTTTGGCAGAAGGAATGGTCAGTGCTTTAAGCATTAGAGCTGTTTTTAGGGTTGAAGGCTTGTTTTTTTCCTCCTCTTCTCCTCCTTCTCAGCCCATTTCCCCCGAAACCAGGCTCAGAACTGTCCGCCAGACCATACTGAAGCTCCTAGGCTTGGGAAGCTGAGCATGAGGAAATGGCCACTCACAAATAGTTTTCAATGGTCGGCAACTAATCAGTGTCTGAGTCTGCCTGCCAAATCCAGCTGCTCATCAAAACTGTATTCTCCGGCACTGGTTTCATTGATAATGACTTTCTGAGGCCAACTGGCTGCTCACTAGAGGGACTGTGGCTTTTCAACTTGGCTGGGTGGAGAGAGGGCAGCCATCATCTCCACTGGCCATGGAAGGAATCTGTGTTTAGTCTCAGATCCTTGAATTCAGGTTTCAGAGACACATTAAACACTTATTCTTGTAAAAATTCAAGGCAAAAGAAGTCCTCCCAAAACCTCAGAACCCACCAAACCATCTCAAACTAAAAACTCTGCCACCCTTCTTGTTCATTATATGGTCTCATTATGGGAAAGACTTTTTCTTCTGAAGGAACATATTGGGAAATAAAATAAATATTCCATTTGTACTGGAAGTGGCAAAGGGTATATATAGAGAGCTGGTCTTGGAGTCAGGGAGATCTGGGTTCAAGTCCTACTTGGATACATATTGGCTATGTGCTCCTGGGCAAAAATCACATTTTGAATGCCCTCAAGCAATTCTTTTAAGTCTATGGGTTGTTGAGCCATTGTCCATCTGCATCAGAAGGAGTTTACATGCTGGGAGTTCCAAACAACCAAGCAATCACAGGCCAGATTTGAGCCAAGGTCCTCCTAACTGCAGGCCTGGTACTCTATCCACTGTTCCCTCCTCCCCCAGATTCATCTTAAAGAATAGAAGTCTATACAGTTTTTTTGCTACTCGTTTTATTTATTCATTTTTCTTGAATTTGTGAAATTAGACATCCTTTATTTTATCTGAACCCAAAGACAGACAGAAGTCAAGGGGTCTTAGAGACAGATGAATGTTATTATACTTTATTTGGGGGAAAGAAGTGGGATTTTTGCTTTGGGTTTTGTTTCAAAATAATTTTAATGGGGGTGCAAGTGTTGAAAAACATCACTCCATTAATTTTCTGTTTCATAATCATTCCATACCAGCTGTCCTCAGCATCATCCATTTATTGTGGCTTCCTCATTGTGGGTCACTTTCCCACATAATTTGTAGGTATGTTTAAGAATTTTAGAAAGCAAAATTCCTAGGGTGAGTGGTTTGAAAAAATATGCATGTTCATGTTCCTTGACTTAAAGGAAAATTATGACTGCTTATTATTACAATCTAGGTGTTTCCAAATTGGCATCCATAAAACTATTCAGGGAACACTGTGTTCTCCAACACTTGCCATCTCAAAATATTACAGTGTCAAAACAAAAGTTGAGCTGGAGATGGAGGTCATAGAGTGTTAGAGGTAGAAAGGGACTTGGAGATCCTCTAGTTCAACCTTTTCATTTGACAGTATCAGAAACTGAGGCACAAAGGGATGAAGTCATCTTGTCTATGCTCACACATAGTCCATGGCAGAGGTCCACATAGAAAGCATGCCTCCTGATTCCCAGTCTAGTCAGGTCTTAAGTAGTTTGGTGGATGGTTAGAACAGGGAGCGGAGGCAGCCAAGGATGACATAGAGATGCATCTGTTAGGCAATGACAAGGAATCTTATAAAGGGTCAGGGTGATTTTTTTAATTCAGAGGACCAACTAAAGATATGCTTAAAGAGCAGGTCTGTTCACAGTGGAAACAATAACCCACAGTAAAAAAAAATATTTCTTAGGCTCCATGTGTTGAGCCCTGGGAAATGGTAGCTCACAAATATTTTTCAATGGTTGGTAACTGGATTTAATGGGCGGTCTCTAGACTTTAGATAATAATCTGCGGAGTTCTTAGAGAATTCCCATAGAGTCCATCAATTCAAAGGCAAATAGAATTATTTTGCAGAACAGAATGGCAAAGTATCTTAAAGTCAGAAGATCTAGATTTGAGTCTTGTTAATTGTATGGCCTTGAGAAAGTCACAACCTCAACAAACTGTTTCATCCTCTATTGAAAAAGGGGATATAATATTCGTGCTATCTTATAGGATCATGGTGAGAAAAGTGTTTTATGATTGGTTGGTGGTTGCCCTTCATACTTAAAAGAGGATCAAAATGACATCACTCTGTCAGGGTCGATGTCCAGTGTGTCCGACTGTGGCTGATAAGACCAATATGAGCTTGGAAGGCTCTACCACAGGTTGGGCACAAATAGTCCACATCAACATTTGGAAACCAGATGCCTCTAAATTAGTTTATCTCACATTTCTTTGGGCTGCTACAATTCTGCTTTGCTCATAGGGCACAGTCCCTTCTTTGAAGCAGGCATGCCCTGTGCCAATGTCTTCCATATCTCAAAATCAATACTAAATTGAAAAATTATAAAGTTACAGAGAATGGCAGAATTCTATTTTATACATATTGTGATCATTATACTATATAATATAAACTATTATAACAGTATTGTTATATTATACATACTATTATAATAATATTATCCTATGTTCCTAGAAGGCAAGGACTCTGAGATTCTTTCTCACATATATTTGATAAATGGGGCAACTGGGCAGTGTAGTGGGTAGAACAGAAGATCTGGAGCCAGAAAGGTTCATCTTTCTGAGTTCAAATCTGGCCTCAGATACTTAGTAGCTGTGGGATCCACAGCAAGTCACTTAACCCTATTTGCCTCAGTTTCTTCATCTGTAAAGTGAATTGGGTAAGGAAAATGGCAAAACACTCTGGGCTCTTTGGCAAGAAAACCCTAAATGGGGGCATGAAGAGTTGGAAGTGACTGTAAAAAAATGACCCAACAATAAGTTGATGAATGATATTTGAAGATGCTAAGAGGATTATGTTATTATTCATCATAGATTTGCCTTTCAGTCTAGGTATAATCAGACTCATTGGTGAGAGAATGAGCCCAATAGGGGTTTGTCTGAATGAAGATAAGAAGAGAATGCATTAAGTTAACAGATCTGGTGGCAAAAACTCAACCAAGACTGGAGGTCAGTTAAAGTTCTAGAGTGAAGAGGTAAGGAATCATCAGCTAAGCAGACAATCAGGATCAGAGACCAAGAACTGCTGGCTAAAAGTTGCAGGGATCAAAACCAGAATAGGATCAGGAAACAAGAGATAAGAAGATTAATTTCAAAGGTTAGTGAAAGGGAAGAAAGCCTGGGGTGGCCTTCATGTCCAGGATTCAGACTGTTAGAACTGGAAAGGACCTTAAGGATCATCTGCTTTAACTCCTTCATTTGGAGATGAGGAAGCAAAAAAAGGGAAAGAGACTTGCCCAGAGTTAGAAAATGACACTTTCCTGACTTCCAGGCCAGGGTCCTTCCCACAACATGACTATGAAGGACTGAAAATATTATGGTGTATTAATGTGACAGGTTATCACTGTGGCATAAAGACACATATGAACCACATCGCAAGGCAGTATAGAAAGACTCATACAAGGTGATGGTGAGTGAAGATGCCAAATTAGCACAACATATTGCACTTAAATAGCTACTAAAAAAGCAGCAGCACAATTTTACAACTAGAGGGATGAAAAAGAGATTGGAAGGGGACACAGTGAAAAAAGCTGTCATTTTTTTAATTAAAGGTTATATATGTATCTATACCTTGAGTCAAAATGACAATAGTTTAGAGTTAAAAGTTTTTATTTGGGATTTTATCCTCAGTTTATTTATTTAATCCTGGTATTTATAGAGGCTATTGTTTATACAATTATATGAAAAATAGAAATAAAAGGAAGCAACACAGGAGTCCACCTGATATATCTGGGTGAAGATTTACTTTTTTTAAAGTTCAGCGCAATGCAGTTCCATTTTATCATCATGTGGTGCTACCCATAGACTCATCTTAGCTGAAGGCAATTGTGTGGTTTCCTGGCTAGACCACTGTTTTCCAATCTAAACTAGACTGTGAACCAGCACACTGGCATCATATTACAGTGGAAAGGGCATTGGATTTGGAATCAGAAGTCCTGGGTTTAAATTTTGGTTCTGCCACTTACTGTGTGACCTTAGCTGAATCATAACACTTCCCTGTAGTTTCAGTTTCCTCATCTGTAAAATGGGGCTAGGTGCCTCAAAGGTTGCTATTAGCTTCAAATCTATAATTCTGCCATCAAGATTACTATGGTGGACTCTCTCTATGCTGATATAGATTATATTTTACTCAAATCCTCAGGACTTAGTAATTGGTTTTCATGGATTGCTTCAACCAGAAAAAAAAAATGGTGGCCAGTCTTGTAGTGATAAGCCTCTCAGAGCTTAGATTGGTTGGTCCCCAGCTAAAAGGCATATAATTTCATCAGCAGCCCAAGTCTTTACAGCATATTTAGAGTTTCCAGACCTTGTGCTCTTTACAAATGTTCTTTGAAAAATCAAGGTCACTTCCATGCCAAGATAAGGCATCATCCAAAGAGGATGAGTAGATGAAATTCATCTTCCAAATCTGACCACTCTATCCCTCTGCAGCTTTGCCTGATGGAATAACTCTCAGGGACTATGTGTGGATCAGGGATGAAGAAAGAGGCAAAGATAAAAGGTGAATGATTGTGGGGAGGATGAGGAGGAAGAAGAGGAAAAAGAAAAGTCAGATAAAAAATGTTAAAGAAAAAAGGATCTTTGCTAATAAGAGTTTTGTAGAATGGGTAAGAATTTGCCAGAAGGTGGTCTTGCCAAGACTATAAAGGAAGAGCTAGGAAACACTGGAAGTACATTATAGGTGAGAGAGCAATGGGTTCATTCATGAAGATCTGGGTTCAAATCTTGTTTTGAACCCTTACTAGCCTTGTGTCCCCAAGAAAGTCATCATCTCTCTAGGTTTCAGTTTCCTTATTTGTGAAATGAAAGGGTTGGATAAGGCCTCTTCTGACTCTAAATCTATAATCTCATGCTTGGGAGTTGGAAAAACTAAGTTCTTAATCTCTGTCACTAAATTACAATTTTGGCAACATACATATTTCATATGCCTTAATTTTAGTTCATCTTTACTTAAGAAGATACTTGAGTTCAGATATGAAAAAAACTAATTGAAGAGGTGCTTTCCAAACCAACACTCATCATCACAGGAGGATTTCTGCTAGGGAAGTAGAGAGAAATATGGTCTCATTTCACAGGTGGCGAATAGGGACCCAAAAAGGGATCAGGCAATTTACTGAAGGTCACATGGCTAGTTAATGGCAGAGATGAGATTTAGAGTACAGGGGTCTTTTTACGAAATCAGAAGTCATCATCATTGCCATCAATATTTCCTGAGTACCTTGGCAAAGAAGGCACTATTCTAGGTGCTGGGCAGACTAAGAGCTATGTATAAGACACAGTCCCTCTTTGTCAGGGTACAGTAATCACCAAATAAACAATAGGACAACAAAGAATATAAGAATTCAGAAGGGCCATTAATTGCCAGATCTATGGTGGTCAAAGAAGGCTTTCTAGAGGAGATGGGACTTAAATTGGGACTTGAAAGAAAGGCAGAAGTGGGAAAAGTAGAGAGGAGTAGGGAAGAATGTCAGTAGAAGCAGAAATGATTGCAGAATGAACAATCTACCTGGAACAGAGGGAGCATGTAAGGAAGTACTGGGAAATAAGGCTGAGAAAATAGGTGAGGCTCAGATTACAGAAGGGCTTGAATACCAGCTTAAGAGATTGGACTTTTCCAAAAGGGGAGGGTTTGGGTGGGAGAGATAGGATTTAAATGGTAGAATGGTAAAAGTGGGGATGCTGGAAGTACAGGTTGATGACTAGATGAAGATGGAAGATGGGCTGTTGCCAGACATGCCAGAAATCTCCATAAACCAAAGAAAAGGAATATGACAGTGGCAAGAGGCTTGTGTTTGGCTATTATTTAACTGGCAGATCGATATTGGCCCACTGGGG
The DNA here is from genome assembly GCF_027887165.1 of Monodelphis domestica. Lineage (NCBI taxonomy): Eukaryota > Metazoa > Chordata > Mammalia > Didelphimorphia > Didelphidae > Monodelphis > Monodelphis domestica. Next base: position 421,696,989 of record NC_077229.1, on the reverse strand, counting down.
ACATGGGATCCCAGATTATTGTAATTAATATGATGGTCCCAAGACTTACATATATGAAGGGCAAATAAAAACCTGGTTTATATGTGGGTGGCAGATGTTTTATGACTGACCAGATGTGCCAGTGAATAAAGCAAACTCCTCCCCCCTCTACCTCCTCCCCAATCTCCCACCCAGGGCTGAGCTGGACACTTGGGATGGGTCATTAGGCCACCTGATGATCATTTTATTTTCTGTAGAAAAACTTTCCCCAAATAGTGCCCCAGGGACTGAAAGGCATTTGTGTCCCTCCCCTGAATGCCTGCTTGAAATTAATCCATTTTTTTTTTCTGGTAAGATCTGACTGCACCAGAAGTTACTTGGCTAAGAAATCTGGGTAGCTGCCTGGATAGGATATGTGGTGAGGTAGGAAAAACATTGGGCGAAGAGTTAGGAAACCTAGGCTCCAGTCCCAGGCCTGCCATTAATTAGCTTGACCTTGGTCAAGTCACTTCTCTTGGTCTCCATTTATTTGTCTGAAAAATGGGTCTAGAGGTTGGACTTGTATGATATTTAAAGTCTGGATTTTAATTGATCTTTGTACTTTTCTAGCAGTGATCCCCATTCTTTGCATGAAACTGATTCTGACACTCTGGGAAGATTTTTCAACTCCAACTGCAGCTTTCCCAAAGAGAAAAGCTTTGGGGCTGGGACAGTAATCCTACTTATCTTTCTATCCTTTCCATGACCAAGCATAACGTGTGGCCTACAGCAGATAATCAATACATATTTGTTGACTTCAATTGCATTTATTCCAATATGCACATTTTGAAGATGAGCAATCTGAGTCCCAGATAGTTAAACTATTTCCCCAAGGTGATTTTCCCAATTTTAACCCAATGTTAGAGGGCCTTGGCTTTGGATACAGAGAGCCAGACACACATACAGGCTGCTCCCTGACCTCAATAAACATTTACTCCCATCTTAAATTCCACCTTCTCCATTCAGCCTTCTCCAGCCCATACTAATTTAACCTTTGGTCTGAATTCCCAATGTATCGTCATCCATTTGATTCTACCTTATACTATTCTTTTATTGCTCCGTGTGTTACTCTCATTTCTCCAACAAGAATGCATAAGTGTTTTGGAGTGGGGTTTAGGTCTTCACCTTTCATTTACTCCTCTCAGGAACTAGGTATAGTAATAAATACTATTTTATAATAGTATAATAAATAATAATTTGTACATATAGTATATATGTAATATATAATGGTATAATAAATAAAATAATAGTATAATAATAGTATAATTATAGAATAAAAAAATGTCAGTAATAATTCCTCCCTGAATTAGACTCAATGATTGAACAAACATCTATAAAGCATGTATTGTATAGGAGGCACTGTGTTAAGAAATAGGGATTACAAAGCCAAAAAGGAAAGCAGTCCTGCCTCAAAGAGTTGCTCTTCTATTGGAGGACACATGCTGTACCCAGGTAAGATGATACAAAGTTCATTTCAGAAGGATTCGGAATAAATCATACAATGTTTCAGAAAGTGTGTGTGTGTGTGTGTGTGTGTGTGTGTGTGTGTGTGTGCAAGCCAGCCAGGAGGATGAGGAAATGTCTCAACGTTAGAGGTGGCACCTGATGGATTCAGCATCCCGCGTGAACATGGCCCTAGTAGCTCCCAAGCTCTGGCTTACTGTGTTTTTGTTTTCCAGGAGCACTCTAAGGTGCAGGGCGCCCCCGGGATGGTCCTGGGGGAGTCTGGACAGGATCTCTGATGATCCCCAGCACAGAGAAGCTCTGTTTCCCCAACTCTTCCCCAGGACTGAGTCCAGCGTGAAAAAGACAGGCTGTTGAGGAGGACACCCATCTGTGGCAGGGATGGTTTGGCTGGTGGAGGGGAGGAAGGCAGGAAAGGAAAAGGAAAGCAGGGAGGAAGCGCCAAGTCCCGCTGCGAGGTCTGGAAAGCTGAGGAGGGCAGGAGGAGGCAGGCCCCGGGAGGGCCGGGCTGGCTTGGACAAGAGGCCCTGGGCTGAGGTTTGAAGAGCCTGCCTTACAAACACGGGCCCACTTCGCTTCTCAAAACCGCAGAACCCACATGCAGTCACTGGGTTTCCATCAGTGCTGGGAACAATCCTCTCCCACCACAACTGTGGCTGAGGACAGGGCTCGGGCGCTGCTGCTCCCTGGCAAGGGCCAGGTTCCCAGGGCAGGCCGCGCCGCGGCTTGAGCTATCTCATCCCCAGGCTGCTCTGGGGCAGGCACAGAAATTCATGGGAGAATGGTTTTTCCTTGGAACACGAGATGAGAATTTGGAAACTATCTAGCGAGAGGAAATCTATTGGAGGGCCTGGCCTCCTGGATGCGAGCTCCATTTTCCTTGGACCTGCTCGGTCTCATGGAAAGAACACTGGGTTAGGAAGCCGGCGTTCCTGTCCTGGCTCTCCCTCTAACCTGGGGGGTGGGGGGGCTGGGGGCACGCTGTCAACCTCCTTTGGTCTCGGTAACTCCATCTGCAGCGTGGGGACAATCATGAGACCTGCTCCAGCCTAATGCACGGGGCTGGTGTGAAGATCAGGCAGACCAGCAGACACAAACGAGGGGCAACAGATTCCTCAGACCGATAGAGAGAGAGAGAGGGCTTGGCATCCCCCGTCTCTGCCCCCAAGCTTCTGAGCTAGAAAGAGCCTCAGCTGGACGCCAGAAGCCCCGGGCTGGCTCTTTGACCCGAGGCAGGGTGAAGGACTTCTCTCTGAACTTACGTTGCCTCCTTGTAAAATGAAGGACTTGGACTAGCTCCGGACCCTAAACTTGGGGTCCGTGAATTGGATTAACAATATGTTAATATTTAATTATAATAATATATAATAATATTTAATATTTTAATAACTGGTTTTCTTGACAATCTTATTTGTTTTCCTTTATGCATCTGAAAACATTATTCTAAGAAGGGGTCCAAAGGCTTCCAAGGCTCCATGACACCTCCAAAAGGTTAAGATGATCTTTGAAGTGCCTCCTGACCATAAAATATTTATCTTTTCATGAAACAACATCAGGGGTGTGGGTGTGTGGGTGTGTGTCTGTGTGTGTGTGCACACAGAAGTTAATATGAGCATAGGGGTGCCAGGCTGGTGTAGGAGCTCTAAAATGTCCTAAGCAAGGTTCCTTCCCAAAACTTAGATACAGAAATTTAATCTAAGATTAGAGATGCCAATAATGTATATGTTTGTATAATAGATGTAAATAAACACACATTCATATTATATAAAGGTTATACTATATCAATAGAAATTAATATACCAAATATTTTATAGAAATTATATCTAAACATGTTACATGTATATAAAAATCTAAGACCTACAGACATAAGTTTTATATATAAACATATAAATTATGTAAATATTAAACTATATTAATATAAATCAATTCATTGACTATATTATATAAATTATATAGAAACACAGGTTATGTGTATGTATGTATATATGCATATAAAAATCTAAAGCTTATAGATTTATAAGTTTTATATAAAAATATTATAAATTATGTATTATATAAATATTAAAACATATCAATATAAACACTGAATATGTTCTATTAATAATACATAAACATGTTAAATATATACAAAGATCTGAGGTTTATAAACTTATAAGCTTTATATATACATATAAATCTATTGCATATAAATTATATATTATATAAATATTAAAATATATCAATCATTACTACAAATACATAGAATATATTAGACAAATTATATATGAATGTAGATCCATAAATCTAGAACTTATAGACTTATGAGCTTTATAGGCTTCTTTTATCCCAAAGACGACAGAGTATTTTTTCACCCCATTAATTTCATTGGGATCCCCTCCTCCTTGGAGGTCTTCAAGCCAAGGAGGGAGGACCATCTGCTGAGTCTGAAACCTGGAGCATTTTTTTCATGTATGGGTCAGACAAAGTAACTGCTGGTCTTTTGCAGCTTTTAAATTCTATGATTTTCCCCTGACAACAACCTTGCATCCTCAAAGTAAACAGTCACAATCTTAGTTATTGGAGAAACTGCAGAGATGTTATTCAGACACCACAAGGGAGATCAATCATGCTTTGGCATCAGTTCAGAAGGCCTCCGATTCTAGACACCTGTCACAGTACTAGGAGATTTCTACACTAACAATAAGAATACAGTCATGTACATGGCCGATAGAGTCATTACTGTCACATTAAGATCAGATTCATCTGTTCTATAACAGGAAATATGTCAATAATGTTTTGAATTTCTTTCTTTTTTTAACTACCATTTAAAGTACTTTCATATTTGATCCTTCTAATAACCCTGTGAGCTCAGTCAAGAGAATATTATTAGACAGATGAAGAATCTGAAAGCACTGTGAACTGACCATCAGGCTATGCTAACACAATTTTCCCATTTACTATTTTCTCCTGAATACACATTGTACTTTCCTACTTCTCCAGCTTTGCTCAGGCTGTCTCTACTCCTTCCTGTAAAGTTTTCTCCCTTCTTCTCTACCAATCCAAGTGCTGCTTGTCTTTCAAGTCCTAGCTCAAGTCCCTCATTCTCTTAGAAGTCATCAAGAATGATGCCATCTCAATATGGTGTCTCCATCCTTTAAACTGTAGGCACTTACTGACCATACCATTCATTTGGTATACCCATACTGCCCAGCAACAATTATTCCATTTTTGTATTGTTTAGGATCATAGGGGATTTCAAGCTGGAAATTACCTTTATGTCCACCTAATCCAATGTCCTTCCTTTACAGGTGAGGTGATGAGAATTTGAACTGACTTGTCCAAAGTGACAATGCATTCAGAATAGGAGTCTGAACTTGGATCCTCTGATTCCAGATGAATGAATACTTGAAAAGGCATTTATTAATTTTTTTAATATACCACTATGCTAAGTGCTGGGGATATAAATAGAAAAATAAAGATAGTATATGAGCTCCTTGAGAGCAAGGGACTAAGTGAGGGAGACAATGCATACAAGAAATTTCCAAGGCAGGGCAGTAGGAAAAGCCTGGAAATTCTAATGGTATTGCATTTGGGTAAATAGTAAGAATCCAGAGGTTCTTAGGTTATATAAATAAATGAGATAAAAATGTCAGAAATAGGCCAGATGGTTAAGCCTAAAGGATCCTGCTTTGATGTTAACAAAAGCGCTGAAGCCAGCTAGCAATTCCTCCTCCTATAAATCCTATGAGATTTGCAAGGTGGGTTTAGAAAGGTCCATTATTTTAAAAAAAAAGATTGTAAATGTCTTAAGTGTCACCTTGGGTTGTCTTCTACCATGCTTGGTAGGAGTTACCAGACTATACTTTGAGAATCTATTGGTCTAGAGTGAATGTGTGAGTTGGTGGGCTAAGACAAGCAGCCTAGCTAATCTTTTGAGTCTGTTAGAAACCTCCAGCTAGATTGTAGTCATTAAAGGTATGGTTAGTTCTCAGGGCTGAGCTCTTTGTCTTTAGAAAGAAGACGGATCAGTCAAAAGGAGACATTTCTTTAGCCTCTGTTAACACTAGTTCTGAGATTATGAACATCATTCTTAGAGACCAGCATCCATCACCAGAATTTCCATCACCCTAAGGCCAGGGTAGTCTCTTCACTGTTCCCCTACCATGACCTATGAACATTCCTGTATCAGTTTTGGGCCCCACTTGAGAGTGTTGTGAGTGGCACTGTGGCAGCACTGGCCACATTATGACAAATCTTGTTTAAAACACCTTTGAAATCCTTTCCACCTCTAAATCTATGGTTTAATGATCTTTGTGAGCTCACATAGTGTTGGGGATATAGAAAGTGTTCAGCAAATACTAGTGAGATACAGATTTTTTAGAGATTCTCCATGAGAACAATGAGCCAAAGCTAATGAGATGAGATTTAATGGAGATAAAAAGAATGTACTAAAATTAGGGTCAGAAGTTCAATTTTTTAAGTATAGGAAAGAGTAATCAATCAATCAAACAACATTTGTTATATGCTAATTATGTGCCAAGCATTGTCATAAGAGTAGGGATAGAAAAAGAGGTTAAAGACAGTCCTTGTTCTCAAGGAACTTATATTCTAATGGGGAAACCACAAACATATATACAAAGCAAACAAACATATATACAAAGCAAACCATGTACATATATATACATGTAAATATGAAATGATGAAGAGAGGGAATGCAATAGAATTAAGGGGGATGGGGAAAGGGTGCCTATTGTAGAAGATCTTTTAGTTGGGACTTAAAGAAAGTCAAGAAAGTCAGTAGAGAAGAAGTGATTTAAAAGTTTGCATGTGCTTGGAAATGATCAAATAAAATATATTAAAAAAAAAAGTTTGCATGTGGAAAAAAAAACCCAAATATACAAAAAACTCAAATGGTTTGAGTTGGCTTCAAATTCAGTATGTTAATAGTATGATGTGATAGTCCCAAACAAACAGAAAGATAAGCTCTTAAGCTTAAATGAGATCATGAAGAGATGGACAAGAAAGACTGAGCCATAAGAACATATTAGTTCTTCCATTAAACTATAAACTCCTTGAGGGTAAAGGCTGTGTCTTTCCCAGAACATTGTCTTATTAAATATTTTATTTATTAAATACTTTTATTATTTAATTTTAAAATTATTAATTTATTAAGTACATTATTAAATAAAGGGATGAAAGGCAAGAGCCCCCTAGAGAGAGGGGTGTGTGTGTGTGTGTGTGTGTGTGTGTGTGTGCATATGTGTATGAGAGAGAGAGAGAGAGAGAGAGAGAGAGAGAGAGAGAGAGAGAGAGAGAGAGAGAGAGAGAGAGAGAGAGATATTGAGATTTCTGGCTGATATGAGACTTCAAGGTGGATTTTGCAGAGAACTTGGTAAAGTTTTTAAATGAGTGTTGAAAATCTACATTTTTATTATGAAGAATGACAATAAAACCTATCTTTTTATAGCACTGAGAAAAAAATGTCAGATTGGTTTTAACTTGCCAGATAGCTTTTCCTGCTGCTTGTGTGAGAGAATATATTTTTAAAATGGAGCTGAAAAGCAGTGAGTTCAGTTCACTGCATCTCAGGCCATAGCCAGTCACCTGACTTTTGTCTTGCTACTGGATTTTGATGACTCTGGAAGAGAGTGAAGCTGATGACACTGTCCAATTCTGTCCCACTTAAATCCAATTCACCCTATATCATTGATTCTCTTAGAAAATGAAGGATGAATAACCACAACAGTCCACCCAGAAGACCTATGCAAATGGCTGTCTTCTTGACTATCCCATCAAACAAATTTCATTAAGTCAGAAAAGAGCAGAAACTCCAGCATCTCCTGCACAAAAGGAATTCTCTGCCCCCCCAGAACTTCTGAATTAAATGTTTCATAGACAGAATTAAGCACGAAATTGAGAGGTGACCCTTGGAAATTCGAAGTAACAAGCTCTCCGGGGGCTGCTGCACACAGTCCCAACAGACAAAACTTCAACTTGACCCTGGCAGACTGGGTTTACTCCAAGTTTAGAAGTAGCTCTCACCTCTCCACTTTTTTCTCTCCCCATGTGTTGAGGCATCCCAAAGGTGCAATAACCTGCAAACTTTTCCATTCACAGGTACTTCTCAGGCCATCGTTTTGATGACTATGCCATTCTCTTGCTGGTTTTGTCATTGAAGGTATCTGCCCACTTACAATTTCTGCACCAATCACTCCCCACCCCCCCAAACCTTTACTGCCATCTTGGAATCAATACAGTGTATTGGTTTCAAGGCAGAATTCTGGTAAGGGTTAGACAAGGAGGGCTAAGTGACTTGGCCAGAGTTATACTCAGGACCTTTCATCTCCAAGCTTGGCTCTCAATTCCTGGAGCCACCTAGTTGCCCCTTCATCAATCATCTTTTACATGAGATTTTCCTTCCTCTATCCAGCACTATCACCACTATTCAGTCATCAATCAACCAACAACGACATCCTGACCTCCTTGATGGACGCGCCAGCTAGGACACAATGCACTAAGCAGGCAAGAGGAATCTCAGAGAGCGGGGATTCTGCTCCCTGAATTATCAAAGCAACTTATCTGATTTTTAGATGAGTGACTCCAGCAAGTAAACACTGCTTTGATCGGGCTACTAGAAGCTAACTGATATGAATACAGGAGGAACAATAATAGTCTAGAATCTTTAGTCTTAGATATCTCAGTGAAATACTATTATGGCTATCCTAGTTTCAATTCCTGACTCCTCTTAATGCTCATCCTACTCTTAGAGGCAGAGAGATGACCACAGTAGATACAAGCTCTGGGCCTAGAATCAGTAAGATAGGAATTCAAATTTAGATCGCTGTGTGACCCTGGGCAAGTCACTTAACCTCTGCTTGCCTCAGTTTCCTCAATTGTAAGATGAAAATAATAGCACCTACCTTGATGAGTTGTTATGATCAAAAGTGATAACATTTTAAAAGTACACAAAGCCTGGCACACAGTAGGCCTTTAGTAAATGCTTATTCCCCACTTCTGTCCCCTCCACCTCTCTACCATGACTTCTCCATATTGTATCCCAGTCAAGTCCCAAATCTTCCCTGATGTCTCTGATAATTCCACCAGGGACTGCACTCTTCCCTCTTTGAGAGTCCATTGTACTGCCCTCTGGTTCTCTGGTCCCCATCATATGTGCACTGAAATATGTTTATCTTTATCTGCTTTATTGTCTTGCTTTCTAATTGTTTCACCTGTGTGAATACAAGATTATAAGCTCCTAGAGGGCAGGGCTTATGTATTAGAGTTCTTTTTTATCTAATGACATTTTATCCTTTTTTACAAGGCAGGTAGATGGCACAGTAACTTTGGACTTAAGAGTTAAAAGTCTTGAGTTCAAATTTTGCCTCAGATCCTCTAACTGTGAAATCCTGGGAAAGTTGTTTAACCATTATCAGCCTCAGTTTCTTCATCTGTAAGGGGGGATATTATGGCACCTACCTTAAAGGATAACTGTAACCACCAAATGAGACAATATATATTTAAAGTACTTTACAAGCCTTAAAATGTTCTATAAATGGCAGCTATTACTATTTACAGAATTTTTGTATCCATTATCTCACTTGGTCCTCACAACCACTCAGCTATGAAGTAGGCAGGGCAGGAATGAACATCTCCACTTTTTCTTTTCCACAGAAGAAGGCACTGAAGCCTAGTTAGGTTAAGCGGCTGTCTAAGGTCACATAGTGAACCACAAGCACAGCTGGAGATAAAGCCCAGGCTTCTAGCTCTACCCACCAGTCTGACTCATGGAGAATTAGCCTAGACATTTCTTGGGGGCAGACGCTGAACATTATCTGGGTCAGCCAGACTTTCACCCTCGATAAAGTGATCTGAAATGGCTGAACACCCCTTAGGTCAGAAAAAGGGGTCTTTTGGGGGACTGGGAGGAAAGGGCATGCTGGTTTGGTTTATTTTTATTTATTCTTTGGAAAGGAATTGGAGGAGTCAGGTTAATAATCAGAATAAAATGAGAAGACATTATTGTGGGTCTAATCTTCACAGCCAGGAAGACCAAACCAAGAAAAAAAAATCAAGACAAACACACCACTATCAATCAATTATACCTATTTATCCTGTAGATAGCTTTCTTTGTTTATATCTGTTTGCATATTATCTCCCCTCTTGGATTATAAATTCCTCAAGAGCAGGAACTCTTTCTTGTTTCTTTTTTTATCTCCAGAGGCCAGCATAATGCTCAGCACAGATTAGGCACTTAATAAGTGTTTTTGTTGTTCAGTATTTTCCATTGTGCCCTCAACTCAGTTGGGGTTTTCTTGGCAAAGATACTGGAGTGGTTTGCCATTTCCTTCTGCAGCTCAGTTTCAAGATGAGGAAACAGAGGCAAGCAAGGTTAAGTGACTTGTCCAGGGTCACATAGCTTGTAAAATGTGTGAGACTGGATTTGAACTCAGGAAGACTCATCTTCTTGACTTCAGTCCAGGCTCTCTCCACTGTGCCACCTAGCTGCCATTGATTGACTAAAGTACTTGTTATGTGCCAAGCACTATAAATGGAATAGATCAGCTCTTAGCTCTCTGAGCCTCAGTTTCTTCATATAATAAAATAAATAAATAAATGAAAGTTTCTTCTATAATAAAATAAAGACATAGATGTAGACAAAGTCCAAGGTCCCTTCCAGTTCTTCAACCTCTGAGCCATCTCTATAAAAAAATAAAACAATACAACACATAACCTGGACAAAAAGTATCCAGCTGCTTGTTGTATGAAGGGATTCACTTTTACTTCATCAGCTTTCATCTCTTTTTCACTCTTCCCCAGAGCCTCCTAATTGACCTTTCTCTAGTCTTTTCCTTCTTCAATCCATCCTCCACACGCCATTCACACGGATATTCCTAAAATAGATCTATCTGACCTGGTTTTCCTACTCTCCTCTCCCTCCTTCAAAATTCTAGTCTCTTGGATAAAATACACAATCCTTAGCTTGACATTCAAAACCCTCCACAGCCTGGCTTCCATTTTTACGGTCTAATTTCAGTGTTCCCCTTTTTTACAACAGGTCAGCCAGGTGTTCCTTGTATATGATGTTTCATCTGCCTTTGCATGAATGGTGTCCCATGCCTGGAAACACTTCCACTAACCCCTGCTTCATAGAATCCCTAGCTTTCTTCCAAGCTCGGTTCAGGTACCACCTCCCTCGCGAGGCTTTTACTGATACCCCATTCTTCCCTCCTCCTGCCTCTCTGTAACTAGCACTCTCTCCTTAAAATTACTTTGTATATTTTGTATTTACTTGTATACATGTTGCATCCACCATCCTCACTCTTCCAACTCCTCAGAAAAATGTAAGCTTCTTGAGGGCAGGGACTCTTTTCTCGTTGTATCTACTAGCATCACAGTGGGATACAATATATAGTAGGAGTTTACTACATGTTTGCTGAGTTGAATTTCTAAATTGAATTTAACTTATCCAGGATTTATCAGAAGCTGGAAGCCTGGCCCCTTGGTACAAGGCTGGTTCTACTAGTAGGGTAATGTGTCTGAGCCATGAGCATACCCAGGTATTTGAGTTGGATATTTGAGCCACTCCCTTTCTTCCTCTAAAGGAAACTCCAAAATGGGCTGACTAAAAGCCCATAAGTTTTGTGACCTCAAAAGTGGATGAGGTTATTTGAGGAAGGATGAGGGGGAGGAGGCTGGAAGGACTGTGTCTATTTTTACCTCTGTATCAAAAGAGTCACCATCACTCAGGATGGAGCTGAGTGCCCAGTAAAAGAATGCTGAACCTCAGATAAGTTGGGGCCACTAGGTGTCATGGTGAACAGAGTTCTGGGCCTGAGTGAGGACAGACCCAAGTACAAATATTTCCTCAGATATTTCTTAGCTGTATGACTTCGGGCAAGTCATTTAACCTCTACTTCAGTTTTCTTATCTGTAAAATGGAGGTAATAATGCCCAGAGAACTATAAAACTGTGTATATCTTTAGACTCAGCAAAACCACTGCTGAGTTTATCAGGGAAAAAGGAAAAAAAATCCTAGGAAATTGAGATGTCCATCAACTGGTGAATGGCTAAACAAATTATTGTATGGAACACTACTGTGCCATAACAAATGATGAGCAAGCATTAAAAAAAAAAACTTGGAAAGAACTACATGAGACCATAAAGAATGAAAAGAGTAGAACCAAGAGAACATTATATTCGGCGATAAATTTAATAGTTGAAGAGTAACAACTTGTGAATACTCATCTCCAAAGAATGAACTGAGAAATGGAAATACAAATCTATATTTTTCTATATATTTTGCTGGATGATGCCTTCTATGGTGTGGGGAGGAGACATGGAGGGACTAAATAAAAAAATTACAACTAAAAAAATTGTAATGATAAAATGAGAAATTATTTATAGAGCTTTTTGCAAACTTTAAAGGGTTATGTAAATACTCACTATTATTATTGATCACCTATGTGCCAATAATAATGATTATTAAAAATCTACTATTTTTTAGTCAAAGATATTTTATTTTCCCAATTACATGTAATAACAATTTTCAAAATATGTCTTTCAAAATTATAAGATCTAAATTGTCTCCTTCCTTTCCCCCTCTTGGAAATGGTAAGCAGAGTTACCTGGATTGTACATGTATTATCATGCAAAACATACTTCCATGTTGGTCACTGTTGTAAGAGAATAATCATATAAAACCAAAACCTCAAAATAAAACCATAAATAAATAAAAAATGTGAAAAATCATATGCTTTGATTGGCATTCTAGCTCCCACAGTTCTTTTTCTGGAGTGGCTAGCATTCTTTGTCATAAATCCTTTGGGATTGTCCCAGATTATTATATTGCTGATAGTTAGCTAAGTCTTTTACAGTTGATCATGATACAATATAAGCATTTACTATTAGGCAGCTACTGTACTGGGAACAGGTAGCACAGTGGATAAAGTTCTGAGCCCAGAGTCTGGAAGACCTGAGTTCAAATCAGGTATCAGACACTTCCTAGCTATGTGACCCTGGGAAAATCATTTAACCCTGTTTACTTCAGTTTCCTCATTTGGAAAAGCTGGAGAAGGAAAAAGCAAACCACTCTAGTATCTTTGCTAAGAAAACTAAAATGGGGTTACAACACACAAATGAACAACAACAATATGTGAGAAGTACTGTATATGAATATAAAAAAATCAAATAAATCCCACTTCCAAGAAGAGTAAAATCAAGGAGATGGTAGAATTTGAAATGGTCCTTGAATGATATATATGAGATGAAGGGGAGGAAGGGCATTCCATGAGAGAGGGAAGGTCAAATGAAAGAAGTTTAGAGTTGGAAGGGCCCTCAAAGTCATCTTGTTCTACCTGGTTTTGCCCTTTATCATTCAGTTGCTGAGAGAAGATGCCACCATTTGTCTAGGCAGCTCATTCTGCTTTTGGACAATTCTAATTGTTAGGAAAGTTCTTTCCTAGCACAGAGTCAAAATCTTTCTTCCTGTAACATCTAGCCCACTGTTCCTGGTTTTTTCCACTGGATCAAGCAAAATAATTCCAAACCCTCTTTCAGAAAACACTCCTTTATATTTTTTACATAAAGGATTGCTTTTTTAATACATATATGATTATAATCATACTATAAAACAAAAAGACATTCAAATAGGTAGATCATAACACACAGTGGCAAGTCAATATCATCCTTGATTGATAGAAGGCTCCAAGTTGATTCCAAGAAATCAGATTCCCATAGCATTATGGGTGAGGGTGGGAGTTCTATAAGCCTTTCAAGTGATTTTTCCTGCTCAAGTGTCAGGAGGAGAACACCAGCCAGGAATATCAAAACTCTCAACTTCTAGAGGATGGAAGGGAGAGCTAAAGACTTAGACAGCAATTATTTCTTCTCTAAGTTTCCCTCAGGTTAAATATTTCCACTTCCTTCAGCAAGTTTTTGTGTTATGGTCTCTAGATCCTGGTTGTCTTTCTCTATACATGCCTCCATTGACAGTGTTGTTTTTAAAATACAGTGCTCAGAGGCTGGGTCTATCATTCCAGCCTGTTGACAAAATGCTCTAGGAAAACATGAAAAGGCAGTGATCACTTTTACCTGAGCCAGTCAGAGAATAATAATGATAATAATCCTAACAACACCTCACATTTTTATAGCATTTAAAAATGTGAAAAGTGTTCATTGTACAAGAGTCTGTTTGATATTCATCACGGTCCTGTGAGAGGAGTGCTATCATTGTCCCCATTTTACAGAAGAGGAAACAGAGGAGGTCTAGGATCCCATTTGATTCTCTTGACGAAACTGAGACAGATGCTATTATTGTCCCCATTTTATAGGTGAGAAATTGTCTGGGGTAGGATGACAGCCCCAGCTTTCCTGCCTTCCCAGAGTGAAGACAGATGAGGTGGAGACATCTGAGGTGTGCTTTGACATAAGGTATAAATGTCAGCAGAGGCAGATGAGGAAGGAGAGCCTAAAGGAAGAGTCCCTGCACAAGACAAGGGAGGGCAGGATGACCTCTGGGAATGGCTGGCCGTCCAGCTTGATTAGTTCTGATGCTAGAAAAAGGATGACTCAACTGGAAGGCGAAGAGCATGCGTTTGATTCTTAAGAATGGGTTTTGTTCTCAGATGCTACTTGCTAAAAGAGATGAAAGGTCTGCTTTGCTTTTTCAGTTGAGTCCATCTGTTCTTCCTCTCTTGCCTCACACCATTAGACATCAGGCCTCATGCCTGCTCTCCCTTGAGGCCCACCCCTTTTACAATTTCATTATCTGCACATTGGCTTAGCCCCAGAGGGGTCATTACTTCTATCCTGGGAAGGATAAGAAAAGTAAAATGATCTAGCTAGAGCAGACCCTCCCCATGGGCAATATTTTTCACGTGTGCAGCCGGGGCTGAAAGCAGGACATTACCAGAACAGGGGCAGCCACTTGACACCTTCCGCAGTCACCAGAGCCTGACCCCTTCCCAATCAATCTCAGGGAACATCTTTCCTGCAGATGGTTTCCTGGGGTTGCCGTGAAAAAACTGCTAGGGGAACTGAGAAAATGCAATGAAAACTTTCTCTTAACTTTTAAAAAAAGGTGGCAATGGTTGTTTTTTCCCTCCAGGCAGAGATGGAAACCTCAGAAAGGCACATAAACTGGGCATGGACTTGTTCTGCCATCCTAGGATTAGATGGGACCTTTCCAATACATGAAGCAATGTCACTTACATGTGACATTTACAATCTCCAAAGCACACCTTACTATCTCTGAAGTGTTTTTAAGCCCATGATCACATCTGGGAGTTCTAACAAAGCTATAAGGTCGGTGGGACAGGTATTATTTCCATTGTATGTGCCCAAGTATGAATATGTATATGTTGTCTCTGAAGGGATGTTAGCTTGAGGACAAAAAATTGAGTTCAAGGTCACATGGCAGCAGGGTCTTGAATCCAGGTCTCTGATTCAAAGTTTGGGTCCTTTCTGCTATATCATATTTGGACATATGTTTCTTTTAAAAAATTCAATTGTAAAAAGCAATGCATTATAAAACCATAAGGAGACTAGGCTGTTTGGGGGAGATTTTTCAACTGGCATCATTGTCTTCCTGTCTACCTGTGTCAGGGAAAGAAACCAAGCTCACTAGAGGGATCATGGGTTAGATCCCAGAGGGATAAATCTTAAAATGTGTATGTTTTTAAGGAAAAACAAAACAAAACCCTTACCTTCTATTTTAGAAATAATACTTAGCATCAATTCTAAGGCAGAAGAGCAGAAAGGGCTAGGCAATTGGGGTTAAATGACTTGCCCAGGGTCACACAGCTAGGAAGTGTCAAAGGTCATATTTGAACCCAGGACCTCCCGTCGCTAGGGCTTGCTCTATCTACTGAGCCACCCAGCTATCCCTCAAATCTTAATATGCTTTTGAATCAAGCTTTCTTTCCTGTTAAATGAATCGAGTGATATTTGCTGACCAAAATGGTACTATAACCTCTAGGGATATGAGAAGCAGAATGGTATGGTGGGAGGAATTTATATAAATTTACTTAAATCCAGACAGACCTGAACTTAACTCCTGACATTTAATAGTGGCTACATACTCTGAGCTTTCATTTCCTCCTCTATAAAATGGCTATAATAGTTCTGGTGTTTTTCAAGTGAGAATGATGTCATCAGGACCAGAAAAGATAACAAGACCTAAGTCTAGAGGGAGCTCAGAGGTTGCTCTTTTATGTGACTTGTCCCAGGTCACACAGGTAGTATATGATAGAGATGGGCTATGGACCCAGGTCCTCTGACTCCACTGCTCTTTTTATTGTACCTTGATGCCTTTCAGAAGTGGAATGGTTATGCTATGAGAGTAAGGGAAAAACAATGGTCATCTCATTTGCTCTACTGCTCTCAGAAGGCAGAACAGAACTCCCCTGTGAAAGGTTCATTCATTAGAGGACATGAATAAGATTAACAGAAGAGAAGAAGGTCTGGTTGGATTATAAAACACATTACTGGAAAGTCCGTCAGAGTTCTGAAGTGTACCATGGTGCTCAGAGGGTGCCTGTGAGAAACATGTTTTGTCATCCAGAAAATAATGCAGAAATGTGAGCTTGTAGTATTGTCACTAATAAAGGCCAGTCGCCACAACTGGAGGAAATCGATTACCACCTTCAACTGTCATACATAGCCCCCTTGTGAAGGATGGAGGGATTTCCGGGTCATCATTCTGATGCTGGAGATGAATAAAGCAAAATAGGGATGCCCAAGTACTTCTCAATCCCTGTCACCTCTGGGATTGAATATAAAACCCTTTGTTGGCTTTTAAAGATTTTTATACTGCTCTCCTCCATCCAGCTTTCTTATACTATCCCCTCCTTGTCAGCCAAGATTAAAAAAAAAAAGAAAAAAAACCTTTTCCTTCTGTCTTAGAATCAACATTAAGCCCTGGTTCCAAGGCAGAAGAGCCATAAGGGCTAGACAATGGGGGTGAAATGACTTGTTCAGAGTCACACGTTGAGAGTATCGGAGGCCAGATTTGAACCCAGGTTCTTCCATCTCCAGGCCTGGCTCTCTATCTAATAAGCCACTTAGCTGTCCCTTTACATTATATTTAATTTGTATCAAAGTTATTTGTGGACACGGAACCTCTTTAAGGGCAGGGACTGTATGTACATTGCCTCAGCTTTGTATCCTCACCGTATAACATGATCTTTTACATATATTGGTTCTGCTGCTGACAATACATATCAAGTGCTAATCTTTCTCCTAACCTCTAGTTCTGCACTGACATGGCCAGATGACAATGGCTAGCATTTAGATAGCATTTCAACTTTTGCTAAGCACTTTCACAGTTATTATCTCATTTGATGCTCACAATGACCCTAGGGAGTGGGGGCCATTATTACCCCCATTTTATAGATGAGGAATCAGGCAGACAGAGTTTAAATGACTTGCTCAGTGCCAAATGTCTGGTAAGAAGTGTCTGAGGTGGGATCTGAACTCAAGGTCCAGTATTTTATTCCCCTGCTGGCCAGGACATTTCTAATCTGATTTCTTGCCAGCACCTCAAGTTCAGAAATCACATATTTAGAGTTCAAAAAGAACTTATAGGTTGTTTAGTTCAAGCATCTTGTTTTACAAATGAGTAAACTGATGCCTAGATAGGTTAGATGACTTGCCAAAAGTTACCCAGCTAGTGTTCGAGACACAGCAAGTAAGTGGCAGGATAGGATTTGAACTCAAGCCTTTTGACTCTAAATTCAGTGTTCTCTCCAAAGCACCATGCTCAGAACTGTCCTGAAACTTAACTTCTCTCCTCTACTTTCCAAGCTTCTGTATTTCTGTTAAGAGTAATAGCCTTCTAAGAAACCCAGGTTTATATTCTTCACTTTATTTTCTCCATAAATTTTCCTCCAGTGTAAGCAATATGTGTCTTGTTTCATAACATGATGAACATGGACATATGTATTATATGATAATATATGTACAACCTATATCGTATTCCCTGCCCTTTGGGGGTGGTGGTGGAGGGAGATATGGGAGAGAGGGAGAGAACATGGATTGCAAAATGCCAGAAAATGAATATTGAAAATTGTATTAAAATGTGATCTGGAAAAAATTAAAATAAAAAAGAAATCTAGGTTTATAACTTGGGAGTCAACCATAATTGTTCCTTCTCTATCAACCCCTCTTTCTCTACCACTGGTATTCTAATCAGTTGTGAGTTCTCACTGTCTATATCTTCACATTCTGCACCCCTTTCTCTTGATTCACACTGCAGACCCTAGTTCAGTTTTATCATGTTCTACCTAGATTACTGCGATAGCCTTCTAATTAGTTTTCTTGTCTCCCATCACTCCCTCCAGTCTCTATCCTCACATGGCTGCCAAAATATTTTAGCTGAAGCATAAATCTAATCATGTCACTCCTCTGCTCAGAATTCTCCAGTGGCTCCCTATTGCCTCTAGGTTGAAATACAAACCTCTCAGCCTGGCATTTAACCCCCTCCATAATCTAGTTTCAGTTTTCCCTTCCATTCATTTCAAATAAAAACCAGCTAGGTGGCAGGGTGAATAGAGTGCTAATCCTGGAGTAAGAAAAACCTGAGTTCAAATTTAGTCTCAGACACTTAACAGCAGAGTGACCCTAGGCAAGTCATTTAACCTATTTGCCTCAGTTTCCTCAACTATAAAATGGATATCTGAATAGTTTCTACTTCCCAGTGCTGTTGTAAAGACCAAATGAGGTAATAACTGTAAAATGCTTAGCACTGTGTTTGACACATAGTGTGTATTACTTAGCCATGTTAGTTATATATCACCCAACTGGAGTACCAACTCTTTCCCCAAGTCTATCCTCTGTCCATTTGCATAAGCCATTCCCCATGCCTGGCATGAATTCTCTATGCATCTTTTCCTTTTGGAGTCTTCATCTTCTTTCAAGGATTGGCTTTGGTGTCACCCTTCTTCTTGGGTACCCGCCTACCTTCAGTTGTTAATTCTCCCTTCCTCAAATGTACTTGTATTTAATTATCTGTGAACATACCATATCCCTCTGGGAGAACATAAGCCACTTGAGGCAAGGACTCAATTGCAAGCCTTTGATTTTCTGGGGCCTCAATCAGTGCCTGACACATAGTCGGTGCTTTCTGATCATAAGTCCACCATTTGCATTCTTTACCTGACATCCCAAGGGTTCTGCCAAGCATATAGCATTTAAGAGCGTGTGGTCCATGAAGAGTCAAAGAGGGCCAAACCTCCCAAGGAAGCCGTATCCTGTTTTCTCCTTTCCTGACAAAGCTCCAGGTGAGAGCCTGCTCTCCTCATCAGGCCCTTCAGCTTCACTTAACATCCCCTCCTTGTTTGCCCGTTGGCTGCTAATCAATGAACGACAGTTTCCAAGCCATGTGCTGAGCTTGCTTAAAAAGAGCCCAATATAGGTCAGTTCAAATGGCTGTTTTCAGCTGCTTCTTTTCTGGACTTTGCTGCTGGCTGGAGGGTGATCTTAATCAGGGATTATGGAGGAGGAAAAAAATGTCAGGGTAGGGGAAATGGGAAAAAGGCAGGAGATATTCAAGTGAGATCTGAGAAATGTTGGAACCTAGGAATGCTCCCCAGGCCTGGGAGTGCTAAGGAGCCCAAGGGAGGGCCATCCTGGCTTGCCATCCGCTTCCAAGCCCTCATTTGTGAGTTTTCCTGAGAGTGGGAAGGCTAGGCAATTGGGATTAAATGATTTGCCCAGAGTCACACAGCTAGGAAGCATCTGAGGCCCAATTTGAACCCAGGACCTCCCATCTCTAGGACAGCCCTCCATCTACTGACTCAGCTCCTGTCCTCTAAACTCTTAACTTTTATTCCCTAGATTAAAAAAAAGTTCTACCAGAAGCAGTAACCCTGCTGCCCCTCAACTTTTTGTTTTGATGGGAAAGGAGAAGGAAATGAAAAACCATACACTCATATAGCTGCTGCTCTTCTCCACTTGCTAGATTAAATTGAATAACTGCTTCTTGGCCCCTTGAAGCTAAGATAACATAGAGGTTAAATTGAATAGTTCTACATTCTTGCCATGGGTACCAGAAACAAGCCTAGAAAGTTAGTTCAAAACGTTGCTATAGGTAAAGCATCAAAGGTGGATCAGGGACATGGGCAGACCTATCAGAACTAGAAGAAATCAGACAAAGGCTGGGAATGATGGATAGTAGCTAGACTGGAGGGGATGAAGTCAAGGAGTACTTAGAAGCCAGAGGTCAAGGTGGAGCAGGGAACCAAACCAAAGCTAGCAGGCAGAGCAGCAGAAGTAAATTGGATCCCTCCAGAGACAAGAGGATCAAAGGCTGACTCAGCCAGTAAGCCACCTGTTGTCTACCTGCTATAGTAGCAATCAAAGATTGGATTATCAGGGTATGGCCAGCCTTGGACCCTGATGCTTAAGAGATTCTATGCCAGCAACTCGACACTTTGGTCCCATTTCCCCTTCCTTTGAATCTATTCATCCATGGAAGTACTTGGTGATCTCATCAAGTTCGCCCCATCCATCCATCCATCCATCCATCCATCCATCCATCCATCCATCCATCCATGCATGCATCTACCCAAAGCCTGGGGGACTTAAATGAAACTTTGGGAGAACTTTTAAAATAACATCAACCCTAGTGATCCAGTGCTTAAGCTTGAGCATCAGTTTCAAAAGGAAACAAAGGAAGAGTTTCATTGAGCCAATGGGACTCACTGCCCTCCCTACATGGGAAGGAGGCTCTGAGGAGAAGTTGCTGATAGTTATGTTCAGGATACCACGGAGCTAAAAAATGGCCGTGCTATTTGTTGCCTACCCTTTTCTTTAAATTCTCAGGATTTAAGTGGTGAGAGAATAGTAGCATCCTAAAAATGGAAGGTATCACAGAGGCTATACAGTTCAACTCCTGTTGTACTCTTTGACAGATGAGACAATTCAGGCTCCATACAGCAACACCACCAACTAGCTCAGTGAGTCAGGGGTGGGAACAGGATCAATAATAATAATCATTATAATACTTTGCATTTGTACAGGGCTTTCTACTTTTCAAAGTGATTCCCCACCCCCATCATCACGTTTGAGCCTTGACATAACCCTACGGGGTGGGTAACACTAGTATCATTAGAAGGTCCTGAATTTAGAGCTGGAAGGGATCTTGGAGGTCATCAAATCCTCCCTGCCCCTCTCCTCTCTTTTTACAGATGAGAAAAGTGATCCAGAGAGTTTGACCCAGTATTTGAGCCTGGGTCTTCCTGATTCCAAATCTAGGTATGCCATCTCTGAGAGACAATGGACATATAAGGAAACCAAACCCCAGAGAGGGTGTTGAATCTGGTGTTATTGGGTGTCACTTCAAAGACAGGTCTGGGGTGAAGAAAAGAAAGAGAATGTGATGTGGAGTTTAGTGGTTAGAGTGCTGGACTCAAAGTCAGGAAGACTTGAGTTTGAATCTTGGCTCAGACATTTATTAGCCATGTGACCCTGGGAAAGTCATTAATTTATACTATCTCAGTCTCATTTCTCTCATCTGTAAAATGATGAAAAAAAAATAACAGCATCTATGTCCCAGGATTTGTTGTGAGGATCAAGTGAGAGAATATATAGTGCTTTACAGACTTTAAAGACTTATATTTAGGCTGTTACTACTACTTTTTTCTCTTAAACCCTTTCCTTCTATCTTAGTACCACTTCTAAGAGAGGGGTGGCAAGGGTTAGGCAACCAGGGACACACAGGTAGGAAGTGTGTGAGGCCAGATTTGAACCCAGATCTTCCCAACTCCAAGCTTGCCTCTCTATCTACTATGCTACCTTGCTGCCCCTTGCCTGCTATCGCTGCTTCTTGCTACTAATCTATGGATAGGTTCTATCTATCTTGGTGTAACATGTCCATACTTTGTCTACTTCTCAATTCCATGTTTATATTTTGGGTTAGTTTCTTCTGGTTATGTATTCAAATTCCTTTTTCCCTCAGTTGAACTAAAGGGGAAAGGAGTTTGTCCATACTTCCTAGGTCAAGAGAATAGGGGGCTAAGAGCATCCTTAGAGGCCAGGTGTAGGCTCCTCCGATGGCCCTAGGACAAGTTTGGGGATCCCTGGACTGTTGACAGGGGAGGTGGGGAGATGGGGAACTGAAGCTAAGGATCAGAGTCAGAAGTTGGCATTTTTGCATACTGAATACAAACCTATATACAAACTACTTTATCATCTGTCTTCACCCCTTCCCCCTACCAATTTTTCCCCCAGCCTTTGGCATTAGTGGTTAGCATCAGAAGGGTATAATCTTCCAGGCTCTATAAAGATCTTCTAGTTCTTGTGGCTAATCTCTCTCCGTGTGAGGGGTATTTCTCTACTTGGCTCAATGATGGCAAGAGTCACATAGGGAATGGAAGAAAAAAGGCAATGACAGCTGACTTCTAAAAGTTCTACTTGGACCTTCACTTTAAACACATCTCTTTATAGGTTATCTAACATAACACCATGAATATACAGAAACTAGACCACATTGGCATCACGGGAATTTACCCAACATGCTTAATGAGGATATCTGAAGATAACTGTACACTCAGTGTGGTACCTTAGAAAACTGAAAACAGTGTCAGGATCTCAGGCCAGATTTGAACTGAATCAGGGGACAGCTGGGTTGCTCAGTGGATAGAGAGCCAGGCTGAGAGATGGGAGGTCCTGGGTTCAAATCTGACCTCAGACATTTCCCAGCTGTGTGACCTTGGGCAAGTCACTTAACCCTCATTGTCTAGCCCTTACCACTCTTCTGCCTTGTAACCAATACACAGTATTGATTCTGAGATGGAAGGTAAGGGTTTAAAAAAAATAAAATAAATTTAAAAAAATAAACAGATTTGGACTGATTGAACAGATATTTGCCTACTTAGACAAATACCTTCCACAACAGGGTTGTATGAAGATCAGAGCAGATAATATTTGTCAAGGGCTTAGCATAATACCTGTTACACAGCAGGTACTTAATAAAGGTTTGTCTTATATCTTCCCTTCCACAGAGATTTAAATCCGGAAAGGACCTTAGAGACCATTTTATAGATGGGGAAACTGAGGCTCAGAGAAGTAAATGAATTGGTCATGTGGTTACTACGTATCAGAAACAGGACTTGAACATATAATCTCTGCCCTCAAGGAATTTACAGGTTAGCTGGGGAAAAGATTAGGGAAAAAAGATGAAGACAAGTACACACAGAACATCACAGTAAAATGTATGTGGCAGGTGGTCCTTTGGGGATACAGAGGAGGGAGAGAACACATTTGGCTTGGGTTATGGAGGAAGGCTTCCTAGAGGGGTTGGCAATTGAGCTGCAGATCAATAGGATTTGGGCAGTCTTATTAATAACTGGAAGAATAGTTATGAGACAGGAATAAGAGAAGAAGGAATCCATAGGATGAATACCAGGGGAAAGTTCCTGCTAATCAGCTGTGGGACTCTAGATGAATCAGTTACCCCTCTGGGTCTGTTTCCTCATCTGGAATGAGGCAGCTGGACTACAGGATCTTTCAGGTCTCTGGCGATCCTCACATCTATGGTTTGTGCTCTCGGAAACAAGACACCACAGGTGATGAAGGAGGGTTGTTGACTTCATGACCCAAAGGGATGATGAAAGAACACTTGGCTCGGTGTCCTGGTTCTGACACTTATTAACTCTGTGAATTCAGAACAGGCACCTCACTTAACCCTGCTGAGCCCCGATTTTCCCATCCCACGTAGGGTGTTGGGAGGAGAGGGCTATATAAAACAAGGGAAGAAACACAGCTTACATTTATATGTATGTGCATAAATGCATATATGGAGATATCACTTAAAGCAAAATGCGCTTTCCTCACAACAAATCTGTGACAGGCAAAACTCAATTTAGAGATAAGGAAACCGAGGCTTACGGAAACAAAATGTTTTGCTTATGGCACACACTTAATAAAGTGTTGGAACAATGACTTGAACCCAGGTCTACTTCTGCTTCTAAAGTCAGTGCTCTTTCTACTATGTACTTTTTCCTATAAACATAAATGTCATCATAGACTTTCTTTTATTTTCCCAGTTACCGACAATAACAATTTTTGACAAATGTTTTCCAAAATTCCATATTGTCTTCCTCCCTTTCTTCCCTACCCCCTCTTGGAGATGGTAGGCAATTTTTAATCTGGGTTATACACATGTGAACAAGCAAAACCTATTTCCATATTGGTCACGGTTGGAAGAGAATACTCATAAAAACCAAATTCCCCAAATGAAACCACAAATAAACAAATGTGAAAAACAGTGTATCATAGGCTTTCATAAAGCATGGGCTGAATGAAGCAGCACAACCTAGTTCATCCTCTAGGCATGCCTATTGTTACTTTTGATAGTATAGTTCTAGTTTTTTTCTGTATGACCTCATATATCAAATATATGATTTAAAAAAATCCTATATTCTGTCTTAGAATTGATATCAAGTATCGGTTCCAAGGCAGAAGAGCAGTGAGGGCTAGGCAATCAGGATTAAGTGACTTGCCCAGAGTCCCACAGCTAGGAAGAGTCTGAGGCCAAATCTGAACCCAGGACTTTCTGTCTCCAGACCTGGCTCTCTATCTGTATGAACCACCCCTATCACATATATGATTAATAAGCACACAAACTCAAGGCTGTTTACATTATCACCAGCCTGCTGCCATTAGCTTTGCTGGTAGGGTAGCTTGACTTTCCACTTTCATTCTCATCTTGGTGTGTGACATTTTCAGTCAAAGGAATTAGGGAACTCTGAATTCATCTTAAAAATGAATGGGGAACAATTTTTAATGGCCTGGAGGGAAACACATAGTCATTGATCTGCACAATAATAATAGCTAACATTTATATAGTACCTACCATATATGCTGGGCACTGTGCTAAGCGTTTTACAGTGATTATCTCAACTGAGCACAATAACTTTGGGAACCAGGGATTGTTATATCCATTTCATAGATAAGGAAACTGAGGCAGACAGAAGTTATATGACTTATCCAGGGTCACACAATTAGTGTCTGAGGCCAGACTTGAACTCAGAAACTTCTTGACTCCAGGCCTCATACTCTATCCACTTTAGCTTCCTAACAAACTCCCAAATTCTTATGAGTAATGGGGCTACATAGGGCTAAAAGGAGCCCTAAGCACTGTAAGTCTTCTTTGCTCTTCTGGTATCCTTCACATATGATCATAATAAGACCAGAGCTTATGGGGAAAGTCCACTGTGTTATCCTATTATATAATTATGGGATTAGAAGTTAAGAACAATGGGTTCTAGTCTTGACTTGTCTATCAACTCACTGTGTGACCTTGGGGAAGTCATTTTACCTCTTTAGACCTCAGTTTCCTTCCCTGAAAAAAATGCATAGATTGCTTTTTCTACCATCATTTTTAAGATTGTGGCAGGAGGAGAGGGACAGACAGCGAGGAAGAGCACCAGCTATGGAATGAGAAAACCTAGGTTTGAACCTTTATTCTGCTACTTAATATTTCTATAGGTTCACTTAGTCTCACTGACCACAGCCCAGGCAGTCTAAGGGATCTTTAAGGTCCTTTCCAGCTCTTAATTCTGTGGTTTATAGGATTTAGATAACAGATGGGAAAGTGCCTTGAAGAGAGTAAAATGTCATTATCCCTCCAAGGAAACGGGCAAGACCTAAAGTCAATATCCCTATGCCTTCCAAATGGGCAACCCTGCTATGTGCAGAATGGAAATGAATGAATGAATAGGACAACAGGCACTTTATTAAGCATTCACTCTGTTTGAGGAAGGCCTGTGCTCTGAACTAGGAGCTTCAGAGACCAGGAGTGAGACACTCCTTACCCTCAAGGAAGTTACATATTCAAAATAAATGCAGAGAAGCATGGACCACTGGTGGAAATTAGCAAAAACTTCTTGGAAGCAAATGAAGTGCCAAGACCACGTTTCTGCCTCAACCACCTTTCTGTTACTACTACTTAGTATCTCCTAATGGACCGGAGTGGATGATCTTAAGAATAACTGGATTCTTTAATGGGATTTGGGGAATCACCAACATTCTAACCCAAAGACTAATGGAACCAAGGTGACAGAAGATTAGTCCAGAATTCCTCCTGGTGTCCCTCAGAGTCTAATACTGAAGAGACACAGGAGGTTATCCCTTCCTTCCTCCCATTCCTAAGGTTCATTCTGGGAGAACTGGTAGCATTCAAAGTAGACAAAAAGAGAGAGAAATAGAGAGAGAGAAGAAATATATATATATATATATATATATATATATATATATATATAGAGAGGAGAGAGAGAGAGAGAGAGAGAGGGAGAGAGAGAGAGAGAGGGAGAGAGAGAGAGAGAGAGAGAGGGAGAGAGAGAGAGAGAGAGAGAGAGAGAGAGAGAGAGAGAGAGAGAGAGAGAGAGAGAGAGAGAGAGGGAGGGAGGGAGGGAGGGAGAGAGAGAGAGAGAGAGAGAGAGAGAGAGAGAGAGAGAGAGAGAGAGAGAGAGAGAGAGAGAGAGAGAGAGAGAGAGAGAGAGAGAAAGAGAGAGAGAGAGAGAAAAGCCAGCCAGCAGAAGACCAAGAACTCAATGCACATAACACTGGGCTAGGGGAATGAGTCAGAGGAGCTGGAGGGCTGCAGAGAGGTGAATGTGTGGTTAATCATAGAAAGCTGCCTCAAAGGAAATGAGTTCAGGGCCAGATTAGGAAAGAGGGGAGTTAATCCCTAGGCCAAAAAAATGAATCCCCTGAGAAGTTCAAGACCTAGGTGGGGCTCCCCACCCCAGACCCCCACTTCCATGGGCTACCCTCTTGGGAAAGAGGTAGGAGGGCCATCCAGAGGGACATAGCTCTCTGCAGGTAGTTCCTGGTTAGGACTAGACCCAGCAGTCCCCCTTAAATCCCCAGCCACTTCTGTGCACTCTTCTCTGTAGGAGAAGCCAGTAGGAATGAGCCATAAACTGTGGGTTCCATCAATCCATCAAAAAGCTGCTTGCCCTGGATGACCTCGATTTCCCTTTGACAGCTGTTAATAGTCACTGCCAGCTCAGGGGAGGCCTTAAATAGTCTGGAAATGATGGCTTTGGGAGGAAGGGTGGGGCCTGCAATAGGAGGCCCTGATTTACTGATGTGGTTCCATCTTTTATCCTTCCTTGACTAATTTTTTTCCCCTTTCTTCTGCTTTGCACCAGAAGGTAGTTTGCCTAAACCCAAGTCCTTGAAGGGTAGAATAGCTTATCGTGCAGAATAAATGAATGAATTCTAAAACATTTGTTAAGCACTTATTATGTGTCTGCTGGGCACTGTGCTAAGTGCTGGGGATACAAGGAAGCAATAGAATTCCTGTCTTCAAGGAGCTTATGTTTAAATGGGGGATAAAGGGAGACAACCCATTATGGGGAGCTGGGGCTAAAGGGTATGCACCCAGTGATGTGGTTTAGAAATTGCCTGGGAACGAGGAGTTCTAGGAAAGCTATGAGAGCCCAGAATGGTTCCAGGGTCAAGTCTAACATTCTAGTGGGAGGGGGATAGGTAGGTTTAGAATAATGACTCAGGCAGCACAATTTGGAAATATCTCATCAAGGTCACATTTCTCTCTCTTATTTTCCAGCCTCTCTACCATCTCTTCCCCTCCTCCCACCAACTCTTTGATCATATCTTCTACTCCTTTCCAACATGAGCCAGTTGGTCTGGCCTCCCTTTGCCATCCTCTCATAGATATCATGCTCAACCACATCTCTATGGTGTTGTCCTTGCTCTTCCCTCTACCTGGAAAAGTCTCCTTCTTCCTCTCCAACTATTTAATCCCTTCAGTCCTTTCTTGCTCAAGCTCATCTCCTCTGTTAAGCCTTCTCCAACTACTCCAAGGTCTTGATAATCCTTCCCCTTTTCAACCTTGGATGGCATTTATAATTTTGGGGTCTTTCCCCCCACTCAATTAAGTTGTCAGTTCCCTGGGGACATTTCTCTGTATCTTCACAGGGATGGACAGAAGGTTGGTGCTCAAGAAGCACTTGCCTATTGTAGACAATCTTTTCATTCCACCTGTAAATGGGATACAGCCCACTCACTACTCTTTACTTGGGGTGTCACAAGTAGGGAAGGGAGAGGTGGGAGAGGAGATGAGGTAAAGTCTGAAAAATGCTTTGGCCTCCTTAGAAAACACCGGTTTTCCTCATGTAGGGAAGCAATCTTGAGTAGTTTTAATACCCATAATAATAAATAGGATGCAAGCTAATCCAAATTAATCCTGGAATGAGAGTGATTTTTAAAGTCACTCCTCTGACAGTATCAATTGCTCTTTCATAATGACATGTTTGACCGTGGGATCTGACATATTTCAAGGTAGAAACTATTGCCAGGAAGGAGGATTCAGGCTGTGAAAGGGCCTCAAAGATGAAAGCACTGAGGTCTTGGGATCTCTCCTCTACTCAGCTTTGCAGCCTTCTTTCTTTCTTTGGATGGCCTGAGCCTTCTACATAAACTCCAAGCTCACATAATTTGGGTTTCCTAACTCCAAGGCCAGTGAAAACAAATCTGCCAAGAGTTTTCTGAGTTAGTCCCAGGTCTAGGAAAGTTGGGGAACACCCAGTTCTATGGCATCATTTGAGAGACTCTAGGTCCTCCCATGTCTCCTAAAGCCTTCCCCCTTTGCCACTACCTGAACCCTACAGTAACTTATTTAGGAGGCAAAGGCAAGGAACTAGACTTCAAAAAAGTGCTCAGAAGTGACTATAAAGATCTTGGGTTCAAGTTCTGGCTCATCCACTTAATAGGAATAAGAAAACCAACACACCTTCCTCAAACTTCTTAGTCTCCAAACCCAAATAGTTAGAATGATATCAAGGGGCTAGAGAAGAGTTCTAAAGTCTCGTTGCTTTCCTCATTCTATAGATTGTGGCTTTCTTTCTGGAAATGATTATCACCTAGAAATCCCAAGGTTTGTGTGTCCCTCCCTCCTCTCTCCCCTCATCTTCCTAGGATAATCATGTTTATACTATTTCATAGTATTATTATTATTTTTTAAAAATTCAACTTTATTTTATTTTCATTCTGAATTCTTTCCCTCCCCCATCCATTGAGAAGGCAAGAAAAATACAACTCATTACAAATATGTATGGTCATGCAAAACAAATTCCCACATTAGCCATGTTCAGAAAACAAAAAAAAAAAAGAGAGAAGAAAATATATTTGAGTTAGCATCCTGAACCCCTTAGCTTTCTACTGGAGGTGGATAGCACGTTTGGTCATGAGTCCTTTGGAATGGTGCTGGTTCACTGCAGTGATTAGTTTCTTTCAAAGTTGATTATCTTTACAATATTGCTGTTATGGTATAAATTGTTCTCCTTATTTTGCTCACTTCACTCTGCATCAGTCCATACAAATCTTCCCAGGTTTTTTGAAACCATCCCCTTTACCATTTCTTACAGCACAACAGTATTCCAAAACACTCATAAACCATAACTTGTTCGGCCACTCTCCAACTGTTTCTCAGCTTTTCACAGCTTGAATTGCCACCCCCTCAGTTTCCAATTCTTTGCTAACACAAAAAAATCTCCTATATGTATTTTTGTATAAATGCTGCCATGTTCCTCTTTCCTCGATCTCTTTGGGATATAGATGTAGTAGTGGTATTTCTGGGTTCAGGGATATACACATTTACCAATTGCTCCCACAATGACTGGTCTCGTTCACAGCTCTACCAACAGTGCATTAGTGCTTTCCTATATCCCCTTCAGCATTTGTCATTTTTCTATTTTGGTAAGCTTAGCCAATCTGATGAATGTGAGGTGGAGCCTCACAATTGTTTTAATTTGCATTTCTCTAGTTGTTGGTGATTTAGAGCATTTTTTCATATGGCTATTGATAGCTTGGATTTCTTCCTCAGAAAATTGCCTATTCATGTCTTTTAATCATTTATCTAGGTG
Organism: Monodelphis domestica; assembly: GCF_027887165.1. Lineage (NCBI taxonomy): Eukaryota > Metazoa > Chordata > Mammalia > Didelphimorphia > Didelphidae > Monodelphis > Monodelphis domestica. The sequence continues at coordinate 421,667,638 of NC_077229.1, read as the reverse complement.
GCTCGGTGGATCGACAACTGAACTGAAGTCAGGAAGATTTCAGTTCAATTCTGACCCAACACTCATTAGCTGTGTGACTCTAGGCAAATCACTTAATCTCTGTTTGCCTTGCTTTCCTCATCTGTAAAATGGGTATAATAATAGCACCTACCTCTCAGGTTTATTGTCACGATCAAACAAAATAATATTTATAAATAGTATCTGGCACATAAGTGTAATATAAATGTTAACTCTTACCATGATCTTATTCTTGGAAATTTACCTCAGTTCTCTCTATCCTAAAGACGAGATTTGTATCAAACATTTCTCCCCAGTTTCCTGATTTTCTCTCTCTCTCTCTTTTTTTAACCCTTATTTTTTACCTTGGTAACAATGTTAAGGCAGAAGAGGGTAAGGGCTGGGCAAACAGGGTTAAGTGACTTGCCCAGGATCACACAGCAAGGAAGTGTCTGAGGTTGTACTTGAACCCAGTCTTGTGTTTCTTCTAATTTAGCTGCATTAGTTTTTGTCTAAAAACTTTTGGTTTTATACAATCAAAATTATCTATTTTATCTCTTGTGAACTTTCTATATCTTTATAGGTTATGAATTCTTTTTCTTAATTAAAAACTTTTATTTAATTAATTAATTTAGAATATTTTCCATGGTTATTCATGTTCTTTCCCTCCCCTCCCCCCTGTAGCCAACACGCAATTCCACTGAGTTTTACATGTATCATTGATCAAGTTGGTCATGAATTCTTATTCTATTCAGAGATCTGACAAATAATTTCTTCAAATATAACAATCTGCATATATCACCCTTTATTTACATTTAAATTATTTATCAGTTTTGAGCTTATCTTTGTATACAGTATGAGATATTGGTCAATACCAAGCTTCTGGCAGACTACTTTCCAGTTTTCCTAGTGTTGAATTTTTGTTGAATAGTGAGCTTATGCCCTAATAGCTGGATTTCTGGGTTTATTAAACTCTAGGTTACTGTGCTCATTTATTTCTGTATATTTTGTACCTAATCTGTTCCACATATTAACCTCCCTATTACTTACCCATTAGTAAATTCTTTTGATGATTACAAGATTAGTAGTGTAGTCTGAGATCTAGTACTTCCCGTTTTTTAAAACTATTTTGATATTTTTAACCTTACAACCCCCCAGATAAATTGTGTTTTTAATTTTTCTAGCTCTGTAAAGTAATTCTTTGGTTATTTGATTGGTAATGGCATTGAATAAATTATTTTAGGCTCTTATTATTTTTATTACATTGGTTTGAAATACTTCTGAGCAATTAATATTCCTTCCTTCCTTCCTTCCTTCCTTCCTTCCTTCCTTCCTTCCTTCCTTCCTTCCTTCCTTCCTTCCTTCCTTCCTTCCTTCCTTCCTTCCTTCCTTCCCTCCCTCTCTTTTCTTTCTTTCTTTCTTTCTTTCTTTCTTTCTTTCTTTCTTTCTTTCTTTCTTTCTTTCTTTCTTTCTTTCTTTCTTTCTTAAAAATCATTACCTTCCATCTTAGAACCAATATTATATATTAATTCCAAGGCAGAAGAATAGTAAGGGTTAGACGATGGGTCTTGCCCAGGGTCACACAGCTAGGAAGTGTCTGAGGCCAGATTTGAACTCAAGACCTCCTGTCTCTAGGCCTGGCTCTCAATCCCCTGAGCCCCCAGCTGTCTCCAGCAATGGATATTTCTTAAATTATTTAGATCTGTCTTTATTTGTGTGAAGTGGTCTGTAATTGTGTTCATGAGGTTCCTGTACATATGTTGGCACGGGGAATCCGGAAAATTTTATACTGTCCACACTTATTCTAAATGAATGTTCTCTATCTCTTCCTGCCATATTTTGTTGCTAACATACAGAAATTATAATAATTTGTGTGAATTTATTTTATATTCTTCAATTTTGCTCAAGTTGTTAACTAATTGTTGATTAGTTTTTTAGTTGACTCTAAGTAAACCATGTAATCTGCAAAATAGTGAGAGTTTTGTTTATTCTTTGCTTATGTTTATTCTTTTTCTTTTTCTCATCTTACTGCTACAGCTAGCATTTCTAGGACAATATTAAATAGTTATTATGATAATGGATATCCTTGTTTTGCCCCAATATTACAGATAATGGCTGCTCTTCATTTTAGACAGATATTAACTATCATTTTAAGGAGAGTGCCATTTATTTCTATGCTTTCTAGTGTTTTTAACAGGAAGAGTATTGAATTTTGCCAAAAGCTTTTTCTGCATCTATTGAAATAATGACTTTTGTTGGTTTTGTTATTAATATGGTTGATTATGTTTATGGTCTCCAAACATTGAAAGACCCCTGTATTACTGGCATAAATTCAGCCTAGTCATAATGTATATATTCTTTTGCTATATTGCTATTATCTCCTTGGTAACATTTTATTTAAAAATTTAGCATCATAGTGGATCAGGGAAATTGGCCTATAGTTGGGTTTTTTTTTTTTGGCTGTTTTGACTCTTCTTGGTTTAGGTATTAAGATAACTTTTTTTTTTGGTCACAGAAGGAATTTAGTAGTATTGCTTTTTTGCCTATTTTTTCAAACAGTCTGTATAATATTAGAATTACTTTTTATTTAAATTTTTGTAGAATTTACTTGTAAATCTATCTGGTCCTTCAGGTCCTCACAGGATTACTGTAAGGCTCAAATGGAAACAGTGTCTATGCAGGTGCTATATGAATGCCCGTTGTTAGAGTGTTCTGAGTATTGCCCATTAACTATATCTGTGAGTGGTTTGTCAAAATAGCTATGTGCCATCTAAGACAGCAGAGAGAACAAGGCCTTGAGGTAATGAGGTGGGAAAAGTCTAGAGCCTGAGAGCTTTGGGCAGATGTTTGATTGCACAAAGGCAAAAGATAACCAAAGAAAAGGAGTATAAAAAAGGGGAAGGAGGACACTAAGGACAGCCTTTATTTAAAAAAAAATAAATTGACTCTCTTTTTTCTTAAAATTAAAAATAAAATTTGGAACCATATAACTGATATAATTCAAGAGAATCTTTTTTCCCCTCTTATTAATTTCTCATTGATTTCTAATCCTATGTGCAGCACAAGACCCTTGGGATATTATCTAAGTTCCCACATAGAATCAATTAACAAAAACCAGTCTGCTTATTTTTTAAGGACCTGCTTAAAAGGCTTGCCTTTCTATAGGATCAGAAACTTTTCCATCTATAATTTCCTTCCACGCTAACCCCAGGGAGATTGTGGTGGGGAAGTGCCCACCTAACTCCTGAGTGATTAATTTTCTCTTGGCTCGATTTCAATGAGCTCTTCTGGGAGGGGGTATGTGGCCTGGGCACAGATCTTGGGTTTTGTTCCTTCTGAGCCAGATATACTCTTTTGGGTCATAAAAGGGCTGCAGATGAACCTGGAGAAACTGAGGCAAAAGACTGTCTACTATATCAGACACTAGGAAAAAAGATGGCAGCAGGCAGAAAAGATTTGGGTTCAATTGTGAAGCTGGGCGTTTGTCTTCAACATTTCCTCTGCTACCCTCCATTTTCCTCTTCCCCCCTCACTCCAGGCTACCCCAGAGACTTGAAACAGGGGCACAGAAATGATAGTGACTTAGTGTGTTACCCCTGCTCACTGGTAGAATTTCAAGCATCATAGCGCTGGGGGCTGAAAGGGGCAAAGAAGAGGAAATTTCTTTGGGTGCCCTTTAAATTAAACTGCATAGGTGCTGCCTTGCCATGCCAGGCCTCCTTCTATCTAGTAGCAGCAAAAGACTAATCATGGTGGCAGGGACAAAGATGGGGGGCTAGGCATCCTAATCATTCCTCTCCACGTCTCCTTTCTGGTGGGAAAGAATTCTGTCCTTTCTTTTTGCAGCATGCATGGGATGTTCATAAGGCCATGTTCATACGGCATAGCTTCCACTGGGCTAAATTTAGGTGAAGACCTAGGGAATGGTGGGATTAGCATGGCTGAAAAGAGACTGAATGAGAAGTGTTGTGCATTAGAAAGGCCTGTGGAAAGGCAAGGTCGAGTGGGAGCAAAGGGAGACTCTTTCCGGACAGAGGACACATTGGGCCTTTTGTTTTCTCTTCCAGGCTCTGGGCCCAGAAAACACAAACTCAACTAAAGGGATGGATCAGAATGGTTTCAGAGCAGTGTTGTTCTAAACTGGGGGTGGGAAAACCTCTGAGACAGTAGAAAAGACAGAGATGGGGGTGGGAAGCTGCCCAATACGATCACTTCAATCATTTTTATCCATATTCCTCCTCTTTCTTTTGTACTTGCCCCCCAAATCTTTACCATCTTACCAGCCTCCCAACATAGAATGTTTCTCTGTTGAATAGTCCAAAAGAAGAGAAAAAGAATGAGATTGAAGTGGAGTAAAATCTAACGTCTGCTCATTCTCCATCCCTTATTTTTCTACTCCTCTTTCAGGGGATTTTCCTAGATTCTCTATCCCATTCTCCATCCCACAGAGCTACACATTTCCCCTTCACTGATGATTATGTGCTCTGTGTCTCATCTATCTGTCCCTCCTCTGTGTGGGCAACAAAGGGGATAATGGCTGGATAAGGTTAACACTGGATGAGCCAAGGAAAAATCAGCCCAGTTAAAACTGCAGCACCTTAATAAGGTCCTTAACAACTAAGGATAATTGAGAAATGAAACTGGTAGGCAAGGGGATTCAGTGGGAAGGATACTGGATTTGTAGTCAAGAGCATCTAGGCCTAGGGGGAGTCAGGAGAATCTGAGTTCAGATTGTTAAAGATAATAATTCTGAGGGTGTATATTGATTGATTCTGGATAACTAATGGATCTTGCCTCAGTCAATAGCTCTGTGACACCAGGCAAGTCACATAACCCTGTTGGCCTCACTTTCCTCATCTGTCAAATAACTTGGAAAAGGAAATGGCAAACTCTTTTAGATCTTTGCCAAGAAAGCTTCAGATGGGGACACAGAGTTGGAATCGACTGAAACAATTGGAACAAAAATGATCTGGGTTCAAATCCTGATTGTGCCACTTGCTAAATGGACAAATCACACAACCTCTCCAGAGCTCTTCCTTCTCTCATTTGTGAAATGAAGGGAACGGACCCTCATCATCAATCAATGGATCAAAAAACATTTATTAAATACCAATAGTGTTACATACTAGGCTACAAAGAAAAGACCAGGACAGTTCTAATGGAATAGATATCAGATCTATCAGATACAATCAAAGAAGATGGAAGGTAACCCTAAAAGGTGGGCTCAAGCAACTGACAAGACTAGGAAAGGTCTCCTGCAGAAGGTGGGATGTGGGCGGTCTTGACGGAAGGCAGGTATTTGGGGACATAGGAAAGTATGCAGCCTCCTGGTGCATGGGGTACAGGTAATGGATAGAAGCCAGTGTGGGGAGGGAGAGCTAGGTAGGAGGGTCCTTAGCTGTGAGAAACTACTCATTTCATTGAGGAAAAGTAGTACCCAAGGACACAGAAAGTGAGAGAGAAGGCACAGGGTAGGGGAAGCAGTAGTTTCTCAGTCAGGGCTTCCAGCCTACTTTCTGCTCATACCCCCATCTCCTATCCCTTGTTCTGCATATGGTGATACAGAGCAAGCAAGGATGCTGATTTTAACACCAGAATCTGTCTAGTATAGATAATCCAAAATGGTGCAGCATTAACTTCTAGTGCCTAATGAGTGGGCACTGGCCAGCCTAACGTAGTACAAATCAGTGTGAGAGCATGAATTTTATTATTCCCAGTCAAGAGAACAGTCCAGAGATAGAACTGGGTTTGGAGGTTGGTTCTATTGCTAATTATTTATATGACTTGGACAAATCACTTCTCTGAATTTCAGCTTCATTATGTATCCAAACAGGACCACTGAATTATAGATTCCAGAATTTCCAGGGGCTTTAAAGATCAGACTAAGACTCTCCCCAACAATTTCCTGAGAAATGGTAGCTAGGTGGCCCAATAGATAGAACTCTATACCTCAAGTCAGGAACTGGGTTCAAACCCAGCTTCTTTAGTTTAGCTGTAGTTGAACTAGGAGTAATGGGGGGAAAATTGCAGAAGTAAATTTAGGCTTGACATAAGGGAAAACTTCCTAACAATTGGATCTATAAAAGAATAGAGTAGTTTGCCTATGGAAAAAGTGGATTTCTCTTTATTACTCTTCTTCAAGAAGAGGCTAGATAGTTGGATATCACTAGTTAGGCACGAGTTACAGAATCCTTGGTTCATTACCAGTTGTTTTAGATGACTTCTGGGTTCCCTTCCAACTCTTAGATGATGTGATTGTGTAAGCCCCTCCCTACCACCACAGGTCTCTTTCCCATGAGCTGCTGTCTAGCCACACCTCTCTTTCGCTGTAATTGTGCAGATGATCTTGTGAAACCAGGTGTAGCACTTTACATTCATCCTTATTAAATGACACCTTATTAACTTGGGCCAACTGTTCTAGTCTTTCAGGTTTATGCTCAGACCTGATTCTTTCATCCAAGGATTTAGCTCCCCTTCTCAGCTTCTGGTCATCTCTAAACAGGATACATTTTTGTAAGTTATAAAAAATGTCAAGGGGGTGGATAGGGAAAGCAATGGGGAAGGTAGGAGGATCTCCAATAGATCAGGGGTCTCTGGTTCACGGAGATGCCTGCTGAGAACTTTTTCTCCATTGCTGAGTCCCCTGTGGAAGCTGTCCTTAGGTGTGGTGCTGAAGAAGGCTGGCTCCCATTTGAAGTAAACGAGGGATCTATGCCAGTTTGTATATAATATAGTCCTTTGTCCCTTTGTGAAGGAATGAACAATCAGACCACCAAAGACAGAAAAAAAAGTCATGGATAGTCGCAATAGAGAGGCACCCTGGAGGCGCAGTGAACAGAGCACTGTTACTGGAGTTAGTCATGAAGAGCTGAGTTCAAATCAGACACTTACTAACTGTCACATTGGACAAGGCACTTAATTTCTGCCTACTTCATTTTTCCTCAACTCTAAAATAGGGATAATAATAGCACCTACCTCCCAAGGTTGTTGTGAAGCTCAAATACGATCATGTTTGTTAAGCACTTAGCATAGGCCTGGCATATAGGAGGTGTTGTTATTGTTATTATTGTATAAAGGAATGGTATGAACCTAAAATAGACTTGTAACTTGAAATTGTGACTAAGGATGTAGTGAGATGGCACTAAACAAAATTTCCCTCCTGGGTAGCACAATGGGAAATGCCCTGAATTGGAAGTCAAATAATCAGTGTTCTAGTTAGTATCATTAGCTGTATTAATGTATTTCATTAGCTTGGCAAATTCACTGTTCCTCAGTTTCTTCATCTAGAAAGTGGGTTAATAACACCTACTCTAACCACCTCACAAGCCACTGTGAGCAACAGATCAGATAATGGCTATGAAAGCTTTCAATGAATGTAATTAAGCATCTACATTATTATTATCAAAATGTTGACCCTCAATTACTCCTCCTTCTCAAATCATATGCTCATTAGACCATATACTACTCTTAGCAAAGAAAGCTGAGAATTCACTGGTCTAAACTCCAGGTGTAAGTGAATCAATCCTCTCTGCTTGTTATGACTGTGTTTAGACTAAGGAGAAGGGGAAGAGAAGCTGGGTACTCTGGGAGGAACAGGAGGACCACTGGCCCAAATTTAAGGAAGGACCCTGAGAGCGTTAGTTTCCCCATCTATGCTGTTGGACTTCATCTCTTGCGACAATCTTATTTGATGAGATCCTGTTTTATGAAGAACCTGCTAAATGTCTACTCTGCTCTTGGTCCTGCCTGTGCTGGGTATCAAGGGGGATACCAGGATGGATGAGACACTGCTGCTGCTCACAAGATAAAATCCCACCTCTGACATTTGCTGGCATTGAGCAGAATGCTCAAACCTCTGTGAGCATCGTTAAACTCTAGTCTAAACATTACAGACAAGTTGTTCCTTCTATACCAACCAAGGAACCTTTTCCTGAAGTGACGTCATTCCCTGCCAACTCTCCAACTAAGCAAATTTCGCCGGAGAGCCAAGATTCACACATCTGGAAGGTCATTCAAGCCACCTCCGAAAGCAACCCAAGAGGCATTGGAAGGTGGCAAATCATACATGCTAAAGGAAAGGTATCAACAACACATCTTCCTATTCTTGTTGCCTTTCTCATCTCCCAAAGGATTCTCTATTAGAATGAAAAGCATAAATCATCCTGTTGTAAATAAGAGCTGCATAATCAAGTAAGCCCTATAATTAGCATTGCCTCCACCCCCAATTTATATTGTATGTTTTTCCCCTTCAAAGAGATGTCATTGGCCGAAGGCCTAGATTAGAGACCATCTGACAGTATGGCATAATGGAGAGAGTACTAGACTTGTAGTCAATAAGACAAGATAAAATCCCACCTCTGACATTTGCTGGCATTGTACCAAAAGCAGAATGCTCAAACCTCTGTGAGCATCATTAAACTCTAGTCTAAACATTATAGACAAGTTGTTCCTTCTATACCAACCAAGAAATCTTTTCCTGAAGTGATGTCATTCACTGCCTACTCTCCAGCTAAGAAAATTCCCTTTCCCTTTCTTAAAAAAAATTAAAACCCCTTATTTTCTTTCTTTGAATCAATACTATGTATTGGTTCCAAGGCAGAAGAATAGTAAGGGCTAGGTAATGGGGGTCAAGTGACTTGACCAGGGTCACACAGCTAGGAAGTGTCTGAAGTCAAATTTGAACCCAGGACCTCCTGTCTCTAGGCCTTGCTCTCAATCCATTGAGCCACCTTGATGCCCCCATTCCCTTTCCACTTGTCTTTGTATAAACAATGGTTAATGGTTTGACTGGTTGCTGAAATATCTTTTAGATAGTAGTGGGCAAGTGTTTAATGTCTTCACAGAACCAAGAAGGAAAATAGAGTATTACTGTTTATAGAGTACTTTAGGGTTTGCATGTGTTTTAAATGCTTTATACTTCAACAATCCTGTGAGACAGATGCTATTATTATCCTCTTTTACAGATCAAGAAAATGCGGTTAGGTGACTTGCTCAGGGTCATAGAGCTTCTAAGTATCTAAGAAGGATTTGAAAACTGGGTCTCTCTGACTAGAGTACAGTATTCTATACAAGACACCACCTGGTTGCCTAGGACTCTAGGTCTAATTTGTCCAGTTCAAAGGGACCTTCAGAGAATATTTGACAGGTCCTTCTTAAAACCTGAGGCCCAAGGAAGGTCTTGGTTTGGGTACTAAAGACTCCTGATTCTCAGTTCAGTGCTACCTTACCAACAGACACATCAGTAGGGTTATAAACAAAAATCCCTTTCTTTATGATTGGACTCTCTATTTCTAGCCTCTGCTCAAATCCTCTTTGTCTTCCATCTTATCCAGCTGTCTCTTCTCCCTCTTTCCTCTTCTCAGGCTCTTCTTCCCTGCTGTTCTTCTTCAGGTTTGATCTTTTACAATTTACTTTCCCTCCAACCAGGCTTCCTGGTGCCTCCAGGGATTTCCTATAGAGGATTACTGTGTATATGATTGGAGTTTCCTGCAATATTTGTTTGAAAAATAAACTAATGAGCCCTGACTGCTCTTCTGCCTTGGAACCAATACACAGTAAGAATTCTAAGACAGTAGGTAAGGGCTTAAAAAATAAAGAAAGAAAAGTAAACTGATGGGGACTCATAACTTCAAATGGAGGGAACTGGTCAGCAGTGGCTCCAGAACTATTTCTCCAGAGGACACCTTCAAAGACACCTTCTCATTTGGCAAAGAATATGGGAGGTGTTGGCATTGGAAGTGACTGGCTTATTTATTCTATTTCAAAATTTTACTCTGAACTTAACAGTAAATAAAGCAGGCATTTCCTTAGACGGAGTAGAACAGAGGAAGAATGTGTACAAAACTGAAGATCTTTGTTAATGTACAGGTGTTAAAGTACAGGTCTTGCTTTTTTTCCCCCTCCAGAATGAAAATGTTTAATCTGTAATTTTCCAAGCTGCCATTGGCTTATGTTTTCTTTCTGGTCTTCCTTCTGTTCTCTCTATTTAAAAAAATGTTGGGGGCAGCTAAGTGGTTCAATGGATTGAAAGTCAGGGCAAAAGACAGGAGGATTTGACCTCAGATACTTCCCAGCTGTGTGTCCCTGGGCAAGTCACTTAATCCACTGCCTAGCCCTTCCTGCTCTTCTGCCTTGAAACCATTATACAATATTGAGTCTAAGATGAAAGGTAAGGCTTTTTTTTTTTTTTATAAAAATGTCTCAATGAGTCTCTTTTCCTTCCTTTCTTTTTTCCTTTTTTGTTATCCTAGTCTTCCTCCCATTTCCATCAGTGAAAAAAAAAACCCAAACAAACCTTTGTAACAAATATGGATATACAGAGCAGAGCAAATTCCCACACCAGCAGAGTTAAAAAGTTTATGTCTTACTTTGCTCTTTGCATCCATCACCTTTCTGTCAAGAGGTGGGTGGCATACTTCATCATCAGGCATTCTAAAATTCTGTTTTAGTCTCTGTATTGACAAGATTTTTCAGGTCTTTAAAGTTGTTTGGCTTTGTTGCTGTGTAGTCATTGTCAGTTGTATTTGGCTCCTGTGATTCCATTTGGAGATTCCTTGGCAAAGATCCTGGAGTGGTTTGCCATTTCCTCCTCCAGCTCACTTTACAGATCAGGAAACTGAGACAAAGAGGCCTAAGTGACTTACCCAGAGTTACATAGCTAGCAAGTGCCCGAGGCCAGGTTTGAACTTAGGAAGATTAGTCTTCCTGACTCCAAGTCTCATTTCCATCAGCTCCTCCTGAGAAAGAAGAGCTGTGACGTGTTTGACAGATTATATTCATGCACAAACACATGAATACAAATGGCCAATTCACAGAATCAGAGACATGGAGTTTTAGAGTTGAGAGAGCTTACAGGCCACCCAGTCCAAATGAGAACCCAAAGATATACCCAGGCATGCCCAGACACACGTATACATTCATTCATTCATTCATTCATTCGAAAAGCAGTATGGTGCAATGAAAAGAGACAGAGTCAGAGGGTCTGAGGTCAAATCCTTGATCTGCTACATGCTTCCTTGGGCAAATCATTGATTCTCTCTGAATCTCTTTATTTGTAAAATTAGTGAACTGTACTCTAAGATGGCCCTGATGTCTCTTCCGGATTCAAATCTGATGGAAATCCTATGGATATTTATTGAACACCTAGCCTGTTCAGGACACTGCTTTAGGTATGAAGAGGCCATGCAAAGTTTAGATAAAGCAGGATAACTGTCCTCATAGAGCTTATAATCTAGTAGAGGGATGAGACACAAACAGTGATGACACACTATTACTGTACATGTTGAATGCATCAGAAAGTCATGAAATAAAGTGCTTTTTAATTAACATCTCTGGGGAAAGTTATTACTTATCAGGGGAATGAAGGAAGGCTTCACAGAGGAAGTGGCATTTGAGCTAACCTTTAATGGATGGGAAGGAATTCAACAGGTGAAAAGGACATTTGAAAAACGGAGAACAGCACGAACAAAGGCACCGAGGAATGAGAACATACCATAGCCTTCACTCGAGCAGCAGAGAGTAAGTACTGTTTTCCTGGACCATAGACTCGAAGATGCATGCAATATAAAATTGGATTGGAACGCTAAGTGACTTGGATGAGGTCTGTGTTCTCTGCTGAAAGACACTATGCAACAGTGATGCCCTCCACACTTCCCTCCTTTTCCTACCCACTTTCTTGAGCCCCATATCCCCAAGGAAGTGGCTCATCTCTTTCATAATCATCTTTTCAGCTATTTGTGTTAACCTGTTAGAAATTGTTATGAAATCACTGGACACTATAGGTCCCTGGTTAGTTCTCTGGCTTCTGACACCTAAGTGAAGCAGAGACATGGATCGGTGCCCCATCTCTATAAAAAACAAACAAACACACCATGACCACTATGGAAAGCTGAGCTGCCTTGGTTTGGGTAGTGATGGAAGCCAGATGTTCCACACCCCATTGAGGAGGAGTGACAGAGAGCCCAGGGAAGTTAGGGAAGCCAAGGCAACAAATCAAGTCAACCAATGGTTAAGAGCTATTGCTCTTATTGTGCTAAGCATTGTGCTAAGTGCTGGGGATAGAAGGAAAAGAAGAATAATTCCTGTTCTCAAGGAGCCATTAGTCTAATGGTAGAGACAACATGTAAACAACTGTACAAATAAGATACAACAAGGTAAATGGTGGTGGTGGTGGGGTAATCTCAGAAGGAAGGTGTTTGAATTTAGGGAACCTAGGAAAGGTCTCTTGAAATTTTATCTGGGTTGATGGGAGTCAGGGAAGCCAGGAGGCCCCAGATGAAGAAGAAGAGCATCTAGGTCTAGGGGACATCTAGTAAAAATGCATGGAGTAGGGAGATGGCAGTGCCATATTCAGGAACTGCAAAGAGGCCAGGGTCACTAGATCTTAAAGTCTGATTAAGGAGCTAAAATATAAGATGACTGGGAAGGTAGAAGGGGGCCAGATTGAGAAGGATTTTAAAAGCCAAACAGGATTTTATTTTTAATCTTGGAGGGAAGGGTAATGACTGTCACACCTTCTTCCTCCCACTGTAGCTTGAACTGTGCCAAGACTCTGGCAACTCAGATGGAATGGAATCCTTTATCCTGGACCTCTCTTCCCCTATGACCCAGGGAACCTCATTTTAGACCTTAGTTTTCCCTTTCAATGAGTTAAAAATAAGTTATAAAAAAGGCCTACTGTCTTTTGGTCTGTCCAATTCTTTGTGAAACCTTTTAGTCTCTGAGGAAACTGGGACAGTGACAGATTGTAGAAGTTCTTAAATACCAGACAAAGCAAACATCTTTGATCTATAATGGATAAGCAATAAGGAAGCATATTAGCGTCTCAAAAGCAGGACTGACACCACCAGGTGTACACAAAAGATTATTGTGGTAGTGAGACATGTAGTAAGGACAGGAGAGAGTTGGAATTAGGAATATTTGAAAGGGGGCTATGGCAATAGTCCAAGTTGATGTCAATGACAACCTCTGCTAGTATGGTAGCAATGGGGATGGAGATGAAGGCACAGATAGAGGACATGCTATGCAGGTGTAATAGATGGCACTTTGTAAATGACTTAGATACTAGAAATAAGGGAAAGAGGAGTCCAAGATAACCCCAACATTCCAAACATGGCAGACCAAGTGAATGGTGGTACCACAGATAGAAACAGTGATACTGGAAGAAGTCCATTGAAGGGGAAAAGATGAACTCATGTTTTGGATAAGTTGATTTTTGAGATCTTAATGGGATATCTAAGAGAATAATATGGTCTATAAGTAATTAGAGGTGAGGGTCTAGAAGCTCTGCACAGAAGTGAGGCCTGGAGATAGAGATGTGGGAGTTATTTGAATGGAGGTAGTTACTGAAACCATGGAAAAGATAGAGAATGCAAAGGGAAAGAATATCAGAAGGAGGAAGGGCAAAAATTTAACCTTAAGGTTATATCAATATTAAGGGGCTTTTAAAGTATGAGAAGCCAGAGAAAGACACAGTTAGAAAGGCAGAAGAATAAAGGAGAGAGTGGAGCCACTGAGGCCAAAGAGAGAGTATTCAATCATCAAAAATTTCAGAATTGAAGAACAACAACAACAAAAAAAGACTATTTGACTTGGAGAGTTTGAGTAGAATGATGGGGACTGGAAGAAAGTAAATTAAAGCAATGGGTACAGATAATTATTTTTCCAAAAAGTTTAGCAATGGAAAAGGGAAGAGAAAAAAGGGAGGAGTCAGAGAGACACAGAGAGAGAGTTAGAGAAGGAGAAAGAATGGTAATTGGATAGAATAGTAGAATATAGGGAATAATAAGTATATTTTCTTAGCCAGAGGAGACTCTGAAGTAGCTAGGTGGCATAGTCAATAGGGCATTGGACTTAGAGTCAGAAAGGTCTAAGTCCAAACCCTACCTCAGATGCTTACTAATCAGATCCTGGCTGAGTCACCTAACTTTAAATACCTCAGTTTCCTCATCTTTAAAATAAGGAAAAGAAGATGGTGGATAAGAGGCAGTAGCCTAGCAAACTGCCCCCAATATTCTCCTCTAAACAACTCTAAAAGAATGTCTCAAAGCACATTTTGGTGCAGCAGAGCCTACAAATGGTTAGGGTGAGACATTTTCCTACATAAGATAACTTAGGAAATTGGCAGGAGAGGACTGTGACACTGGTGGGAGCTGGCCCGGAGTACATGTGTTGGCAGCACCAGCAGAGGGCCTTGGAGGTAGCTGTGATAATGATAACAGTAGCTCTGAAAGGTCTCAATCCAGAGATGATAAAGGGGGTCAGACAACTGCTCAGAAAGATCTTACAGGGGACCCTTCACTGGCCCTCACTGGCAACTCTATTGCCCATATGCAGTTCTGGGTTGCAGTTCCAGGATGGAGGGGAATGCTTGTGGTCAGTCACAAGGGGATCAGGGTCCCTGGTCTCAGTTCCAAGGCAGAGAGGAGCACTAGGACTTGTGGCTGTGGGAAGGCCAGAGTGAAGAGGAAAACAATGACCTGTCCACTCCTCAGATCATACCACCTCGGAAGCACCAAAAACTTGCAGATCCCCAAAACTAGCTCTGAAAATGGCAGCATGAAAAAGCCTGAAGCTTGGAATAGTGCCTCTCCACCCAAGGTGAACAGAGCTTAGCTTTAACATAAAGTTCAAAGTCAAGAAACAGGTTGGAAAAATGAGCAAACGACCACCAAAAATTTTTGACCATAAACTGGTAGGGTGACAGGAAAGTTCATTGTGAATTAACAGTGTCATATGGAGCCAAAAATAGAAGGAAAAAAAAGCTGCCAAACCCTTGATACTATGCTATATTTATTAGGAGATCTATAAGGTCCAAAACAATGGAAGCAATAGTCACTCTTGCAGTATTGTGTTCAGATCTATATACCACGTTTTAGGAAAGACATTGATAAATTGAACAGTCCTCAAAGGAGGACAACCAGGAAGGATGCTGAAAGAGATTGAAAATTATGTCCTATGAGGAACAGAGAAAGTTTAATTTGAAAAAGAGGCTTATGGAGAATACAAAAGTTGTCTTCAGGTTGAAGAACTGTTAGGAATTATGTTCTATTTCACTGTCTTGGGAAGATCAATGGATGAATGTTGCCAAGGCCAATTCAAGTTCAATGAAATGACAGGAATTCGAGCTATCCAAAGTAGAGTAAACTGCCTCAGAAGGTAGTGGTAGAAGTTCTTATTGAAGTTCTTCAAGTAAATGTATGACTGTTTATTTATTGAGTGTATAGTAGAAGGGATTCTTGTTCACATACAGAATAGGGCATAGGGCTTCTGAGGCCAAACTCTTAGTTTTGTGATTCTGTGATTTTAAAAATCCTTCAAAGATCTACATGTCTCTGACACAAGAGTTATGTAGATAAAAGAATTTCCTTAAATTCTTTGTAACTATTTGCACTAATCAAATAAAAAATTAATATTGATTGATGTAAACAAAACAAAATGAGGGTTTCTCAGGTGCCTTCAAGCTCTAAATCTGTAATCTTTTTTTTTTAATCCCTTATCTTCCATCTTAGAATCAATATCATATATGAGTTCCAGGACAGAAGAGTAATAAAGGGCTAGGAAATAGAGATTTAGGAAGTGTCTGAGGCTAACTTTGAACCTAGGACCTCCCATCTCTAATCATGACTTTCAATCCACCTAACCCACCTAGCTGTCTCTTAGAAATATTATAATATATGATATATAATAATTATAAAAACATAATAATCTTGTGATGTGAGGCTATTTGCAGGCCAATGGAAAAAAAGAAATAAAGGATGGTTGATGTAACTGAGGTGGGAATGAACTCAAAGGCACAAGCAGTAAAGAATAGGAATAACTCATCTTCTGTGACCAGATGGAAAGAACCAGATAATGGAGGAAAGGGGCCAAGGGAGTGCACATCAGATAGCCTCAATATTCTGAAGGAAGTAAGAAGGTAGGTCAGGGCAAGGAAAGAGGTTGGTAGGGAGATGAAAGAAGAAAAGACTTAGAGCCCTCACTCTGGGGGAGGTGATAGAGAGATGATAAGCATAAAACAGAAGGACTGTGTCCTGAGTGAGGTTATGTAATGGAAATTTGTAGTGCCTGAAGTCAGCTGGATTTCCCATGGTTTTCTCCACTACTGTTCAGCAATCTTGGAGCAGGGGGAAAAAAGAAAAAGATGATGAAGGAGACTAATCAAAGATGTAAGGATGAAGACTTCCAGTTTGGGAAAAAAAGAAAGCAGACGTTCAGGAGGAAAAGGGATTCTGTAGCAGTAGCTTCTGGCGAAACATTAAAGCAGTTGAGTATCAGGTCAAGGTTGGCTCTGGAAGCAAATAATGACAAACTAGGGGATGTGTCCTAGGAGAATGGGGCTGTGTCCAGGGAGCAGAGGTCATTATTAGATGCATGAAATGCAGGCTCAGCATGACTGGAAGAGGTGGAAGAATAGGAGGTAGCTGGAGAGAGGAATCTTATAGATCTAGCAATCCTGAAAAAATGGTGATGGTCATAGCCTGACCGTGTCACTGTATAGCTGAGATACTGACAAACACACACACATGGGGGACACATTCAGATTTACATACAGAAAAAATGTATTAAGAAACATACACATAGGCAAACGTATACATACATGTAAATGTAGTTATGGATCTAGGAATGTATATATGTACTTTCTGCCCCCATGAAAGGTGTGGAGTACTTAAGACCTACCAGTGGTAGTTTTAATGTTTAAATGTCTCAGCTTCTAAGCAGGGTTTTGATTTTTTGAGGGGGGGGGTTAAGGGTAGATACATGCTTGTAATTTTAATGGTATCTGGAATTTTGGCATGAAGTAAAAACAACAGATTGTCAATGTATAGTTTTAACAAGAGAAGTGACTAAAATACTAAAGGATTAAGTGACTTGTCCAGGGTAGGACAGCCAGTATGTCTGTGTCAGAGCAGACACCTGAATTGAGGTCTTCCTGACTCAAAGGTCAGTTAGTCTTCTCTCCACTGTACCATAATGCCTTTCATTGATATAGATCTAAATGGGGTGATTTGAGAATCATTGGGGACTTCCTCGCCTTCCAAAATGCAACCCAACAGGCACCTGCACAGAAACATGCCCCTCAGGGAAGGAGAGTTCCCATGACTATAGTTCATATTTCTGTAGAAATTTTAAATTTGCAAAGACCTTTTCTCAGAACTCTTTAAGATAGGTAAAAAATGCCATCAGTAAAGGTACTGCATGTCCCCATGAAAATGCCAATGTTATTTGCCAGAAGTAGTAGATTCCAGCATTTAATACTTCCTTCAAATGAGTTTATTGGCTTAGTTCCTGTTTATTAATTCCCTAGGAATCTACTTCTCAAGGAAACAGGACAAAGGACAAGGAAGGTGGTAAGAAGAAGACAGCTGAATAGGACACCACCACCTAGAGCCTTGGGCAATCTGGGGCACAGCATGAAGACTTTGGGCACTCACAGAGGAGGAGCTGCTGTTTCTAAAAATAAACTTGATCAGGATAGCTATGTAACACAGTGGATAGAGTGCCAGATCTGAAGTTGGGAGGACCTGGGTTCAAATCTTATTTTTGACACTTACTAGCTGTGTGACCCTGGGCAAGCCACTTAACCCCATTTCTCCAGTTGACACTAAGACAGAAAGTAAGGGTTTAAAAAAAAGAGAAAGGAAACTTGGTCTATTTTACAGTTTTGCCTAAAGCCAACCCTACGTTTAAGGCATATCCAAAGATAACCAGTCCAGAAAGCTTGACTTAATTAACTCCTCCATTTTCCCATGAAGAAATGTAGAGTCAGAATACAGGGTGCATTTGAAGGAAGATAGAGTTTAGTGGGGGTCTTGTTACCCACTCTGTCACCTGGGAGCAAAGCTCAAAACTTATAGACTTATTGATAACAGGAAAGATTCACTTTCTGGAATGGTCTGAGAAAAATTACTTCCTATGTTCTCAGGCAATTGGTCAAGTTTTAAATGAAAGTAGGGGGCAGTTTGGTTATATATAAGCAAGTACTTTTGGTCCACTGTGAAGGGATTGAACAGAATGAACAGCCAAAGGAGGTTTTCAGGTATCTTCTGCTCTTATATCTTCAAGAAGAGACCATCTCTCCTAAGTAGATGTGCCATTCATCTTCTTGAAGGCTTGGGGCTGTACGTGATGGCCTCTTAAAGTACCTCTGAACAATAGAAGCTGGTGTTTCCCCACATAGCCTAGAATGGGCTCTACTCAGGGAAAAATGAAAGTAATATCCTAGTTCTGGGCACCTGTCCTAGTTTATGTGGCAAATACAGATTGAACCCTGTGGTGAGTTGGAGAGTTGAAAACCCCTACCAAGTAAGCTTTGTTTTTGGTCCACAGAATTAGGAACCATGAGATCTAGAAGGGTATTTGGGAAAGGACAACATTAAAGGCTGAGGTTCTTAACCTTTTTTTGGGATCATGAGCCCTTTTGTTAGTCTGGTAAAGCCTATGGATCCCTTCTCAGAACAATGTTTTTAAATACACAAAATAATTGGAATTACCAAGAAAAATTAATTATATTAGAATTCAGTTATCAAATCATTAATTTTTAATTTTTATTTTAAGTTTGAAATTCTCTCCCTCAAGCCCTCACTGAGAAGCCACCCACTGAGAAGGCAAACAATATATGATATCCATTATATATGTGAGTCATGCCAAATATATTCTCATATTAACCATATGAAAATATTTTGAAAAAATTTAAACAAGAAATTCATAGACCTTCAGTTGAGAATCCTCGATCTAATTTAACCTCATTAAGAAGATGATGAAACCGAGAGGGAAAGACTCACCCAAGGTCACACAGTGAGCAGAATTAGTAAATAAAACCTGCTCTCCAAGGGCAAACTTAAAAAATATTCCCCGAGAATGACTGTTTTCACCACCCAGTTTTACCTCTCCTTCTCCTCTGGCCTCCATTCATCTCAACTTAAAATTGCGTAGCATTTCCTTGACTCTCAGCTGTACTCAGGGGTTGTACAAAACCAGAGTTTCTCCTACTAGCTCTCCTATTTCTAACTCTCTTCATTCCCTCCTTCCCCCAACCCATCTCTCTGTTACAGAACCTGGTTAAAAAAAAAGTACCAGGTTTCTTGCTCAGTGTGAGATTGCAGAGTAAGGAACAGGGTTCTTGTAAATCAGGTCATGCCATCTGCCGGCCAACATGCTTTACCAATTGAGAACATGTGTTTGCTATGGCCACTCGGGCAACTGTACCAAACAAACCAGCTGCCTCAGTGTAGTGATGCATTTGTGTAAGCATGTATACATGTGTCTACGTCTATTACATGCATGTGTATATAATGCAATGCCCCACTCTATGCATTTATGCATGTGGGTATAAATGTGTATATGATTACTGTATGCACAGGAACATGTGTGCATGTAAATCTAAAGCTAAAACCGGCTGCCGACTGTATGCATTTATGTGCCTGTGTCTATACACATTTATGTATGTATATAAGTAGAAGAAAACTGGCTACCTTACTGTATTTATACATGTATGTACATGTGTATATATCTATATATATAACTGGCTGCCTCACTGCATTTATGCATTTGTATGTAAGTATACACATTTATGCATGTAGAACATATTTTTTAAAAAGGAAAGTATATGTTCATGGTTTTCCTTGTTTTTTTGTGTTAGACATGACAAGCAAAAAAAAAAAGTGAAATGAGATCACCTGTATTCCAAATCCTAGCATATAAAAAACCCACCTAGCTCTCTCCTCCTGCTCTTTCCCTCCCCTACCTTACGCCCCCAGCCCCAGGCAGCACCAAGCTTGAAAAAGGCAGTTTTAGGATAAATCAAAAGCAGCCCTACTTCCCACAGCAGGGACCTGAACATATGGACCTCGTTACCCGGAGAGGTGTCATAGGCTGAAAATATAAAGAAGTTCCAGAAGGGTTTAGGTAAATTCCTGGATGGCAGATCCATAACAGGTTATTAAGGGAAACTGCAGATGTTGGGAGGACATACCTAAGCTTCTGAGGTCAGCATCACAGAGGACCAGAATGTCCTTCCTGTACCACCCCCCTCCCCAGCCCCAGTGTCCTTGGATGTTCCTGTAAGAGAGAGATTCCAGGGATGGGTGACTCAGGAGGCTGGCCAGAGGGCACAGCCTTGGTTCCTCTGCCACCTTGCCATCTGTGTTGGTAAGTGGGAAAACAGGACAAATCACCCTTGTTTTCTGCCCTCCTTCCAGCCTCTCCCCAGGGCAATCCTGTGACCTGAGTCTCGAGGAGATGCTCAGTCCAGAAATGGGCTCTACCTGCTGAGAGAGTCTGAGCTCTGGGGAGGCGAGCCAAGCCAGCTTATTAGGCAATACTGTGCGAGGCATAGGGACAGGGAGCCAGTTCTGTCCATGGTGCTTTGAGGAATCATGACAGAAGCTAAGGAATATGGTGACTTCCTTGAAATGGCCTTTGGTTCCAAGTGAGTTGGCAAGTATGGTGATAGGAAAGCACCTGACTGTGGCACAAATTAATTGCAAGATCCTCATTGAGTTACCTTCCCCCTTTTTTTTTGGCTAAAGTTTTCTCCTTTGTGAAATGCATGAATTGGAGAGTTTCTAAGTTGCCTTCCAATCTACCATTTTAACAAAAAAAATCATGAAACGCCAACTCTGTGAAGAGCATTGCACTGGATGCAATAAAGAAAATATAGTTTGGATAAAGGAGAGAGTGAGGGACAGTGTCTATCTACATAATCCTTGACATAATAAATGATGAATATGAAGAATTCAAAATAATTTAGAAAGAAATTTAAGAACTTTTCCATTAAATCAAATTGAAACACACTTTCCCCCATATTTCTAACTCTTATGTGTTGTCTTCTACCATTAGAATGTAAGCTCCTTTAGGGTAAGGTCTATCTTTTTTGCTTGCCTTTTTATCCCCAGTGCTTAGCACAGTGCCTGGCACATAGTAAGCACTTAATAAATGCTTTGTCTATCTAAAAAAATTTAGAAAGACTAAAATGACTGATGCAGAGTAATGCAATGTTTGGATGGCCAAAGAGTATGGAAGAGTGGTGTATATATATATATATATATATATATATATATATATATATATATATATATATATATATATATATATATATATATATATAACAGGTAATGAGAAGAACAGCTCAATAGCACAGTGGATACACTGAGTTGTGAGCACCTGGGTTCAAATTTGGCCTCAGACACTTCATAGCTTTGTGACCCTAGCCAAGTCACTTAATCCAATTGCCACTCTTCTGTCTTAGAAATGATACTAAAACAAAAGGCAAGGGTTTAAAAAACAATACATAATGAGACTGGAAAGATAGAGTTCAAGCTCAAGCTATGGAATGCCAAATGGAAGAATGAACATTTATTTATTTTAAATGGAAAATTTTTATTTAATTAATTAATTTAGACTATTTTCCCATGGTTACATGATTCATGTTCTTTCCCTCCCCTTCTCCCACTCCCTCTCATAGCCATGGAGCAATTCCACTGGGTTTTACATGTATCATTGATCAAGACCTATTTCCCCATTATTGATATTTGCACTAGGGTGATTGTTTAGAGGCTATATCCCTAATCATATTCCCATCCAACCATGTGATCAAGCAGTTGTTTTTCTTCTGTGTAAGAATGAATATTTAATTCTAGAGGAAAGAGGGAGCCATTGGAGTTTATTGAGAAGGAGAGTGACATGATCAGATCTTCATTTTAGGAAAATCACTTTGGTAGTTAGGTGGAAGATGGATGGGGCTTGAGGTAGGGAGAGCTTGTAATAATGAATGACAACGAACTAAATATAGCATTAATATTCTACCTGTTAGAAGTGAAATAGGCCAGTAGTTTTGTGTACCGAGAGAAGGGAAGGTTTTATATATCCAGCACTACACTGCTGAAGAGGACAATGCTGGCAATGAGCTGAAGCCATAGATCGGAAGAAGCAAAGGTCAGTGGCCAGGAGGTCAGACAAGTCAAAATGGAGTAAGTTAAAATTCACTTCAAAGTCCATCTCGCTAGAGGCTCCACCTTAGGTCTGTGACTTTTCACTGCTGGTAAAAAAGTTTCAGCAAAACTCAAAAAAAAAGTCAAATTTACCTTTTGAGCCTCCTTGTCCACCTTTTAACTTCTGTCTCCCTTTTCTGTTATTCTCCAAAATATTCCTGTTCTTTCCCTGGCTTCCCTGAGACTGTCCCTGTAGCTCAGAATTCAGGCTTTTCCTTTCTGGGAAGCACTCCAGGTTCCTTTCCTTCTCCCATCAAAACTTATAATTCAGTATCCCATTTATTCTGACCTTAGTGTCTGCTAAGCTAATTTCCCATAAGGTGTTAATAGTGAATAATGGCTTAATATCACCCCACCCTAAATTAGATTTGAATATGGAGGGATTTAAGGTCCTTTTACTGTCCTCCCTTTAAAGGAACAGCTTTTGGACAAAGGGGGCCTTTCATTGTTCCTCAGTTTATATATAGCTGTATAAGCAGTTACTCTGTCTGGGCCTTTGTCTCTGTCAGTAAGTAAGACCAATCTTGGGAAGAGCTGCTAAAAGAACAGGCTCCAAGGGTTGGTTCTGAGCTGATGCTTCTGAGGTTCTCAGGCACTGCAGATTTTAGCAAGATCATGTAGACTTTAGCAACTTTTAAGTAAACAACAATATTTATTAATCACTTACTGTATTTGAAGCAATGTGCTAGATACTGGGGACTACAGATGAAAAACTACACAGGAGATAAGCCAAGTAGAGAAACAAGTAGAAAATAGCCAGATGCCTATTGATGTTTTTGTTGTTGAGTCATGTTGAGTCATTGAGTTGTTTCCCACTCTTTGTGACCCCATTTGGGGTTTTCTTGGCAAAGATACTAGAGTATTTTGCCATTTCTTTCTCCAACTCATTTCATAGATGGGGAAACTGAGGCACATAAGCTTTACTGACTTGCCATGGGTCACACAACTAATAAATATCTGAGGTCAGATTTGAACTCAGGAAGATGAGTCTTCCTGACTCTAGGGATCACTTTTAATTGGGTGGAGGCAGGGGTTGAGGGGGAAGAAGAATCTGGTAAACTGAATCTTAAAAGCAAATATCAACAGATATAGAGAGGCTCTATTCCACATGGGTGGGTGGTAGTTTGAAGGGGGAGAGAAATCTGGGTAAATGTTTATACATGCGAGATGCTAAAGTTGGGAGATTATGAGCAGTTCAAGAAGAGTAAATGAAACACAAGGGGTGTGAATGTTATTAGATCAGTCTGTAAAGGTAGACTGTAGCCAGACTGTGGAGACCTTGAATGCCAGTCTAAAGAGTTGACATTTTATGTAGAAGGTAATTGAGGATGAAGAAAGGCCTTTGTGGAAAGCCATGATGAGATCAAATGTGGGATTAGAAAGTTATTTTACCATCAGTGTGATGGAATTTGGAGAGACAAGACTGGAGGCAGAAGACCAATTAAGAGACAACTATAATACAATAGTCCAGATAAGAGGGGAGAAGGGTACAACCTAGAATGGTACCATTAAAAGTAGAAAGAAGGCACAGATAGGTGGCTCAATGGATTGAGAGTCAGACCTAGAGATAAAAGGTCCTGGGCTCAAATCTGGCCTTAGATTCTTCCTAGCTGTGTGACCTTGGTAGGTCCCTTAACCCTTACCACTCTTCTGCCTTGGAACCGATTTTGAGTATTGATTCTAAAATGGAAGGTAAAGGTTTTAAAAAAATGTGGGAAGGAAGAGACATATGCAAAAGAGATCATGGAGGTAGAACAAGACTTTGCAACTGATTGAATGTGGAGGTGAGGGAGAAGAAAGAGTCAGGAATGACTGACTCTGAGGTTTTAGGCCTGGATGCTTGGGAGAATGGCAGTGCTATTAATGAAAAAAAAATCAAGAAGCTTGAAGATGGGGAGATCTTAGGGGAAAGAGGAATCTTCATTTGGAACATACTAAAAGGGTCAGCGGCATATCTTGGCAGAGAGGTCCAACAGACAGTAGGTAGTTATGGAATGGAAATTCAGGGGAGAGTCTTGACAGGCTGGAGAAAAAGGCAAAGGAGTCATTCTCACAGAACTAAGCAAATGGGAGACTGTATGTAAAGGGTTTTTAAGCCTTAAAAATGTTAACTCTCATCATAATACAAATTATTATTATCACTGGCTAGCGGAAACTATGAAAGTAGAGTTTTCCAAGGGAGAAAATGTGAGAGGAAAGAAGAGGGAAGAAGATAGTGATTTCTTACTCAATGGGGTGAGAAGGGAAAGACACCAGAAGAGACTGAGAAGGAGTGGTCAGAAGGAAATGGTAGGTTGGAGGTTGATGGAAAAAAAATGAATCAAGGAGAAGGGAGAGACCAAATGCTACTGAAAAGTTTAAGATGAAAAAAGAGAAAAGAAAAGAAAAAAGCCATTGGATTAGATGATTAGAAGTCATTAGTGACCTTGGAGATTCCAAGTTCCCGTAGTAGTAGAACCATTTGCTGGCACCAAATCTATAAATGATTTCAAGTGTCTAATAGCCAGTCCATTAATCCACATGCTATATTTACAGACTTAGATATGACAAGGTATTTCTCTATCTTCTATCTTCTAATGTTTGTGCTGTTTCTCTGATCTGGAGGGGAAGATCTCTGGGAAAGGAGTGTATTTCCATTTCACAGTACATGCTCAGTGGGCCTCAAATAAAAGTAACAAACCATCATTTTATAGATTACCAGACTTGTTGCCGGGAACCGGAGGGATGCCTCAATTGCATAATTAATATCCCTGGCTGGCAGTAAGTGCCAACATCGCCAGCAGCTCCCCAACAGGGCAATACTTGTCCCTACGTGACTATCCTTTTTGTTTTTTTGTGGTTTCCCCCCTTCCCTTTTTTCCATTCAGTAGTGTCATGCCAAATAAAGCCCCTGCATCACTTCTGGAAAACCAGGGCCTCTGAAAATACTTCCAACCATAACAGATGCCACCATGGCTTCCCCCAAACACAAGCATTGGAATAAATGGCTAAAATTAAATTACTGGGAAAGCTCAGAAATAACTTCTGGCACTCCTGGTAAATGCTGACCAAGACATGATGGGCTCTCAGTATTTTCAAACCTGTGCCTGGGTCATTGCAGGAATTCCTTGATGAACAGTGAGGCCCCCTCTCCCTCTGGCTGACCCCCTGGAATAAGGGTGGGGCTGCTGGCCCAGAACTTCCTGGAGAGAAGGCAACTGGGGATGATATCCTAGGTCACCTTCCTTTGAGACCTCCTACAATGTCCTCACAGTACCTTCTTGTCCTGTCCTAGACACACCAGCAACCTGGGTCACTGCTACTTCATGGGAGGAGCTCCCAAATATTTTCCATCTGGACTCCATTTTTTTAATGGGAAAACTCTTCAGTGAAAGGGTTAGCACTATGGAAGGATGCCATGGGAAGTCAATTATATGTTATGACTTGCTATATGGCAGAAAGTCATATGAATAATTTATCCACACAGTATTCCTATGCTATAAACTCCATGAGGGAAAGGTATTGTGTTTCATAGTTTGTATCTCTTTCATATTAATAGTGTTCTGTACTAAGAATTTTATTGTTTGTTGAATGAACTAATAGTGAACAAAGAGCCTAAAATCCAACCATCAAGGATAAACACTGTCCTTTTGAAGCTCTTCTTTTAAAATGCCAATCTCCCTGTAAGACCTAACAAATTAAGTCCCTAACACCACAGTGTAAGTCAGTCTCAGGTTGCCTTCTTTCTCATCTAGGGATATCCAGATGGAAAGGAAAATGTTGACATTTACATAGTCCTTTGAGCTTTTTATATAAATGACCCCATCTGAGCCATACTAAACTTTGGTTGATGCATGTACTATAGACATTATTATCTCAGTTTTATAGATAAGGAAATTAAGGATCAAAGAGGTTAAGTGATTTGCTCATCGTAACCCAGCTGGTCAGTATAAGTAGAAAAATTAAAACCCAGATCTTCCCTGATTCTAATTTTTTTTCTCTCTCTCTCCTTCTTTCTTCCTCCCCCTCAGTCAGTCGGTCAGTCAGTCCCTCCCTCCCTCCTTCCCTTCCTTCCTGTTCTAACTCAGGAGTGTTTTTAGGAAGAGGTAACTGGGGTTAAGTGACTTGCCCAGGGTCACACTGCTAGGAAGTGCCTGAGGCTAGATTTGAACCCAGAACCTTCCATTTCTAGGCTTGGCTTTTTATCCAATGAGACACCTAGCTGCCCTCAATGCTTTTTTTTCTAATAGAGCAGGTTGTGAAAAAAATCAGACTGGTAATTAGGAGACAAATAGGTTCTATTTGGAACAAGAATTGCTAAAACTAGCTAAATGATTTAAATGAACAAAAATGTATTTTCTCTCACTTTCATCTGTTTCTCTCTCCATTGAGGACCCCTCCAAACCCCCAAGTCAAAAACGCATAGTCAAACAAACGAAATGGTTGAAGTAGCCATATTTTAAAAATATGTATGCTTCAATTTTCATCCCAAATTCAACATTTCTCTCTCAAGAGGTGAATAACATGCTTCATCATTGGTCCTTTGGAAAAATAGTTGGTTGTTGCACTGATCAGAAATCTTAATTATTTCTAGGTTATTTATCTTTATAATAATGCTGTTAATGTATAAATTGTTCTCCTGGTTCTACATATTTCACTCTGCATCAGTTCATACAAGTTTTCCAAGGCTTCTCTGAAACTGTCCCTTTCATTGTTTCTAACATAACACTATTGCATTACATTCTTTTGACATATTTCATTTAATAACTGCTCACTATGGGCCAAGCACTAACCATTCCCAACTGATGGGCAGCCTCCAAGTTTTGGTTTAGTAATATAATCTTTGGGAAGTCATTTCCTTTCTCAAGATTTCAATTTCCTCATCTATAAATGAGAAAACAGATATTAAGGATAACTAAAGTCTCTTTTGTTTGAATGCTCTTTGATTCAATAGGTGTCTGGTTCAAAGGGGATTGGTGATGAAAGAGAAGTGAAAGGGAAGAGAGGCACAGAAAAGGCAATGGAATGCATGGAAGATAACTTCTGTCAGTTCCACACTCCTGCAAAGAGTCAGCCTTGCACTCAAGACCCTATTCTTCTTGTTCCTGCTTCAAAAACTGCATACTTAGCACAGCATAATCCTTCTCTGGATTCCAATTAGAGAAATTTCCAGGGGAGTCAAATCTCAATTAGCCAGTAGATTCAGCAAGTAGTAGAACTTGGCAAATATGAACCTTCATAGGGTTTGGAGAACACTGTCCGAGGTGCTGAATGTTTGGGAGTCAGCTCAGTAGGTATTGCCCTAACCTTTGACTAATAGTCAAAAGAATATTTTGAAAATGGAGAAGGAATGAATCTCAGTAACAACATAAAAATTTCACAAGATTGAAAAAATAGAACTGAAAGATCCTTTGGCAATCTTAGGAAAATGTTGGGGGGGGGGGAGCTCAGTAAAAATGATAACAACCATACTACAAGCAAAACCACAATCAATAACTTTTGCATTTCTGTAATGTTTTCCATTTTTAAGGCTTTGAACATTTCATTTGGTCTCTACAAGGTTTGTGTGATGTAAATCCCAAGAGGAGTGTTATTCCCATAGAACAGATGAGAAAACTGAACCTTCCTCAAGATTAATTAATCAAGATCATAAGATAATAGATTTAGGTCTAGAAAGGATATCAGATATCCAACCTTCTCACTTTATACATGAGGAAATTGAGGCCCATGGATACTGAGGGGGTTGCCCAAGATCACAAAGATACTAGGAGCAGATTTGAAACTGGATTCTCTGACTCCAGAATCATTGCTCTTTCTATTGTACCATTTCTAATCCTATATTCCTTCTTTCACACCATGAAAGACTATGGTAAAATGTGCCCAGAGTTACACAGTAACTGAGTCTATCATCAACCAAAGAAAAGTCACTTTTAGGGCCACTGAACTGAAATTTCCTGTATAAGGGAGATGCAGAGGCAGAACTCAAATTTTGCAAGTTATTTACAAATTTCATGATACTTCAAAGAAAGAGTGACAAAGCCCCCTAGTGAAAAAGATTAATTAAACCAACTCTGACAGTTGCTTGGGGATATTCATTCTACTTGGATTCTTCTGGGTCCATTTTATATACTATGCCTTCCTTGGATAAGGGCACAGAGTTGCTGGCTGCTTCCAGCTGGATCAGGCAGTTGGTATTTTAGAGGAACTCAGACGAATGGTAAAGTGAATGCCAATTTTTCCAGGTCAGCAGGCTTCCCTGGGGCTTTTGACAATGGCTTTCTAAGGCCAGAAGGCAGTGTGTTCTCCAAAATATGGTGCCTTAGACATGATTTTCTGCCCCTTTACCCTTGCCTCACTGAGTCCTGTTTCTTTATTGACACATGGGCCAATGATAATGGCTGATGAAAAGGAAAGCTAAAAGAGATTGGGGGGGGGGAGCAGTACAAGGAAAGGTAACTGTCAGCATAACTATATAGTCTGCTGAATTTGAAAACTACCTTACAGCCAGAGACTACCATGTGTGTAGACCACAGGAATCTAAAAAGTCTTGTGGCCCCTTTCATACACCTCATTCTAGGTTTGTCTTGGATGATGAGCATTTAGGAACACAGAGGAAGGGCCTTTTACCCCAAAAGCCTCTCCACTTGATGCAGTTCAGCCAGATGGTGTTCCCTCTTTCCTGTGGAGGAATGAATCTGTGAACAGAAACAGCTTGCATGACTGGTAGATCTCAGAATGCAACTCCCTTGTGTCAAGAAAAAGTCACTGACCCCAACGTGCATCATTAAAAAAAAAAACTACTCATGATTGTTGTTGTTGTTCAGACAGGTCGACTCTTAGCGACCCCATGGACAATGCTATCTATCCATGAGGTTTTCCTGGCAAAGATACCGGCATGATTTCCCATTTTGTTCTCCAGTGGATTAAAGAAAACAGAAGTTAAGTGGCTTGCCCAGAGTCACACAGCTAGTAAGCATCTGAGGCCAAATTTGAATCGAGGACCTCTTGTCTTGGCTCTGAGCCATCTAGCTACCCTTGGTTCTGTTTTAGATTTAGATCTTGAGATCAGAACAGGACTTTTTCAGTGAATAGAGAGCCAGGTCTGAATTCAAGAAGACTTGAGTTAAAATATGGCTTTAGACATTTACTAGCTGTGTGGCCCTGGGCAATTCACTTAACTTCTGTTTGCCTCAGTTTCTTTTCCATTAAAATAGGGATAATAGCAGCATCTACCTCCCAGGGTCATTGTGCAGATCAAATGAGATGATAACTAGAGTATATGGCACATAGAAAGTGATACATAAATGTTAGTTATTATTACGAGGATGATGGTTGTTGCCTGAAATCCCTAGAATGGTAAAGACCAACTCTTTAACTTCACCATGAGAGATTACATTCTAGCCTCCTTCATACACTCATTGGTCCAGTCAATCTGGTATTCTTAACTGTTTCTCATAGACAGCCCATCATCTCTTCTATCTATGCCTTTGTTCTGGTTGTTCCTGGTACAAAGAATGATCCTAGAACATCCCTCCTCACTCCTGTCTCTAAGAATTCTTACTTTCCCTCCCCACTCACATCAAGTACCACCTTTCATATAAAGCTTTCCCTACCACTTTCCCTTACCTCTATCTATTTTTTCATTATTTTAAAGGCATTTCTTGTTTCCCTGAGGTGAAATTGTAAGTTCATAAGCTTCTCCAGGGAAGGACCTGTTTATAATTTTATTTTTCAACTCCGAGTGCCCAACACTGTATTTAACAGATGTTTAATGAGCCATCGATAAAATATATCCCACCAATGGAATGCAATGATTTGCATTCACCTCCAGGTATCACTGACTCATGTCTTCAGAGATTTTCAACAGGGTTAAAGGGCTCCTTCAACATCAAGGTGGAGGAAGGTCACAAGACATAAAGTACAAGACAGAATGTGGAGAAACTGGGGGGCTCTGTAGATGGATTTTGTTTCCCACATGATTTCACCCCTGGGAACAATCTTCCCTGTGGATGGCATTGAAGGCCCTTTTGGCCTGATTTTCTTGACTAAGTGGGGCACCTGAGGATTTCCAAAGTCCGTTGCCTTGACTGTGATGGGAGTTTGGGAACCTGACTTTTAGAAGCATGTCTCTCTCCTCCTTCTGAGACTACCCACTGTGGGGGAGAGAAAACTGATGGATCCTAAAAATAATTCTTCTCCCACTCGACTCATCTCACTCAGTCTGACACCATTGCCAGGTGGGGTTCTTCTTGTCCTATTTTCCCACCTATCTTTAGCAGGAACTTAATGAGGGAGAATTCCTTGCTGGGAAACAAAGCAGCAGCTAGCTACTAAAAGCTATTGGGGAAAAGGCAGGCAGGCCTTGGGGGAGTGGGGGTGGGTCAGGTCTTTCTCTCAGGCTCTTGATAATAAATAGGATGAGTAGACTGCTAAAAACCAGGGATTCGGTTACTGCTTCATTACAGGATGAACTAAATTCAGCAACTCTCAGGCTGGGAAATTGTGGTAGGAGGATGGATGGTAAGCATAGTAGACTAGATAGTCTCCCACCACTAAGTTCTGTCTTTGCTATTTTTAAATGGGACCTCACTGATCTCTGACCAGAAAAGGCAGAAGGGTAGAGTGGAAAGCTAACTGGATTTATACTCTATAAGACTAGAGTTCAAATTTTGGCTCTGACTCATTAGCTATGTGGTCTTTAATAAGTCACTTCCCTCTTGTTTTCCTCCTCTGTAAAACAAGGGGGTTGGGCAAGATCCCCAACATTCTTTCCACCTTTGAAAGCCTTGAAGCCTGAAATGTATAATATATATTATAATGCAATTCCACAGCTAATGATTAATTGCTTTGCATAGAGCATTGCTCTCTTCTAAGGCTCTTTATTTACTAGGCAAATACTCCCTAGAGGGGCAACACACTAATTTGCACCCAACTATGAATGATTTTTTCAGGCCATCAGAGAGGAAAGAGTAGGATAACCTGATAGAGGCTTAAATGTCTAGGAAATCCCCCAAATGCTAAAGTGAAGGTCAGAAACCTGGGTTTATTCACCTCTGCATTCATCTAGCACTTAGCAAAGGGCCTTGTCACTAATTCAGTTCAATTCAATTTTACAAACACTTTTCAGGGTGCAGGTTCAAGGCTGAGTGCCAAGAGAAGATATACAAAGATGAGTTCGAACTTGTCCCTGCCCTCAAGGACTGTAGTCTAGTGAGAAACTTAAGGCAGAGGCAGAGGGAAGAACGGGAGGGTCCTCTAAAAGTAGGATTCCTAAAGTACTATATAGGCACAGAGGATCACTACCAATTGGAGAAAAGGGAAAGCACAACTGAAATTGCTGGGCCTTGAATAATGAGCAAAATTTTAGCAGGTCAGTTTAGTGGATATGGAGGGAAATTTGTGAGCAAGAGCATTGGGGTATGATGGATGGGGATTGTTTGAGAAACAAGGCAAAGTCAAATTTGGCTGACAAATGAGAAATAAAGCTTGAAAGGCAGGATTAGACTATAGCAGTGGTTCTCAAACTTCTTGGTTTCAGGACCCCTTTATACTCTTTTTTTTTTTTTACAGTTAATGCTTTAGTGTCATAATAAAGCTGTGAGGTAATTCAGGTTTTATTATTTTGATTTTTCCCAAAGAAATTACAACTTAGAAAGGTTGAATGATTTCTCTGAGGTCACACAATTATTAAGTGACAAAAGCTGGATCTCAAGCCCAGATCTTCTGATTCTAAGACTCTACAATGTCACCCTGCTTTTCATAAAAAAGGTCTTACAGCTTTTCTCCAAAGAACAAATGTCAGGCTCTCTGTTTATCTCCTCAGTCCACCTCTATAAATTCACTTGATATTTGTTGTTTTTCAGTCATTTTTCAGTTCCTCATGACTCCATTTTGGATTTTCTTGGCAAAGATAATGGAGTTGTTTGTCATTTCCTTTTCCATCTCATTTTACAGATGAGGAAACCAAGGCCAACAGTGTTAAATGACTTGCCCAAGTAAGTGTCTGAGGCCAGATTTAAATTCAGGAGTTCTTTTGACTCCAGAGTCTCCTAGCTGTCCCTTTGACATAGGCTCTATGATTTCACAACTTATAAGTTATTTTTTCCTCTCTCTTTGGAGAAGGAAACAATTGGAATAGTGAAGAGAATCAGTTTTCTCCTTTGTAAATGGTATTAGTAATAATTACCCCATCCAATGCACATCATGGCAGACTGTTAATGGACTCTGTCAGGGCCAGCAATGAAAAGTGTCAAGAATGACCCGAACAAGGATTCACATCTTTCAGGGCCATTGTTCAGAGAAGCCCCTACCCAAGAATAAGAAAGCCAGATTCCAGAGTCCAACAACAACTACTGACCTCAAGCAACTGTCCCACAAGTTGACTAATTTGAGCTAAAATGGCTCACAGGGCTACAGTGGAGAGAAGCTATAGGAAGGCAGAAAACAAGAATGGTCTGTCCCATTTTCTCCTTTACTAATACAGATGGCAAAATGTTAGAAAAACCAATGGCCATCTATAAAGGAAAATCTATTTTCTTCCCTTCTCTCTATCCAGTTGTTAGGACCAGAGTGAAAGAAAACGACGACTTCCTAATAATAATACAAGAACAAAACAAAGTCCTTCTTAGATATTTCTGGTATTACTCTGTGGGTCAGAATTTTAATCACTTAGAAGTGATTACTTACTTTTCTCTAACCACTTACCTTTTCTCTAATGCACAGTTACAATACAGTACCTATTCCTAAACTCAGCCAGCTGTCACATGTCATGGTCCCCTTGGCCACTCATCCTCACAAATATGTGCCAATGATCATCAAAGTAAGAGAGATAGAGACAGACAGAGACAGAGGGAATAGGTTGCTTAGCCCACCTCTACTGTCAGTCAAGCAATGAACAAATAATTATAAGGCACCTATTAGGTGTAAGGCATGAGACCTATGCTGAAGGGGTATAATCTACTCCTGGAAATCCATGATATCATTATGGTGGGATCAGCAGTATCACAATATGGTGTCAATCTACTTTTTCCAACCTTCACTTAAAATATTTCTCTCTGCACTATACTGAATGACTCACCATCATCCCCCATATATAGTCTATATATTCCCTCCTCTATGAGTTTTGTTCGTTGCTCCCTCTACCAAGAATGCACCCAATACTCTTACTCTCCCCCTCCTGAATTCTTATACACATTTTAAAGCCCAATTCAAATACCACCTCCTCCAGCAAGATTTTCCTGAAGGTCTCTACCCACTTCCATCTCTAGTCATTGGCTTTCAGGTGTAAATAGTACTCTATACCACTCTTGGGCACCTTTCATGTTTTATGTTGGATTACAGTTATCTGAGTATGTTTTATAGACTCATACTTAGCTATAAGCTTCATGATAATAGGGATGTGTTTTATTTAATCTTTCTCTTCCAATACCTAAGCCAATGTTCGATAAAGAGATGATAAATAAATGTTTCTTGAATCACAGCATTTCAGAGTTTTAAGGTACCTCAGAGATTATATAGTCCAGCCTACATACGAACATGGAAGCTAGGTGGTACGCTGGATAGAGTGCCAAGCCTGGGGTCAGGAAGAGTCATCTTTATGAGTTTGAATTTGGCCTCAGACAATTACTGGCCCTGTGATCCTGGGCAAGACAGTTAATCCTATTGGCCTCAGGTCCTCATGTATAAAATAAACTGGAGAAGAAAAGAACAAACCACTCTAGTGTCTTTGACAAGAAAACCCAAAATGGAGTCAAAAAGAGTTGGCAATGACTGAAAAATAACTGAATAATAAAAACATAAGAACAGGGAATTACCCTACAATTAAATCATTAAAAGAAATAGATCTGTGTGTAGGTTGGTGTGTGTTTGTGTATGCTAGAATAGCATATTGAACATTTGGTTATATACCACTGTATCATTTTCTGATTTGTCTCATTCTAATTAATCTTCTTTCTCTATCTAGACTCAACACTCTGTAGGCATGGACCATGTCATTTCTTTATCTTTTTGCCTTGACATCATCTGGCATAGGGTCGGACTCTCACAGAAATTTAGTGCTTATTGACTGAATGCATACCATATCTGGACAGCTTTGCGACTTCTATTTAGCTTCCATTTTCTCTACTGGATGTCATTATTTGCAAAAGGAATTAGATTTGTTTTGCTTATCCTCTGAGGGTGGATGTTAGAGAGAGTAGAATTTATCTCCTTTAAAATAAATTCTTCCACAACCATTGGTGCTATCCAAAATGGTAGATAGTGAATGAGATCCCAGTCCTTTACTGGAGGTCTGTAAGTGAAGACTGTGTGTTCTGTTGTCAGGGAAGTTGCTGATCCTCAGTCCATCTCTAGAGATTTCAGGTTCTGTTGTTAGGAAGTTGCTGAGAAGAATGCCTATTCTTGTACATGTTGGACTAGATGACTTCTGAGGTCCTTTCCTATTCTAAGAATCTATGATTCTAAGTAAAAGACCTCTAACTTGAAAAAGCAGAACAAACACAGTTAAGAGGGAAGTAGAGTCTAAGACAGGTGAATAAAAATAGAGCAGCTCCAGGCCAAAATTATATACCAGAGAAGTGAAAGAATTTGATCATTGAACCAATGTCAACAATCACTGAGGACATGTAGATAGGTCCTGAAAGATTGAAGATGGCCATATGTTCCAATTCTCAATAAAGGGAAAGAAGTATATTTTAGAGATCAAGAATTATGAGCCTGACATCCATGTCCAGCAAATTCTGGAAAGGATTTGAAAACAGATGGTTTATGATCATTCAGAAAGGGAAGTGGTGATTACTAGGAACCAGCATGGATTCACTAAGGGAAACATGCCAACTTTTATCTCATTTCATTTTTTGGATAGGCTTGCCTGCCATAGACATCCAGTACCTGGATTCTAGGCAAGACTGCTGATTTAAAATTAGCCTCTCATGTTTCCAGAGAAGGTAGAGAAATATGCACTGGATGGTAAATGCAGTTAGGAGAACTTGTCCTTGTTTGAACAACCATGCTCAAAGAATATTAATAGATCAGTGTCAAACTAGAGTGATCTCTTCTTTGTCAAGGTCTACATCTTTATCACTGACTTAGATGATGACAAATTAAGCACACAAATTTGTGGCTAATATAAAGATAAGAGGGGGTGTCTAATATATGGAATAGCAGGATCAAAACCTAAAGAGAGAATACTTTTTTAAAAAGAGGAAGACGAAATGTAATAGCAATGAATGTAAAACCATGCATTTAGGTTAAAAAACAACGACAACAAAGAATTATGTTTAGGAGATCACAGATACAGATGAGTAAACTGAGACTTCAAGAAAGGTCTTATAGGTAGTAAGCAACAGAAAGGATTTTAATCCAGAACCTTTGACTCTATAGTCAATATTTCTATTGTACTATGCTGCCTCCTAGCTCCTTCCTCACAGATGGCTTTACTGACCAAGAGAAATGTCCTGGGAAAATAATACCATGAGACACCCTTGTCTCTGTCAAATCCATCCAAAGTTCTGTTCTTCCAGGTCTTTACAAGGCAAGTGGGTTCAAGAAGCCAACCTTTCTGGAAATATTTCCAAGTGAGAATTTATCACTGAAAACATATTAAAATAAACTGTTTCACCCTGCTACCAGATCCTGGGATTTCAGTCAAGTTTCCATGGGCTCTTTTGTCTTAATGGTTGCTGTGTGCTGAGTGATGTGTCTTTAATTCACTGGTGTTTGAGTTTATAGAGAAGCTACTTATCTTCTGTAGAGAGATCTCCCTTTGACTGGCCTGAATAAGTATGGGTATGGATGTCTGGGTGTGGGCAAGGGTTCTTTCTTTTATTTTTACATTAGATTTATCTGACTATCCCTCCCTACTTCTGCCCCACCTCCAACACAGCACATATCGACATACACATCTCCCTCATCTAACTCCTACTTCCTTCACTGCCCACACTCTGAACTTCCCCTAGGGTACTGTAGATGGAACAACTGCCAAGACGCCATATTGATGGCATTGACTCAGGGAGACAGCCTACAGAGGGGTGGAGGAGAGAATTCTCCCACCTGATGCTAAAAAAAAATCTGAAGGTACAAAAAGTGGCATGATGTGAGAAAAGCACTGGCGTGGGTTCAAATCTCAGCTATACTCAGGAGCTTTGTGATCTTAGAAAAGTCATTTACCTTCTCTAAGCCTCAGTTTTCCCAACAATAAAATGGTGAAGATAACATAAGCCCTTTTTAGTTCACAGGACTGTTTGGAAGAGAGTGCCATGTAAACCTTTATAGATTATAAGACATCTTCTTGTCCTGTAAGGACCTAAAATAGAACATGGAAGGAAGGAAGGAACACCTGCAAATACCTTGAAACAAAATAAAACTTGATTAGCATAGGAGAGAGAGAGATAAAGGGTCATGAGGAATTTGGTCAGAATTTCTATCCTCAGGATAGCCAAGTGGTGGGACTGCCCCACATTCTCTCTTTGGAAGTTCTGGATGCTCACCTTATCCTGATATCCACCTTATAATGATATTGAGTGGGAGAGAATCAAATCTGTGTGGGGTGTATCCTAGGAAGGCTTTAAACCTTTGTGTGCCTTTAGGAACAGTCTTGCTGGTACCATACTCATTTGGCTCTCAAATAGCTTTGGGTCTCATTATTTCTTTGTGGGCTGGGTCTTCTCCACAAGCTTTTCAAGGGCAAGGGCACGTCCCAGGCAAATCTATAACCCCTGCAGTACCTGCTGTCGTGACTTACAAATAATACGAGCTCACTCCACGCTTGTTGACTGCCTGCCTGAAGATGACACAACCTAGGGGGGTCAGAATCTGGGTACAGGGGTGACCACTGTATATGGGGAGAGGCTGTCCCTTGTAGCTGGCAGCATTATCACTCCCAGAGCTTTGCAGCATCTGTGGCTCTGCCTGGGGGGATGACCTACATTTGCTATCATCCTCAGATCTCTGGGCATCAATCTAGAGCAATTTATTTCATTATCTGCTCCGTTCTGTCAGACTCACTGAGGGAGAAGAATTCATGGGCTCCCTGCCAGTGACTCTGGGTGACAGTCCAGGGTCAAATTTTATGAAGTCACAGAAACTTTTTTCTCTCAAAACACACACACACACACACACACACACACACACACACACACACACACACAAATACTTATGTATCCATATATATGAATGTGTGTATGTCTATCTTTCTAGAGACCTTTGATTAAGCATTAAAGTGGTACTATTTGATTTCTGGCCAGTTCTTGACTGTAATTGGGAATAAATTCATGACTACAGGGGGAAGAAAACTTCACTTAGAGATGGAGAAGATAAAGCAACTGGATTTGGAAATAAGAACTTTATATAACATTATATAAACTTACAACTGTTAAAAATTCCAGTGATTTCTCATTCACCCCCTGCCCCCCAAAACCATACACTATGTCACAGATCCCCAGCAAGCTCCTGAGGCCCCG
Organism: Monodelphis domestica; assembly: GCF_027887165.1. Taxonomy (NCBI): domain Eukaryota; kingdom Metazoa; phylum Chordata; class Mammalia; order Didelphimorphia; family Didelphidae; genus Monodelphis; species Monodelphis domestica. The sequence goes on along the minus strand of NC_077229.1, from coordinate 421,630,215 downwards.
TGGAAAACTAGAATACAGTCTAAAAAGCCCTCCTCTAGGCCATTAGGAATCAGAATTCTAGGCCTTTGGAAATGAGGTCTGTGCATCTGTAATCAGCCACTTCACTCCAACTCCAAATCCTTTGTGTGAAGGTGGAGCATGCCACATCCTCGTGAAGGGCATCCCCAGAGTAACAGTGGGCACACGCAGAGGGCTTTTTCAGCCCTTAAACAAAGAGCAGGAAACTCTCTTCCTATGAAAGCAAGTCACCTTGTACTTATCCCTAGGTGGAACTGACCTTCTCTGTAGGTTCTCTCTGGCTCATCATTCCTCTGAGGCTGGCTGCCCCTCACTTCTGGGTCACTTCCCTCTACAGCCAGCTGGTGTGTACCAAGGGATATTCAACTAATCTCCATGTTATCCTAAGCTAGGAATGATTTGGAAGGCAAATATGCGAGGTTAAAAGGCATCACAGCATTTGAGGAACTGGGAAGTTATATGGGGCATAACCACTGTCTCTCCATTAACCCTTAGCCAAATGGACTACTTAATATTTTGGAGTAACTCTTTAAATACTAGCAAGTTCAGAGGGAACCTTGGAGGACTCTCTGGGTGTTTAAGTATGGTCCAGTGGCCGTGGATTCAGATAATTTGTTTTTGTTTCTTAAATAAAATTTTTTTCCAATAAAACTGCATTTACCTCACTTACATTCTTTTCAAAGTGAAGTTACCAGATACATCCAGAGCACTTTGAATAGAACTGGAAAAAGTCACATAAGTGTACTGACCAATGTATTATAAAAACTTCTTCAAACCTCTTTTTCTCCTCAAGTGTCTCCCATTTCCGCCTCATCTCCCATTTTTTAGTTGAGAATCTTGGCGCTTCCTTTCCTGAAAAAACGGAGTCCATTTGACCTCTTCCCTTGTTCTCCTTATCTCAAAATTCCTCAACATCCTCCCCTATGCTCTCCTTCTTTTCCCCAATTTCTGAAATGACCCTTCTTCTTGTCGAGGCCAATCCCTCACATGTGCCCTTGATTCCATTCCTTCCCTTCTTTGGCTTTTTGCAATTTCAGTCATTTCCTCTCTCTTGCTAATCGTCAACTTCTCCTTATATTTATTGGTTCCTTTCCCACTGCCTTTGAACATGCCAAAGTCTCCCCCATCCTTAAAAATATTTACTAGACCTGCCATCTGCTCAAGTTATTGTCCTACAGTTCTCACTTTCTCAGCCAAACTCTAAGAAAAAGCTGTCCTCTACATGTCTCTCACTCTTCAACACTTTGCAGTCAAGCTTCTGACTTCATCACTGGAATGAAACTGCTCTTTCTAAAGTTAATGATAATTTCTACTTGCCAAAATCTCATGGTCTTTTTTCCAGCCCTCACTTTTTTGATCTAGTTATCTCTTATGATATTAGCATATCTTTCCTCCTGGATAGTCTCATTATGTGGGCTTTCCTGACCTTATTTTCCCATTTTCCCCCCTTACTTGCCTAACTGCTCCTTCTCAATGTCTTTTGATGGCTCAAATCAGACCCTTTAACAACAGGATGTTTCCTAAGGTTTTGTCCTAAGGGCTCTCTTCTTCTCTCCTGATGAACTCTCAGTGATCTCATGGACTTCTATAGGATCATCAATGACCATCTCTATGTCTGATGACTCCTACATCTATATATCTAGCCTTAAGCTTCAGTCTTCCATCGCCAATTGCCTCTTGGTCATTTCAAACTCAACAGGACCAAAATGGAACTCAAGTCTTCCCCCATCCTTTCTTTCAAATTTCCTTATTTCAGCTTGGAAATCTGGAACAGTTCTTGATGCTTTTATCTAGTCTTATCCTTCAATATCTAATCAGTTGTGAAGTCTTGCCATTTATATCTTCACCAATTTCCTTCTCTCCATTAACACAGCTACCACTTTAGGTCAACTCCTCATCCCTTACTGCTTTAAAAATTTTTTTAAAATAAACCCTTATTCTCTGCTTTAGTAACAACTCTAAGATAGAAGGGCAAGGGCTAGGCAAATAAAGTTAAAGGACTTTCATATACAGCAATGAAGTGTAGGGTGAACGGGGAGATCCTTGTCTCATCTTTGCAACTGATCCACTATGTGACCTTGGATCAGTCACATCCTCTCTGGGTCTCAGTTCCTTCCTCTATGAAATGAGAGGGCTTGGCTAGATGATCTCTGAGGACTTGTCTAGTGCTGATATTTTAGGATTCTATACTATTCTATGATCCTATTCTATAACAGAGAGTCAATTGCATTTTCACCAAAGTTCTTGAGTTTGCTTCAATTCCCAGTTTTCTTTTCTCTATTCTTGGGTCCTGGACTTTATTACTACCTGGTTTTAGAGTATCAGGAAGGCACACAACACAGTCAGTACAATCAGCAGTACGATGACATGATGTTTTAGAATTTTATTTGCATAATTTTCCCATTTCTCTCTACTTGACTTTTAAAATAATTTTAAGTGGAGAGTGATGATTTGAATGTTTAAAACAGTACTGTCTTGGTTCTCCATGGATTCTACCACCCCAATTCTCCAGATTTAAGATAAATTCTGATTAAGAACCTTCTTATGATGGCCTTGTCCAGGTCCTTTAATGAGACAGAGAGGCCAGAGCTTCAGTATGTCCTGAGAGAGGCAGCCACTTAATACTCTTTATTTAGAGTCCTGCAAATTAAGTATTAAGATCACTGGGTAACATGTCACCACTGATAGAATCAGGAAAGCCCGGATCCTGCCTCTGACACATACTGGCTGTGTGAGACACTGGGCAAGACCATTAATATCTCATTGCCCCAAGCAACTTGCTAGCACAATAAACTGAATAAGAGATGCCTATCTACATTGTGGGGAGAATTCTTTCATTCTTCACAAATGAAAGTACAGGCATGAGCAGAAAAGGCCTAAGTGAGAAGTTACTATGGTAGAAGACTGGGCAGAAATTACATTGACCTTGAGGGCATTCCTATCAAAGTCAGGTAGGCACCTTTCCATTTTCTGGAGCCCTGAAAAACCATCCTCTTTGCAGTGGATGAGGGCGTTTGTCTCTTTGATCCTCAGGAAAGATCTTTAGAAAATAAAATTGTAAGCTGTCACCTTACCCCTGGAGAAAACTCAGTATATAGTAATACCAAAATTCAATCATGCATTCAGAAGCCTCTTAAAAAATAAATGTACAGAGAGTCAGCCCTAGAGACGGGAGGTCCTAGGCTTAAATCTGGCCTCAGACACTTCCTAGCTGTATGATCCTGGGTAAGTCACTTAACCTCCATTGCCTAGCCCTTGCTCTTCTATCCTAGAGTTGTTACTAGGACAGAAAGTAAAGGTTTAAAAAAATGAGATAAATCCACAAAGAAATGATAAGTATGTAGAAAAGTAAAACCCAGGGAAGAGCTGGATGAATTGATGCAGAAAGAAATAAGCAGGACCAAAATACATACATTTCATTCCTCCCAGGGCTTAACAAGCTCCAGGAGGATTTAAATAGTAGCTAAGGCTGACAACAAGACAAAGTGCTCCAGGCCAAGTGAGGAAGTAGCAATGGAGAAGCTCCTGGTCCCTGAGAAGGAATTCCAGGTAAGTAGAAAAGAGAGGTTTACTCTCTCTTCCCCTGCGCGTCAGTGATGGGGTCTAAGATCCGAGCCACATGCTTAGAAGCCATACCATACCATTCAGCAGTTGGAGCTTCAGTTAGAGAATTTCCACAATTGGGGGAAGCAGCCAACTGAGGGCAGGAGCAACTTAAAGACTTAAAACTCTGGCAGAAAAGAACAGAGCTGGCCCTGATCATTGAACTGTGGAGAGAAGCAGACCTGGGCTTCCCAGTTAAATGACTTACCTAGCAGAGACACTAAGCCTCAGGTATAGGTGTAGGGTGGGAGGAGAGGATGGGGGTCCTGCAGTTACAGCATTGTGAGATGCCTTGGTCACCACACATCAATGCTTCAGGGTGGATTTGAACTCAGGATTCCTGACTCCAGACCATTTCTTGGCATTCTATCTACTATGCCACTTAGATGCCTCAAACAATGATTACAACAATGTAAAAGTTAAAAACTACTAAAAAAATTATCTGTCTCTGGGTGTCCCCTCAACACAATAACTTGCTGCCTCACCATCTCAACAGATTGAGCTACCAGGAGAAACAAACTCCTGGTAGCCCCATGACAAGAAAGAAGACAAAGAAAACTCGAAATTCAGTCTTTCCTACCTCCGGTCGTTCCTTCTCCGTCGGAATAATTTCTTAGTATGTGCAATCTCTGCTTCATGGGGCATTGGATGATAACCCTGCATTGGGAGGAAAAACATTTGTCATCAATAATTCCAAAAGTGAGAAGCTCTCTCATGTGTAAAATCAAATTCTCATGGGTTAAACTATATTATTATGATCAATAAACAACCACAGTAATAACTAGCATTTGTATAACAACCTCACAGTTATTATCTCATCTGATCAATAATAATGTAAATAATAGCAATAATGTTAATAAAAATATGGATTAGGCAACCCATGCAGATTGTTAGGAAACTTTAGAAACTATGTAACATATCACTGCCAGATGTAAAAATTTAGCACTTATGGGACACCTAAAAAGATATGATCAGGTGGCTAGAATTATACATAAGATGCTCACTATTTTTCATGGACCAACTGAGAAATCTTCATGCTACAAACATCGCTGTTGTTTGTTCATTCAGTTGTGTCCAACTTTTTGTGACCCTGAGAACACCCTAGCACAGCACAGACCACAGTCCACGTGGTCTGCCATTTCTTTCTCTGTTAAATGACTTATCCAGGGTCACAAAGCTAGTAAATGTCTGGGATAAGATTCAAACTCAGATCTTCCTGACTCCAGAAGTAGGGCTCTATCCAACAAGTAACAAAGCTATTTCAAATATCCCACAGAATAACACCAAACCACTGTCACAGATCGAACCATTGCATATAATCATTCAGACATAAGATGGAACCATAAAAACTTTAAAATGATCTTTTACTAAATGCCAGTATATCAAATCAGTATAATTTTAAGATATGTGCAGAAACTTAAAGAATATAGAAATATAGTGGAGGAGATACAGCTCTTATGGAAATAGAATGAGTTATCTATGATTCTGACTGTCTTGTCTGCTACTGGAGTTAGAACAAGAATTTCTGTAGCAAGTTTACAGAGGATGAACTAATATCTGAATACTTTTGTTCAACTATTAACAAAAAAATTCTCAAATGCCACAGAAGCCTCTTCACCCTGGAAATTCACTCCATGCCTGGATATCTTACATTGGAAATACTCTTTGCTCCTTTAGTCCCTTCTTCCAATTGACTGGTTCCTCCCAGACCTTTTATTTTAGGGAAAATGCTCAGACCAGCCATGCCTTAATTCTTCTTCAGGCTCCACTCCCAACTCTGGATTTTCTCTATCATGTCACGAAGGTCTTTCCACCCTGAAAGTTTGCTCTATCCTTAGATTTCTCACACTAGAAATATTTCCTGCCTCTAGGGCCCTTTCAGAACCTCTGTTTAAAGGAAAACACCCAGGCCAGCCACATATTCATTTCTCTTCAAACTCGACTCTTGACTTTCTGAACTTTCTCTACAATGACCCTTATCCTAGTACTGTTCCTTTTCCTCCACATCTTTTAGTTTTCTTTGCTGCATTGTCTTCTCCTGTTAAAATGTAAGTTAGGTCTTTGTGGGAAGAAGGGACTGTCTTTCTTTCTGCTTGTATTAGTATTCCTGGAACTTTGCAGAGTGCTTGGCTCATCATATACCATGAATAAATCCTTATTGACTTGACTTATGAGGAACCCCCTACCTCAGCAATCTGGGGGTGCCTATGTGTAGACCTCATCTCAAAATAAGGAACTCATAGGGTTACAATGGAAACCAATTATTTGGAAACATCCCTATCCAAAAATGTTTTTAAAAAGGTTCATGGGCTCCATGTTAAGAACCCCTGCCTTGGAACATTAAATAGAAAAGAATAATAGAAATATAGTGACTTGTTGTAGGACTATTTTTATTCTAAACCCATTGAAAAAGAACAAGATGATGATGATGATGGTGATGATGTTTTACTCTACAAAATCCTACTCCAATACTTCACTGTGGTAAAGGAGGTGGCTCCTGGTTCTTAGAAGCTAGGAGAGTTGAATGCAATCTCTGGAGGTTCTACCATTCTGGAAAGACTTTCCATACAGATTTATTTACAGATTCAAACTGCTTTCCAAGGATCAGTCTAGGCAAGAATGGAGAAGCTGTTCAGCAGCTTTAGGGTAGATGCTAGGTGATAAGTTTTTTGGTTGCAACTCACAAAATAAATAAAAAGTTTAAAATGGCCCTTGGAACTTGATGGGTGCCTAATGTTTTCATTGAGGCAGCCAGGTGGTGCAGTGGATAGAGTGCCAGGCCTAGAGTCAAGAATGCCTGAGTTCAAATCTGGCCACAGACACTTACTAGCTATGTGACCCTGAGTACATCACTTAGCTGCTAGGTTTCCTCATCTGAAAAATGAGCTGGAGAAGGAAATGGCAAACCATTCCAGTATCTTGGCTAAGAAAACCCCAAACAGGGTCACAAAGAGTTGGACATGATTGAAATGGCTGAGGAATAACAATGTTTTCACAGTGACATTAATGCAGCAACCAGAAAAAAAAGGGGCCAAGTGTTGCTAAGAATTACACAGTTCTTAAACCATCTTTAAGCATTCATTAACTGTAGTTACTCTAAATGTGAGCCTTTGGTCCCATAGCAAATGAATTGAAAATGTTATAAGAATAAACACTCTTGACACATAGTTTCAGAGGAGAACATGTTCACAGAAATACAATACTGCACACAGATGTGGAGAGATCATTTCAGATCCAGAGACTGAATATTCACTAAACTTCTACAAGGAGCTAAGGGTACCTGGGACCTAGTGTTAAGTGTAAATGCAGAAGTAAAGATGGATCCCCAATAAGGGGGGGGGAGGTTTTAACAAGAGAAGTAAGGAAAAGAGACAGAAGTGCCCAGCCTTACTAAGCTATGCATCCCACATTATATTTGTGCCTCCAAAGGGGAAGAACGATCAACCAGGTAGATACAAACAGGTATACAAAAGCTCAACTCAAGCCTTCCTTTTGCAGATGCCAGTTGGAAAGCCCTTCCTTTTTGTACAGAAACAACAGTTTATACTAAATGATCTCAACACATAAGTGAAAAGACTGCCATGATTATCAGTTAATCAATATTTATTAAGTTACCTACTATGTCCCAGGCTGTGTGTGAAATGCTTCCTACCTCCAAGGAACTTACAATCTGATAAAGAAGACAATGTGTAAACATAAACAAAGCAAGCTATATACAGGACAAATAAGGCATAATTAATAGAGTAAAGGCACTAGAATGAATAGGATTCAGGGAAGGCTTCCAAGTAAAAGATAGACTTCCTGCCTATGTGGTAATATCTGAGGCACTAAAGGAGAAGGTAGAAAAAAATCTGTGAACAATTTTACAAGATCTTCCAAATCAAGTCAATAGATACTTTGATTCTCAGTAACTTCATTGTGAAGAATGACCAGAAAAAATTACTTTGGAGAATATAATTCAAGTTTAAAAAATAAGAGTGAACAAAGAAATGTAGACTATCCTGAAACTTTTGCCTCCATATTATGAATAATTTAGATATAGACATAGACAAGCACTGAACAAAGTTATAAAAATGAAATTTATTATGTTTTAGTGGGTAGAAACAACTAGTTATTGATTTGAGAGTCCTATCAGAAACAACAGTTTATGTACAGTCACATCATCATCTAGTTAAAACAAATATAAAATCAGACAAAAGGCTAAAGGTGAAAACAATTATAGCGATTTCAACCTGACCTATTCAAATAAGACATCAATGCCAAAAAAAGGGGAAATGGAAAAAGGCAAAGATATTAATCTTGATTATCACCATTTCCTGCACAAGTTTAACGAATAATAAATAGTTGCCACAATGAGGAGGCCAAAAGAGCCCAGAAACTGTCTTAGCCAGAAAATACCCAATTTTCTTGCCAAGAGAGAGAAACAACAGCCAAGGGCAACACTGGTTCGGAATACAAACATTTGCAAAACACTACATAGGAGAATGGAGGAAGATTACGAACAGTATGGGCTTAAAAAGCAGCAAGCAATAGAACTGAAAAGAAAAAAGTTTATAGTAAGAATTACTGAGGGATAATAATTCAAGAGGAAGAGATTATACAAGTCCCAAGGATGGAGTTAACAAGTCTACTTAAAATTCTTGGCTCTACCATTTACCAGCTGTAAGACCTTGGGCAAGTCACTTTTTCTTAAGCTTATGTGTCCTCATCTGTTAAATGAAATGATCTCTTAGGTCTCTACTAGACCAAACTGGGGAATCTGCCCAGACTACTCTGGTCAAAGAACTCGGGACCACAAGAAATCATTTAGAGTTGGAGGAGCTTTTAGAATTCACCAACCTCTCCTCCCATTTCCACAATCTATTTTACAGATATCAAACTGTCACCTCCCACTTAGCCTCTTTGCAGTTGAAAGAGTGATTCACAAATACGGGAATACAGAACTAGCTGAATCCACTGCTTCCTGATCTCTCTACTTTGGGTTGATGGTTGAAACTTCAGTATTTATCCTTTACCTTCCACTCTCACTTATATCTCATACTCAACCAATTGTCAAATATGGTAATGTTTAACTCCAAAACATCTCTTGCATTTGATCCCCCCTTCTCTCCACTGATACTCCCCCCCATTACATGTTGTCTGAAGTATTGCAAGAGTTTTCTAATTGGTCTCCCTGCCTCAAGTGTTTCCTCACTCCAATCCATCCTCCACACAGTTAACAAAATGGTTTTCTCTAAAGCTTGGGGCTGACCATGTCACTCCCTTACTCAATAAACTCCAATGGCTCCCTATTAATTCTAGGATGAAATATAAACTCTGTTTGGCATTTAAGTCTTTCATACCTTAGATATACCTTACCTTTCCATGCTTATTAGACAATATTCTCCTTCATGTACACTACAGTTTAGTCAAACTAGCCTTCTTATGGTTTCTCATACACTCTATCTCCAATCTTTAGTCAAAGCTGTTCCCCATTCCTGGAATACGTTCTCTACCAACTTTTTGCTTAGAATTCCTTGTTTCCTGCAAAGCTCAATTTTTTACATAAAGCCTTTAATAATTTCAGATCTTAGTGCATTCTCTTTCAAATTAACTTGTATCTATTTTGTGTGTGTGTGTGTGTGTGTGTGTGCGCGCGCGCGCGCGTATGCGTGCTCTGTGTGTATGCATTCTCAAAAATATTAGAGTTACTTTGTGTTTTTATTTGGGGCTGGAGATGTATCCTGGATACTTTCACTTATTAGTTGTTGGTAGTCAGTCATGAAATCTGACCTCAGCATATAGTATGGTATATACATTCATGTCAGAGAATGTGGTCCAAAGACATATTTACCTATGCTAGCAGTAGAGAGGACAACCAAGGAAAATGAGGTATCCTAACATTAACAAATGCAAAAATTAGAAGGACTTGCCTATTGTCACAGATCATTAGTGGGGGCTCTACAGAGCTAGATTCATCATGGTCATCTACACTGGGGGTATCTGGTAGATATTTTCCCTTTCTTCTATCCTAACCCCTTATGTCTTTAGAAAGGAAGGACCAGGTTACTCAGCTTTCCAAGAATTCAGCTTCCATTACTAAAGGAAGAAGAAAATAGAGACAGAATTGAATGTCAGAATCCTCTTCTGGAATTTCTTAAAACAACATAACATGGCACCATGGTAAAATTGGACTTGAGTTCAAATCCTACATTGGAGCCTTACTACTTGTATACACCTGGCCGATTCTTTCCTGGGAAGAAATGGTTTCTAAAATTCCACCCAGCCCTAGATCCTATAACCCATTAATAAACCAGTGGAATAAAGGGATCCTAAACTTAGCAATGCTGAACTTGGACCTTGATGGTTCCACATGGAGAATAACAACTGAAAATTATTCTTGAAAAACCTACGTGCACAGCTTTGCTTCAACAATCCGGTCAACAATGTGTGTATAGTTGACTTTGGGGCAACCACAATGGACCCCTGGGGCTCCTGGCAGTGTGGTCTGTATAATTGTCTTGAAAGGATATTATTTGTTTTCCTTTTTGAAAAAAAGAGGAAAAAAATGGAAAAAACACTAAATCTTCATCCTGTTCTTCCTCCCCCAACTCCTGACCCTCCCTAATGCTACCCCCCTTCCTACCCCCAGATCTCCTCTAAGTCCATTCACTTCAGGAACAAGCTGGGTGTGCCCTAAGTAGACAATGGGCAGGAAACTGCACTTTGTCCCCACATTGCATTGGGCTGCCTGCCCGAGCTTTAGGTCTTCTCCATGATGCTTGGATGGTCAGAAAGGCTACCCAGAACTTTGGAAATCACCTCTTAACCTGCTGGATGCCTTGTTTCTAGCCACCCCAGTCAGTCCTTGATCCCTGTTACATCTTCTCCTTGGCCATACCTTGGCCAAACACAGACACACTCACATACAGAGCCACACATGAGAGGGGAGAGAGGAGAATGGGGTGGGGGGTCGTCTAGAAGGGTTTCAGTGACAGTCCTAGGACCTCATCATGCTGGTGGTGCATGGGAAGCTGCTGAGCTACCCTGGACACTTAATGAAGTACCTAGCTGACTTCTGCATGGAGGTGGGTATACCCAGGAGAGGAAGGAATAGTGACTTATGGAAGAGTCAAAGAGCCCCAGTTGGGTTAGCTGGACTGGACTGGAAACATTTTGTACTATGTTCCCCTTTGGTATGAAGCTGTGTGCCCTAGGTGGCCAGAGCATGACCCAAGCTGGGGAAATCCTGGCATGGTTCCTCATCCATCCTTGGTCTTTGCATGAGAGTTACCCGCTTCCACACCCAGCACACTCATGGGTCTGGGAATGATTCAGTCTGACTCAACTGTACAAGGTCAAAGGGGCTCAAGACCAACACTGAATTTTAAAGAGGACCTGAAAATTAGAGCAAAAAGGGGAGCGGCAAGAGTTTCATGTCCTTTCCATTAGGGCAAATAACAAAGCAGAGTGGTTTGCACTGCTTTCCTGCAGGCATTTGGGAAGGAGGATCATTTACCTGTAGTTATACCTGAAGAATGAAGTGGGATGGTTATGCACCATCCTCTGAGGAGGAATAATGACAAGGTAAACCAGGAACACTGGATATTAGCACTGTGAGTGGTATGATACAATGGAAAAAGCCCTGGCTATGGAGTCAAAGACCTGAGTTTATCTCTAACCTTTGATACTATTCCATACTACATATTTGACCTTAATAGCTAATAACAGCTAGTATTAATAGAGCACTTTAAGGTATGTTAAACACTTTACCTATGTTATCTCATTTGATCCTAACAAAAACCCTCTGAGGCAAGAAGTGCTATTATTATTATTATTATTATTATTATTATTATTATTATTTTCATTTTATTAGCAAGGAAACTGAGGCAAGAGAGATCATGTGATTTTCCCAGAGTCACACAGAGAGTGTTGGAAGGCAGGATTTGAATTCAGTCTTTCTGACTCTAAGCTTTGCACTCTGCCCACTGCACCATCTAGTTGTTTAATAACTTAACATGACTGAACCTCAGCTTTCACATTTGAAAAGGAAAAGATTGGATGGCCTCTGGGGTTCCTTCTGCCTATATATTCTACAACTTTAGTGGTCAACTAGTTCAAACTTCTCATTTATAAATGAGGAAATGGAGGTCTAGACAGGTAAAATAAATTCCTTCTGCTCATTCCCACTTTAAACATTGGTGACCCTGAGGGTGGCTAGTGCCATAGGGCATAGAGTTCTGAGCCTGGAGGCAGGACGGCTGACTTTGGATAATTAGTAGTTGTGTGATCCTGGGCAAGTCACTTACCCTTGTTTGTCTCAGTTTCCTCATCTGTAAAATGAGCTGGAGAAGGATATGAGAAACTATTTTGTATTTTAGCCAAGAAAACCCCAAATGGGGTCATGAGGAGTCAGACACAACTGAAATGACTGAACAAGAATGACAATGACACTGAATTTACAAAACAGGGATTATTGCATGATTATTAGTTTTACAAAAAGACTATTCCTTGGAAAACATATTTTTAGACTACAGGGATTCTTAAAATAGCCAATTCCCCATGCATGGGTGAAATAGGGTTCAATTATTTTATAGAGACTTTTCCAGGAATAAAAGGAATGAATAAGACACAGTGTGCCTTATTTAAATTAGTCTTCATTATTGCTGGGTGAATACAGCATCTCCTGGCTGGTCTGTGGCCCTCCAAGGAGCTACTCATTAAGCAGGTTTCCTGGTTCCAGGCAGTTGCATTGCAGTCCCTCAGCTATCTTTCAGCAGCTTGCACAGCCTGAACACCACTGAGGCACTGTCCCCAAACCCATAAATCCAGCCATCTGCCCAGGGAAGCTCATTGTCACTACTGGAGGAACAGAGAAGCCAAGTGAAAGGGAGTTCTGGGGCAGAGGGTGCAGGAGTGTGGTGAGGGGAAGGGCTGTGCTCACTTCTTAGTCTTTCTGGCCAGTGGGTGCAAAATTGGGAAGTGGCTTGGGGATGGGCAGACAGGCATGTTCCTTTAAAGACAATGGTAAAAGCCAAGGAAGAGACACACAGGCAGATAACGAGATAAAGGAAAGCAATAAAGATAGAAGAGGCAGTTGAGGCTGATAGAACTAAGATTGCCTAGTATATGGAGAAAGTCAATTTTAATGTGAGAATGCGGTGTTCTTGGCTCTCATACTGGGAATGGCTATGTACATAAAAGAATGTTTTATCTGCTTATGGTGAGAGAGAGAGAGGGAAGGAGGGGAGAGAGAGAGAGGGAGGGGAGAGACAGAGAGAGAGAGAAACAGAGACAGACAGACAGAGAGAGAGAGAGGAGACAGACAGAGAGAGAGAGAGAGAGAGAGAGAGAGAGAGAGAGAGAGAGAGAGAGAGAGAGAGAGAGAGAGAGAGAGAGAGAAAATGTATAACCTCATTGCATTTAGGAATATCTATATATCTCTCTTACCCTGGAACAACAGGATTAACTCTCTCCCTTCTGTCTTTGTCCCTGGGCAAATAAATGCCTACCCAATAAGTATAGGGTTGAAAATGTTCACATGCAAAAATGGCCTGGGTCCATTATAAGCAGACTAAGGACAGAGAGGTTAGGCAGAAGAGGGAAAAATGAAAGAGAGGGGAAAAAAAAACCAACAGATATATTGGAAGGAGCAGAAAAGATACCATTTGGAAGGCGGGAAAGGGAAAGGCACTTAGATTCTCTTCAATGATTAGAAGACTGAATGGAAAACCTCTTTGACTCAATTCATTAATTTCCGTGGAATAGTCAATGCTAAGCTAAGTCATAAAATCACTGATGTAGAGCTGGAAGAGACCTAGGAGGTCATTAAATCCTACCACATTATATGACAAATGAGGAACCTGAAGCCTGGAGAGGTTAAGAGATTGCACACCGGACCATTAGTCAGGAAGATGTGACTTGAAACTCGACTTCAGAACCTTACTAACTGTGTGACCCTGGGCAAGTCACTTAAGCTCTCTGCCTCGTTTTTCTCAAACATAAAATGGGAATCATAAGAGCATCTACCTTCCAGCATAGTTGTGAGGATAAAATAAGATAATATATATGTAAAGTATTTAGCATAGTGCCTGGTACATATAAGGTTCTTCATAAATGCTTCCTTCCTTTCTTTTGAATTTCTTTGCCAAAAAGGTCACAAAGATAGTAAATTGTAGAGCTGTAGAGCTAGTGTATGAACCCAGCTCTTCCCATTCCAAATCCATTGCTCTTTCCATAGTATCATGCTATCTCCTTTTTGGCTTTATTCCTCTTGGTCTATAAAATACAAATTATATCTGGATCATGTGATGGTTGGGTTGATTCATACAACTTAAGAACTAGAAGAGTCCCTGACCTCAGAGACCATCTAGTCCAGTAGTTCTCAAAATTCGGTCTGGGGACTTCTAAGGGTCTCTAAGGTCCTTTTACAAGATATTCCTTGAGATCAAAATTATTTTCATAATAATGCTAAGACATTTTAATTTCTAACAAGGTAAATATCAACAAATATAGCATAAATCAGCAAAAGCTCTTTAGGATGGATCTCTCAATAATTTTCTTCCAAAAACTTATATCTGTCATAAGACAGAAAAGTGTTAAGGGCTAGACAATGAGAGTAAAGTGACTTGTCCAAAGTCATAAGCTAGGATAGGTTTGAGGGCAGATTTGAGCCCAGGTCCTCCCAATACCAAATCTGGTGTTCTATCCAGTGTGCTACCTAGCTTCTCTGGTCTTCAATAATTTTTAAGAGTGTGATGGATCTTCAGAGATTAAAAAGTTTAAAAGTTGTTGCTCTGTCTTAATCTTTTCATTTTCAAATCAATTTAATTCAATTAGATAAGCATTAATTATCTATTAAGTATAGAGTGTTGTGCTAGGTGAGGAATATACAAAGACAAAGACAAATATTCTTCTGGGGGAAAGGGATAAGGAAGAACAACATGAAAATAGATGAATACAGTAAAATATAAGAAGTGAATACAAAGTAATTTCTGAGAGGTGGTTGGCTAACAAATGGGACAGGTGGCTTTCTTCTAGCCAGGTATAAGGAAGCATTTGACTTGATCCTTGAAGGGAGCTGGGGATTTGAGGAGGATAAGGTGAGGAGAGAGAGTATTTCAGGCAAATTTGGGCAACAGGCAGGTGGTGGAATATCTTGTACCAAAAACAGCAAGGAAACCATTTTGTCAGAATTTCAAACATGAAAAGAGGGTAACATGAAATGTCTTGAGAGACAAGTTGGGGCTTGAATAAGAAGGACTTTAAATGCTATATAGAAGACACTAATTTATTCTAGAGGCAACAGTGAGCCCCTAAAGAATTTTGAGCAAGAGAGTAACATGATCAAACCTGTGAAGATACATGAGGATCCTTCAGGTTACTTAGAGTTTAATTGGAGAGAAAGCTGGAGTACACACTAGACTTAAGAACGCTTAATAGTATTTTTTATCATGTACAAGTGAACACATTCATGAAATGCAGTGGAATCAGCTAATGATTAAAGCAGGAAAGGCAGTATTGGAGTAGGCCAAACCTTTGGGGTCAGATTCATCAGTGCCTACTGGTCAATCCCACCCAACTTCAAATGGTATATCAAGAGATGTCTTAAATGTTGGCATAGTGGATAGAGTACCAGACCCAGAGTCAAGAAAAATGGAATTTTTTAATGCTTGAAATTCTCAAGAGGCTTAATTTTAAATTAATTTAAATTAAATGTAATTTGATGAAATTTTAAATTAATTTATTAATTGACTGAGCAAGACTTCTTAGTCTGGTCAGTTATATGTCTCCACAGTCCAAAGGTGCCCCCCCCCCCAGCACAGATGCTCTCTCTCTCTCTCTCTCTCTCTCTCTCTCTCTCTCTCTCTCTCTCTCTCTCTCTCTCTCCTTTCCCTCCTTTTTTCTTTCCCTTCCTTCCTTCCTTCCTTCCTTCCTTCCTTCCTTCCTTCCTTCCTTCCTTCCTTCCTTCCTTCCTTCCTTCCTTCCTTCCTTCCTTCCTTCCTATCCCTGCTGAGTTCACCTCCTGGACATCTCACGACATCTGTGATTGGAAAATAGTCACTGAAGAGGTGGACTTAGAGACCTCAATACTTCCCTTATTACTTCATCACAAGAGAGATGTGTCTTTGCTCGGGCCCAGAAGATGCCATCATATTCTGCCAAGTGGCTGACCACTGTACTTTAAATGAGTTCAACAAGGCTGCTTGGCTCACCATTAACCAGGGTTCACCAAGGCAAGTCAGCCCTGTCCTTAATACTTTTATCCATAACAAAGAAAAGATCCCAATTCATTTTCATAGTCAGGAGAGAGGAACTAGGTGTGGCCTCATCTTAGAATCAGACTGACCTGGGTGGGGGTAGGATGGGGTGGGGGTGGGGGAGGGGGGGGGGCTAAAGAGAAAATTATTTCACCAAAATATCACAATTCAATATTAAATTTCCACAGTTTGAATCCTTCTTTGAGTGGGAATAAGTTAGTATTGAGCTTAAATGCTTGCCCCCAACATTGAGCTCAGTTTCTACTGGAGCTATGAAGAGTAGGAAAGAAGATAAGTAAATCAATTAAAGATTACTAGTTATATTCATAGAATCTCAGAGCTTGAAAGGACTTCAGGCTACCTCAGACAGCCAGGGAAGGAATCTTCTTAACATCTCCAATGAGTTCTCAGCCAAAATGTGTAGTGACGAAGAACTAAGACCACCGTGCATTTAGATAGCTCTAATTGTTAGGAAGTTTTTCCTTCTAGAAAGCAGAAAACTCTCTCTTGGCAGCATTGTTCTTGCCCTATTAGGCCAAGTAGAACAAATTTCATCCTTCTTGTACATAAAAGTTCTTCAAATACTTGAAGCCAGCAATGGTGTCCACTTTGCTCTTCAAGTAGTCGCTTTTTTGGTCTCAGTAAGTTCTTTCAAGCTATCCTTCCATGGCACGGTTTTGAATCCTTTCCCAACCCTGGTCATTGCCCTCTGGATGTGTTCCAGTTTGTCCACGTCTCTCCTTAAATATGGGTATCTTAACTAAATGCAAGAGGCCAGATGTGGTCTGAGCATGGAAGAATCTAGCAGAACGATTGCCTCCTTTGTAGGCATTATTCTATCTTTTATTTTTGCTTCCCATATCACAGTGTGAAGCTTATAATCCCCTCACATTAAACTTTTGATGCCCCAGAGGTGTTTTAGGTCTTCCCCCTGCCCCCATGTTCTACAGTGAAGCCCTACCTCCCTAATTCTGAACAAAGGGAAAGAGATTCTATTGGACCCAAGTACAGTGCAGTTATCTCTATTAGATTTCATCTTCTTTTCTCTAGCTCATCATTCTAAGCTGTCAACATTTGTTTGGATCTTGATTCTGTCAGCCTGTGTTAGTTATCTCTTTTGGTTTTGTGTCATCCGCTAATTTGATACACATGAAATCTATGCCTTTATCCAAATCGATGATGTAAATGTTAAATAAAACAGGGCCAAGGACCAAGCCCTGGGAGAGAGCAGCAGAGATTTCCTTTGGGTGGATCTTGATCCATTAGTCACTACAGTTTAGGATCAGTCATGGAACCAGTTCTGATTCTCTTGACATATACAAGCACCCAACGTATCTTTCTGTCTTGTCCAAAAGAAGGAGAGACTTTAACTAAGTCTAGGTCATTATACACCATGTCTGTTTCATTCCTCATTAGCTATTCAATTTAACTCATCAAACATCTATAAAGTACTTAATAGACGCAAGGGACTATCCTAAATGCTGGGGACAGGGACAAAGACAAAAACAAAAAGAGTTCCTGCCCTTGAGAAGTTTCCATTCTTCTGGTTTAGTGCAACTCCTAGTTTAGTAACTCTATTAAAAAATGAACAAACAAATAAATAAAACGACCCCAATATGACTTGCTCTTCCCCATCCCACCCCAAACCCATACCTTCTGCCTTAGAATTGATAGTAAGTATTGATTTCAAGGCAGGAGAGCTGGGGTTAAATGACTTGCCCAGGATAACACAGTAGGAAGTATCTGGGGCCAGAATTGAATTCAAGACTTCTTATCTCCAGGGCTGGTTCTCTATCCACTGAGTCATCTAGCTGCCCTGCATGACTTGTTCTTATTGAACATATGCTGGCTCATAGACATCCGTATTTCTCTTCCTAAGTGCCTGCAAATCATTTATTCTATCACTTTGCTAGTCCATGATCTATCATCTTCCCCTTTTTGAAAACAAAGAAAAGAATTACTCATCTCTAGTTCTGAGACCCTTGTCTAGTTCTTCATTCTTAGAGTCCACCACATTCAGCAATCACATTGGCAAGTTATTATTTCAGGACCTTAGGAGGTAGTTCATCCAGGTCAAATGACATGAAGTCATTGAAGTCTCTTACCACATCCTCATTTATCTTGGATTCCAATTCCTTATTTATCACTTTCTGTTTTATACTTTCCAGTCTATGTATGGGTCAATTCTCCTTTGAGAGGCAATGGGAGCAAAATAAAATGTCAGTAATATGGATCAGACTGTGGCTGGAACTCTCAAATTTCTAAAATGGCACAGTCACTGCCTCCCTTGATTTCTGTTATTTCAGCAATTTGGTTTTTCTTTAATGGCCAGAATTAGATTCAGAAGAGCATTTCCTTTTTACTAATTTTTCTGTGTTAAGAATGATAAATATATTTTTTTAAACATATAACTTCCATCTTAGAATCAATATAAATATTGGTTCCAAGGCAGAAGAGGGAAAAGAATCAGGCAATTGGAGTTAAGTGACTTGCTCAGTTTCTCACAACAAGAAGTATTTATGTTTAGATTTGAATCCAGGACCTCCTATCTCCAAAACTGATTCTCTAACCACTGAACCACCTAGCAACCCTGGATGAAAGTATTTGTAATATGAGTCAAAAATGTTTTGGTTGCTCATATTTAAGTATGGTGAGGCCTCCAGAAGATGAACAGATAGTTGAAATTCCCCATTACTATGATAACTATCCCACATGCCAATGGAATGATCTACTTTAGAGCTCCCTATTCATTTCATCCTTCTGGTTACATGGTTTGTAATGTACGCTTGCCATGACAGGACTTCTATTTATTTCTCCACTGATACATATCCCAATGTTCTTCCTCATGCTTCACCTCTGCCCCAAGCTTCTTCCACTTTATATGTTCCATAATGGGTTACTTTTATGTCCTTCCTCTGTTATATTCAATTCTACTTCTTTTTCACCAAATAGCAAAATAGATGGGATTGAATTTGTCTCTTTGTACCAAGATTTCTAGTTCATTGTATTATTTATAATGTTATTCCATTTGCTGCCACTTAATAGTTAGTGAATAGAAGGATATAGGTCCCCAAATAAAGATGCATTCCATACACATCAATTAAAAGTCATAGTTTAGGGGGAAGCTGGGTGGCTCAGTGGATTGAGAGCCAGGCCCAGAGAGAGGGGAGGTCCTGGGTTCAAATTTGACCTCAGACACTTCCTAGCTGTGTCACCCTGGGCAAGTCACTTGACCCCACTGCCCAGCCCTTACCTTGATTGTAAGATGAAGGTAAGGGTGTGTGTGTGTGTGTATGTGTGTGTGTGTGAGAGAGAGAGAGAGACATAGTTTAGGAAGACAACAAAACTGCCAAGTCCTAGAAGGTACCCATAGGATGCTTCCATACATGTTATCAAGGAGCAACTATACTAAAATCTAACAAGCAAAATGTAAACTATAATCTGGGGGGGGGAGTTACATGCTATTAAGAGATGATAGAACGACAGGAGCTTTTGACACCTATGAAGAAATACTGAAAAAGAAGAGCTAGAGAGGACAAATTTGGGCATTTCTCCATCCTATCAAGGAGAAAGGGTTCTCCAATTCTAGGTTTCCAGTTTGGGTTTTTTATGCATGAACATTCCCAGGGGAAATTGGAGGCAATTGATCTGGTTTGATTGGGACCGCAGGTGGCACCAGGCCTGGAGTCAGGAGGACCTGAGTTAAAATTAGACCTCAACTACATACTAGCTGTGTGATCCTGGGTAAGTCACTTAACCCTCTTTGCCTCTGTTTTCTTACTGTAAAAATGAATTGCAGAAGGAAATGGCGAACCATTCTAGTATCTTTGCCAAGAAAATCCAAAATGGGGTCATGACTGAAACAATAACAATAAAAATCAGGTTTGATAATAATAGTATTATCAAAGTAAGAGGAACACATTTGCTTACTGAAGCTGAATTCCCTTTGCTCTAATTCTGTGCTCACCAAACAACCTTCTCCTCTGTATTTTGGCAATGCTCTGTTCAGTGTCCTGGGTCTTGGGCCAGATATTGCTCCCATTGTAAACTAGTGAACTGGCCTTCTTGTTTTTGAATCAGTCTCTTGTGAGTTTGGTTAAAGTGAGTCAACCCCTCCCCACCCCCAATAGCCCCAGTCAGATCTCCTTGGGTGGGCTAATGACAAAATCAAGACCCTGGTCTGTGACGAGCCTGTCAAATATATTCTCTCATAGCCTGGCCTGAACTATCCATTAGCCCAACGTGGGACTTCAGCAGTCCTTCTCTCCCTGCCCTCTGTACCAAGAAGAAACCCTCATTCCAACCGCAAGGCCCAGTTTCCAGCAGGTCTTCAACCAGTCTCCTGGCTCAGGTTATATAATCCACAACAATCTGCCTGGAAGACAAGCTGATTATATAAACTCGGCTACCACGAGGAAAGAATCTAATGCTTTTCATCCTTACATAGCATGTCTCTGTCTGTCTCTCTGTCTCTGTCTCTGTCTCTATCTCTCTCTCTCACCTTTCTCTCTGTCTGTCTCTCTGTCTCTGTCTGTCTCTCTCTCTCTCACCTCCTTCTCTCTCTCTTCCTGTCTCTGTCTCTCTCTGTCTCTCTCCCTCTCACCTCCTTCTCTCTGTCTCTCTCTCTCTCTCTCTCTCTCTCTCTCTCTCTCTCTCTCTCTCTCTCTCTCTCTCTCTCTCCCTCTCTCTCTCTGTCTCTCTCTCTCTCTCCCCCCCTGTCTGTCTCTCTCTGTCTCTCTCCCTCTGTCTCTCTGTCTCTCTCCCTCTCACCTCCTTCTCTCTCTCTCTCTCTCTCTCTCTCTCTCTCTCTCTCTCTCTCTCTCTCTCTCTCTCTCTCTCTCTCTCTCTCTCTCTCTCTCTCTCTCTCTCCCCCTGTCTGTCTCTCTCTGTCTCTCTCCCTCTGTCTCTCTGTCTCTCTCCCTCTCACCTCCTTCTCTCTCTCTGTCTCTCTCTCTGTGTCTCTCTCTCTCTGTCTCTCTCTCTCCCTCTCTCTCTCTGTGTGTGTCTCTCTCTCTCTCTGTCTCTCTTTCTCTCTCTGTCTCTCTCTCTCTCTCCCTCTCACCTCCTTCTCTCTCTCTCTCTCTCTCTCTCTCTCTCTCTCTCTCTCCCTCTCTCTGTCTCTTTCTTCCTGTCTCTGTCTCTCTCTCTCTCTGTTTCTGACACTCTCTCCACCCCTTTCTTCTCTGCTTCTGTGTCTCTCTCCGCTCCTATCTCTCTCCCCCCATTCCATCCCTCTCTCCTCTTCCTTCCCTCCTAGACCTTTCTGTCTGCCTCACTTACCACCCCCCCCCCCACATCCAGTAAAATCAGTGATTTCAGACGCAGCCCTGGGCCCTATCTCCTCTCTTTGACCCCCTCCCTCCCTTCCCTACCTGAGCTTACAAAAACATATTATATAAAATAAGCCCATGGGGGAGGGGGGTAAGAGGGGAGAAGGGAGTTCGCTTCCAGAACAGAGGTAGCAGAGGGCATTTCCAGGGGATTAATGGCAGGCTTGGAGGAACTGCTGGCCTGGGGAACAGACCATTAACCCCAGTCAGTTATTAATCCCCAGGGGAAAAAAAAGCTTTGCCCTGAGATGACTGCTATTAGCAAATGAATCTTCTGAAGGTGGAGGAGGAAGGGAACAGAACAGACAAACACCTCCTGCAATGGGAAGAGCCAGATCCCCCTGTTCTGAGGACAGAAGCATTCTAATAAGGACAGCTTTGGTTGGTTCAAGGAAAGATAGGCAGGTTGGTGCCAATCTCTGCTTTGCAGAGAGATGGACTTAGTATCTGTTGGCCACGTGGTACCTGACTTGACATCCCCAGAGGTTACTGAGGACCAGTAGGTCACTTGAGGGAAAGGATTGTATATTATGAATCTTTCAATTACATTAGAATAAACAAGAATTTACTAAGTGTCTGCTTGGTGCTGGGCCCCCTGAATACAAAAAAGGAAAAATTACTGCCTGTCCTCAAGAAGCCTGTTGGGGAATAACATGTACACAGAAAGGGAACTACACCGTCATTTTTTGGTGGAGGGGAACCCTAGTAACTAGGAAGAAGGTTTGCAAAAGGCCTCACAGAAGAAGTGGCATTTAATCTGAGTCTTGAAATAATCTAGGAGCTCCAAGAAACAGAGTTGGAGTTGGGGAGGCAGAACTTTCCAGGCATGGAAGGAAAGTGTGTGAATGGATCCAGTTCCCTTTTGGTCCTGGGGGTAGGGGAGAACTAGACCTATGATTTAATTCATCTGGGAATCTCTAGGGGGAGGTAATTCCCTTTACCATTCTCTTCTACTTTGGAACAGAGAGCTGCTTGGTAAAGGTAAAGTAATTTGCCTGGGGTTCAAGCATCCGAAGTGGGACCTACAACTAGATTCCTCTTCAGCAGCACGAGCTGTCTCCCTGACACACTGAGACTGATCACGAATCGACAGAGAGTCTGAAGAAATAAGCTACCTATCCGAACCCTTGCGATGAGGGTCCACCTGACCTGACCCAGGCTTTTGGGGATACTGAAGAAACTCCTTGCACAAGTGGCTGAATAAGAACGCGCACTATTATCGGGACCAGCTCTTTCTTCTCTCTTGGCATCTGCCAGATGGTCCTCGGTTGGGGGACTTTGTACCACCAGCTCCATGCAATTCAGCAGCAGGGCTCTGGGTTCTGAAACCCTAGAAAAGTTGCTGCAAGTGTCCCACTCAATCCCAGGTGATCCCATCAGTGCTGCTTTCTCTCCGGTCACAGAGGTAACCCCAGAGACAGCCGTCTTGCTTCTAATCACAAGAGGGACCAGAAGAGAGAGCAATTCTCCTGAGAGCACATAGCATTGCCCAGGGATGTGGTGGGTAATATCCCATGATGATTATGACAGTTCCCAGAACCGGGCACCAAAGTTAATTGGAAAGAAAAGCTTGTGATTCTCTGAGATAGAAGCTTCCCCAAGACCATCATGCTTAAGTCCTGGGAGAGACAATTAGGTCATTCTGGTAAAGACATGGATAGAATGCTGGGCTTAGAACAAGGAAGATCTGAGTTCAAATCAGGCTTCTGACACTTACTTCAACCCTAGGCAAGTCACTTAACCCCTATTTGCCCCAGTTCCTCATCGGTAAAATGGGGACACACTGGAGAAGGAAATAGCAAATCATTCCAGTATCTTTTCCAAGAAAATCCACGGATTTTTGTCACATAGAGTTGCAATATGAATGAATGAATGACGACAAAGTAAAAAAATTGACCTATAAAGTACCCAAGAGCTGACACATACAGCTTCATGAAGATTCCTCTGCCTGCCTCACCTCCTTTACTTGTCCCTACACTGGAGGCTCAGGGGATAAGCAATTTACCAGGGCAACCGGACTGAGTTTTTTTCCCTAGCAGGAGTTTCGTGAACATGGAACACAAAAGGATCACAGGGGAGAGGCCTTGGATATTACATTTCTGGTGACGCCCACTGCCGGATTCTTTTTAAGTCTACCCTGATTTCATTTAGGCATGTGGATCTCTGCTTTTTTCCACAATATTGTTTTTTTTTTCCTTATTCTGTTCAATGGAGTTGCCCTTGTGAGTTCATGTAATCAGAGAGCACACTTAACCTTCTGAGGGTAGTTTTGATTTTCTTTTTGGCTGGCTGTGTGACCCATAGGTCACATTAAAATGCTCTGGGCCTCAGTTTCCTTCTCCCTCAATAATAAAACCTATGAACCAGACCCCATGTGAGAATACAATGAAGTAATGGTCATGCCCTTGGAAAGGTGAAAGGCATTATACAAAGATAAGTGGGCAAGTCAAAATATTTAGATTTTTATTAAGGTACCAGGAAAATCACAGAATGCCATGAAAAGTCCTTAGTGATCACTTAGTTTAAGAGTGATGGATGTAGGGTGGGGTGATTTGGGTTCAGAGCTGCTATTCATTACCTTTTTTTTTCCACTTTAGAGAAGTAGTTTAACAACACTGGGCCTCAGTTTCCCTATAAATGACACAGATAACCTCTTAGGTGCTAGTAAAGTGTGATGGTTGAAAGAGGTGATCTCAAAAGTCTTTCCCATGGGACAGCTAGATGGCTCAGTGGGTATTGTATATAAGATATATAGAGAAAATAATCATTAGAATTAAGAACTAACAGAATAACTAGACCTAAAGATGAGTAATTAATAGTCTGATGTTGCCTGAGAGGGAATTCTCTAATGAGGTACAGAAAAGTTCTTCCTGAACCTATTTTATTAAATAGTTTTCTGCCGGGGATAGCTAGGTGACTCAGTAGATAGGTAGGCTTGGAGATGAGAGATCCTGGGTTCACATCTAGCTTCAGATACTTCCTAGCTATGTTACCTTAGGCAAGTCATGTAACCCCTCCGCTGCCTAGCCCTTCCTGACTTAGAACCAATACTTGGTATCTATTCTATGACAGAAGGTAAGGGTTTAAACATTTTTTAAATGAAAATGGAGAGAGAGAGAGAGACAGAGAGAGACAGAGAGAGAGAGAGAGAGAGAGAGAGAGAGAGAGAGAGACAGAGAGAGACAGAGAGAGACAGAGACAGAGAGAGAGAGAGAGAGAGAGAGAGAGAGAGAGAGAGAGAGAGAGAGAGAGAGAGAGAGAGAGAGAGAGAGAGAGAGAGGGGCAGGCCCCTTTCTGGCTCCAAATCTTAGTATCAATTCTAAGACAGAAGGTAAAGGAGAATGAAAGACAAAGGAGACAAAGACAGAAAGTCCTTTCTAGCTCCAAATCTTAGTACTGATGACATAGAGAAAAGAAGGAAAGAAGAAAGAAAGGAAGGGAGGGAGGAAGGAAGGAAGAGAAAGAAAGTCCTTTCCAGTTCCAAATCTATGATCTGACAAAAGAGGATGCACCAAGACCTGAAGTCCCACAATTTTGATTGAATCCTGAGCTTGTTTCTTTTTAAAAATCCTAACCTTGAATCTTAGAATCTATAGTATATATTGGTTCCAAGGTAGAAGAGCAGTAAGAGCTAGGCAAGGGAGGTTAAGTGACTTGTCCAGGGTCACACAGGAAGTGTCTGAGGCCAGATCTGGATCCAGGACCTCCCATCTTTAGGCTTGGCTCTCTATCACCAAGCCATCTAGCTGTCCCACTGAGCTTTCATCTTATCATCAAACAATTAGTGCTGGATCTTGAGACATCCATATGGATGTCCATTTGTCTCAGGAGAACAACATGGTTTCCATAAAGTCACACAGTTCATTGATTCAGCATCACTTCCCCCATGCCTTTGTTTCTCCTTCCATATAAACTAGACCGCTGCCCTCTCATGACTTCTTGCTGCTGGCTGCTCAACAAAGCTGCTATGAACCCAACCAGATGGGGATTGAGGGGCAGGTAAATCAGAACCTACTGAAGCAGAGTTAACAGCTTAAGAGCTTGCAGGTCTCCTGCCTCACCCAGGCAAGTCTTGGGCCTCCATTGCCTGCCTTGTCCCTCCCCTGGCTAAATATTCTAAGGGATGAGGAATAGAGACCATTCATTAAGCACTTGGCAGTATAAAGTGTCACAAAACACCAATAAATAATGCCACATTGAGCAGGCTTGAATAAAAGCTTCTACATGCTTGGGGAGGGCTTGAGGTGGGAGGAGAACTAATACTTTCTTTTTTTGGCTCTTGAAGAGATATAGTTTACAACTCTAGGCTGTGTAGATAGTGTATAAAGACCCCCTTCCAAATAAAAATAAGGCAGGTGATAGTCCCCAAATTGTAGGACTGTACTTTGCAGCCTCTCCCAGGCTGATGCTACTCAGAAAGAAGTGAACCAAGAAGGATGGGTAATAGCGAGTAGGGAAACTATAATTAAATTAATTTATGATTTATTATATATATTTTGTCAATTAATAAGTGTCAGGTCCATAATGGCTTATTAAGGTGAAAATAGGGATCTTTAGGGATGCAATATCATCTAGAAAAAAGTGATCTGGGAGTCAGGGGATATGTGCTCTTGCCTTCATTCTGATGCTACCTGCTATGTGACCTTAGTCAAGTCAATGCTTCTCTGAATTTGTTTTTTCATCTCTACAATAGGAACAAGGATACATGCATTATTAGGTATATAGTATTTAATAAATGTTTATTGAATAAATGATGCCTGCACAACAATAAAAAAAAAAGAATGGATGATGGTGGCTTTGGCTACTCCACGATTGTTCCTTATGGTCAATCTTGGCAACGAGTCATTAAATAACATGTGAATTTTGGAGTTCTTTACCCTGCAGCTCCCAAAACAAAAGCCTTTGCTTTCAGGAGTCCACAAATCTTTATTAAGATCCTACTATATTCCAGGCACTGCACTAGGTGCTGAGATTTCAAGTACAAATAACATAGGACAATCGGGCAGCTCAGAAGATAGTCAGGTCTGGATATGGGAAGTCCTGGGTTCCATTCTGGCCTCAGACATTTACTAGCTGTGTGACCCTAGGGTAGTCATTTAACCTCGTTGGCCTCAGTTTCCTCATTTGTTATATGAATTGGAAGAAGAAAATGGCAAACCACTTTACTATCTTTGCCAAGAAACCCCCCCAAATTGGGGTCACGAAAAATTGGACATGACTGAACAATATATATAGAGAGAACACTAGCAGCTGGGAAGAAGTGAGAGAGGGTTCCAGAAAAGGTTTCCTGTGGAAGATGATGCCCAAGCTGCATGTTAAAGGAAGAGAGGGACTCTATGAAGGGGAGTAAGAAGGAAGAATAACTTTCTATCAGTGTACAAAGTTACATCTAGTTACAGTATAATTCAAAAGTATAAGGGAAGGACTAAAAATCCTTCCATTCTATCCACAGCATAAATGAGATGTAGGTTGGACTTGTGGAGCACTATGGTTACACAAATATAACTACTATTTAATGATGGGCTGAATATTTCTAGCATCATCCAAGTCTCTCCTAAGCAGGAGTTTCTTTTCCATTTAAAATCAAGGTGAAAGGCAATCTTTAGCATCTCAGAAGGCCAACATCTCCACAGGGTATCTAGCAGAGGTGGTGACTTCCCTGGAGAAGCATCTGCTACCCTGAAGGGGGAAACAAGCAGGGGAATAAGAGTGGGGCCAGCAGTCAGGAGATCTCCTCTCTGGTTCTGGCTCTAATGCTCACGAGCTATGTGACTTTGGGAAAGTCTTTTCACCCCTCGGAGCTCTCAGATGGTAAATGATAGTTGAGGTCTTTTCCAACTCTTTCTGAAACTCTGTGATCTGCAATTTGGTCTGGGTATTTCTATAAACAACTCTAGCTTGGAAATGAGTAATGGAAATTTGTACGTTGTTATCACCCAGTTTTATGGTCTAATATGAGTACTCTAAAAATCCATATTTAGAAAACTGATCAGTTCTGTATTAGGTAATATCTCTGGTGAAATGGATAAGAGAGAAGGTTGTAATACTTAATAGAAATAAGATTCGTAGAGTATCTGTGGATTTTTCCTCTCTGTTAATTACTCTGAATAACTGGGATTGGGGTTGCTTCTCAAGAACCACAGGAATTATATTCATTGCTCCATACCCAAGAACTAATACTCAATGGAAAAGACTGACTGCCTTTGGATCTTTTGAATTAAAAACCAAGAAAAATAGCTCTGAACTATCTTTTCAGCTTTATCTCTCTATTCTATTTTCTTACAAAGCTTAGCTTAAATGTGACATGAGGCTCTTCCTGATGCCAAAACTGTATCTCCTTCCAGAAGAAACGAAAACAAACAAATATGTCTTATATTTATTTTGCACATATGTATTTTTATATATGTATTAATTTATATATGTACATGTTTTGTCCTCAGGTGTTAGACTATAAGCACCTTAAAGGTAGGGACTATTTTTGTTTGTTTTTTCCCCCTTTAAACCATTGCCTTCTGTCTTAGAATTGGTACTCTTAGTTCCAAGGCAGAAGAGTGTAAGGGCCAGGCAAGGAGGGTTAAGTGACTTGCCCAGGGTCACCCAGCTCAGAAGTGTCTGAGGCCACATGTGAACCCAAGATCTCCCATCTCAAGGTCTGGCACTCTATCCACTAAGTCACCTAGCTGCCTTGGGGACTGTTTTTGTTTGTTATTTTGACTTTGTTTCCCTCGGCGCAGTGTCTGACACATGCTTGTCTTCCCTTCACTTGTACCTACCACTACCCCAATACTCAGTGTTTCCTACCATTCTGGCCCCTGTGTTTGCGGAGGCTCACGCAGGTAACCTACTCCTCTCCACATCCTTCCTTGCTGAAATCCTTCTTTTCCTTCCAGACCCACATCTTTGATGAAGTGTTTCCTGATCGCTGCAACTAAAAGGAATCTCCCTCCTCATATTTCTTATAGCACTTTGTCTGGACCTGTCCTTTAGCCTTAACACATTTCTACCTTATTTGTGCACATCAGAGACACTTAATAAATACCAGAAAGGAATGGACGGGGTAAGTCTGCAGATGAGAGAAGCCACACAGCAGAGAAATCCCGCCTCCAGAAATCACTGCTGGTTCTCCATCCCTTCCGCTGCTAGTGCCTTACCTTCAATTACTGGCATATGTTTTATATTTACTTATGTATACATGTCATTCTTCACCAAAGAATATAAGCTCCTGGAAGGCAAGGACTTTTGTTTTTCCCCTGTAAATTTTATTCCAAGCACAATTTGTGGAACTCCCAGACTGCCACTTTTTATTTTACTTACTCGTTTAAAAATCCGTACCTTCTGTCTTAGTACCAATTCTAATACAGAAGCGCAGAAAAGGCTAGGCAATCAGGTTAAATGACTTGGAAGGAGGTCTTTATCCAACTCTTCTTAATTCTTGTCCCTCCCCTTCTTTCATGATTTCCTTTTTATCCTGTATATAGTTTGTCAATATTTGTTTGCCTCTTGTTTCCCCCATCAGACTGTGAAGCTCCTTGAGGAGTTCTTTTATCTCTTTTTTTAATCTCCTAGCACAAAGCAGGTGCTTAATAAATGCTTACAGATTGAGGAGCCTTACATACTCTCTGACCCAGAGCCACTGGCTTCCTTGCTATTCCTGGTACAAGAGTCTCCTTATCCTGACTCAGGACATTCCCAATGCCTGGAATTTGCTTTCCTCATTTTGGTTTCTGCCTTTCCTGGCTCTCTTAAAGTCCCAGCTAAAGCCTCACCTTTTACAAGAAGCCTCCCCAGGTTTCCCCTGAAGCTAGCTAGTATTTTCCTTCTGAGATATCTTCCCACAGATCCTCTAAGTATCTTGCATGTTCATAGTTGTTTTCAAATTGTCTCCTCTGCTAGGCTAAGGTCTGCCTTTTATTTCTCTAACCCCAGCAGGTAGCCCAGTGCCTAGCCACAAAGTGAGTGCTTAATAAATGCTCAGCGACAGACTGATTCGTGTTTAGTGGGTTTGTTATGTTGAAGTAGAGCGAGAGAGCAGAAAAGTGCTTTAAGAAGCGGAGGGGCGGGAGGTTCTACAGGGCTCATAGGAACATAGATTTAGGGTTGGAAGCTTTAAATTTCAATCCCCTCATGCTACAGTTGAGTAAACTGTGACTTGCTCATTGTCAGACTGCTAGTCTAGTAACATCTGTGGCTGGACTTGAACTCAGGTCTTCTTTTTTTTAATAATAATATTTTATTCGATCATTTCCAAGCATTATTCATTAGAGACAAAGATCATTTTCTTTCCCCCCCCCCCTCCATAGCTGACACACGATTCCACTGGGTATCACATGTGTTCTTGATTCGAACCCATTGCCATGTTGTTAGTATTTGCATTAGAGTGTTTGTTTAGAGTCTCTCCTCTGTCATGTCCCCTCAATCCCTGTAGTCAAGCAGTTGCTTTTCTTCAGTGTTTTTACTCCCACAGTTTGTCCTCTGCTTGTGGATAGTGTTTTTTAGATCCCTGCAGATTGTTCAGGGACATTGTATTGTCCCTAGTGGAGAAGTCCATTACATTCGATTGTACCACAGTGTATCAGTCTCTGTGTACAATGTTCTCCTGGTTCTGCTCCTCTCGCTCTGCATCACTTCCTGGAGGTTGTTCCAGTCTCCATGGAATTCCTCCACTTTATTATTCCTTTGAGCACAATAGTATTCCATCACCAACAGATACCACAGTTTGTTCAGCCATTCCCCAATTGATGGGCATCCCCTCGTTTTCCAGTTTTGGGCCACCACAAAGAGTGCAGCTATGAATATTCTTGTACAAGTCTTTTTCCTTATTCTCTCTTTGGGGTACAGACCCAGCAGTGCCATGGCTGGATCAAAGGGCAGACAGTCTTTTATCGCCCTTTGGGCATGAACTCAGGTCTTCTTGACTCTAAATCCAGAGTCCTGTTTGCTCCCGCATGCTGCCTCTCATGGAGTTGGGTACTGGCATGGGTTTCCCGATAAATAAACATGCAGATAGATAGGTTCTTTTAATTTTAGAGAATCATTCAGAACCATTCCAAACCAAAGCAGCATCTTCCAGCTCTTGAAAATGGCTCCAAGCAATACAAAAGTCTACTGCTTCTGATCTAAAATAAGCAGCTGTAGATTGCAAAGGTGGCCCTTGGGCAGTCAGGAATAAGGCTACCTTTTCCCTGCCTACAAGAGGCCAATCTACAAAGACATGTACTGTTAAAGAGACTGTGGATCCAAATCAAAGAGCATTCTGGGCATGACAGGGTAGGAAAGACATTGGTCTATTGGGTCAGATTGCACAGTAAGGAGCCTTATCTTTGGGTACCAAAAGGATAGATCTACAGATTACTGAAGTCCAAGAGTAGAAGAATAACACTCACATCTGGGAGGAACAATTAGCTAATTCTTAAATTAGCTTTCTTAAGGAGACATTATTAGGTAAAAGGGCTAGCAGAGAATATCTAGTCTTTTTACAAGGTAAAAATACCCTCTTGCCCAAGTTTAGACAGCTATTTACTGGCAGATTGGATAGCTAGGTGGTACAGTAGATAGAGTGCCAGGTCTCTTCTTGAGTTCAAATCTGGCCTCAAATACTCACTAGCTGAATGACCCTGGGCAAGTCACTTAACCCTGCTTGTCTTAGTTTCCTCATCTGCAAAATGAGCTAAAGAAGGAATAGTAAACCATTCCAGTAACTTTGCCAAGAAAACCCCCAAATGGGGTCACAATGAGTCGGGAAACAACTGAACAACTAAAGTAAAGCAGGACCTAGGGTTGAGGTCTCCTGACCTGTGTAATCTTAATTTAAATGATATAGTTTGGGTTCTTGTTTCCTTTCCGTTTATTAGTGAAGGGATCAACTGTTTGCTTTCTTTGTCTTTTTGAAAGCCTTATTATGATATTTTCCAAGCCTACTTTAAAACTAAATGGGCATTGTTAACTTTCTGTTTATTTTTCAATTCTAAATGCTTACAGTTCAAGCACAGCTATATGCTTTGATCATAGACCTTAGCATAGGAACTGCAACAGCAACTTCCCGCCCTGGTATGAAATCTAAAGAAGATGGATGAAATCCAAGCCCAGAAATCCAGGCATAACCTGTTAATTCCTTTTCTTTAAGTATAAAAAGAGGATAATTGATACATTTGCTCATTGTTCTTCTCATTGCCTTAGGAAAATATTTGGTAGCTGATACAACTATTATGGATGAACCCAAAGGTGGAACAGTGGGTGCTCCTTAAAGGAAATCTGACTGACTAACTGACAGCCACCCATTTTTCCATAGCTGCCCATGACTTCTGATAATGGCTTTCTCTAAAAGCTTTCAAGGCAATTTTATACCAATCGAATAGCCTTTTCTATTAGCAAACTTTAAGTAAGGACATCTTTTGTGGGAGAAGATTTCAAGGAGCACTGTGCCTGTGGGATCATGTAGCTGGCTGAAATATAAGAGGCTGTGAAAGGCTGGATTTAGTAGTTTTCCCCTCCCAGCCTTTATTCAGGAGATTTTCCAGGGGTGGGGATTGGGGGAATTTGGCTTCTCTCCTCCCCCACCAGCCACCCCTAACAAATGTATGTACACAAGCAAAATCATTTTTAGTAATGCTCATATTTAGAAGAATAAGGTTACCTAGCAAAGAAAAAATAGTTTATCAGCCCTATTCCAAAAACATGTTTAATTAGAAAAGTTAGTAAAAGGCCGTGGAGAATCAGGGTCCCAGTGGTCAAAAAAGGTCTATAATTATTTTCTCTCTCTCTCTCTCTCTCTCTCTCTCTCTCTCTCTCTCTCTCTCTCTCTCTCTCTCTCTCTCTCTCTCTCTCTCTCTCTCTCTCTGTCTCTCTCTCTCTCTCTCTCTTCCTTCCTTCCTAAATAATCCATACTTTCTTTCTTAGAACCTATACTAAGGCAGAAGAGTGGTAAGGGGTAGGCAATTGGGGTTAAGTAACTTGCTTGGGATCACACAGCTAGGAAGTGTTGGAAGTCATATTTGAACCCAAGTCTTCCTGATTCTCTATCTACCAAGCCACCTAGCCACTCCTGCCATGATGACTTTCTAGACGTGAGAGATCTAGTGATATGTCACCAATTGCCTGCTGGACACATCCATCTGGATGTCCTGTAGGTATCCCGAATTCAGCACTTCCCAAAGGAATTCCTATATTTTATCTTTGTTCCTTCTGGTTTCTACCAACCCAATCCATCCCTCAGCCAAACTTCCTCATTACTACTGATGATACTATAATCCTCCAAGTCACCAAAGTTAATCTCTTTGGAATCATCCATGACTTTTCCTACCTCTCATGCTCTAAAGTCAGTCAAGTGCCAAACTTTGCTAATTTTATCTCCACAATATCTTTTCCATCCTGTCTTCTGTCTCATTGGTACTGTAGTTCACTGAGTTAACAGATCACAAGGTAGGCATCTGACAACGATTTAATGTTGTTGTTGTTGACTCATTTAGTTATGCTCAACTCTTTGTGACTCCATGGACCATACTGTCCATGATGTTTTCTTTGTTTTCTTTTTCTTTTTTCAGTTTTATATGTGTGTGTGTGAGTGAACGTTTTTTGACATTGGAACGTTTTTTGACATTTTAAAATTCAGATTTTTTCCCTCCATACAATTCCAAGGAGGTGAATATACCTGATATAGTTTATACCCATATTTTCATGTAACATATATTTCCCTAGAAGACACATAGCACATATATAAGAGAAATCTCATGAAGGATACAGAGGGGAAGATGCATGTTTTGATCTGCACTGACATTCCAACAGTTCCTTCTTTGGCCATGAATGGCATTTTCTTCATGAGTCCCTTGTGGTTATCTTGGAGACTTGCTTTGCTGATAATGGTTTAGTCCTTCACAGCTGATTGGTGTATAATAATTTTATTACTGTATATAATGTTCTCCTGGTTCCATGGGGTTTTCTTGGCAAAGATATTGGAGTGCTTTGTTATTGACTTCTCCAAGGGATTAAGGCAAATAGAAGTTAAATGACACATCCAGGGTCATAGAGCTAGAACATGTCTGAGGCCAGATTTGAACTTGGGTTTTCCAGACTCCAGAAACAGAACTCTATCCTCTGAGCCATCTAGCTGCTTCCTGTGACAAGGACAATACTATTTCTTCTGTTCACTTCTCTTGTGCTTTGAGGTTTACAAAGCATTTTCTTCACAACAGTCCTGTGAGGCACATGATGCAATATTACTCCTATATAGACGAGGAAGCTAAGGTTAAGTGATTTGCTAATAAATATCAGAGTTCATATTGAAATTCAGTTCATCTGACTCCAAGACCAGCTGTTTTTCCTCTATATCACAATGCCTTTAGTTAGGTGATTCAGTAAAATGAGAGCCAGGCCTAGAGACAGGAGGTCCTGGGTTCAAATCTGGCCTCATATACTTCCCAACTGTATAGTCCTGGGCAAGTCACTTGACCCCCATTGCCTAGCTTGTACCATGCTTCTGCCTTGGAACCAATACACAGTATTGATTCCAAGACGGGAGGTAAGGATTAAAAAAATAATCAATAATGGCAGGAATGACTGGATCGTAAGGTCTGGTTTGATGAGGAGCTCTCAGGAAGTAGGAGACTCTGTCTTTCTATACCTCTACTATGACTAAAACATGGTGGCTAAATAAATAGAGTACGTGGATAAAAACAAAAAAACTCAGTCTTACAAGACTGACCCCAACCATGTCACACCAGCTACTGGGCATTAAAAGGATGGAGCAGACTGGAAAGCGCCAAGAAGCTTGGCTAGGTTCCAGGAGTCCGGTAGCTATTGGGGTTTTGTACAGGCAAGATGGGGGGCAGCTAGGGGGCGCAGCGGAGAGAGGGCAAGGCCTAGAGTCAAGAAGACTTGGCTTCTTGATTTCAAATTGAGCCTTCGAAACTCTACTAGCTGTGTGACCTTGGGCAAGCCACTTAACCTTGTTGGACTCAATTTCTCATCATCAAATGAGCTGGAAAAGAAAATGGCAAACCACTCCAGGATTTTTGCCAAGAAAACTCCAAATGGGGTCATGAAGAGTTGGCTATGTCTAAAAACAGCTGAATTATAACAAATAGATAACAAATTTATAGATCACCCATCTATCTCTATATGGAAGTATTTAGCATATTCAATCATGAGTTCTCGAGAATTATGGGACTCATGAAGAACATGCTATCAACCTCCAGATAGAGAGAGAAGGCTTCAATGCAGATTGAAGTACACATGCACACAGAAATGCACATGTACATATTTTGGACATGGCCAATAAGGAAATTCATTTTGCTTGACTATGCCATGTTTGAAATGGGTTTGCTTTTTCTTGTTTACTTAATAGGGATCAGAGGGAGGAATGGCAGGGAGAGAAGGCTGATCTTTGAAAATAAAATAAAATTTAATTATAGAAAAAGGAAAGTCATCCTGATATCAGATCTTACAGTTGGATTGAGATTGGAAAGTAATGGAAGTGATTATCCTATATGTCTGGAATATATGCATGCCTTAGCTCTCTCTTTTCCTTTTGATGATGTAATTCATCCACCATCTTCTGCATGAACTTTTTTCTGATTCCTCCCAACACCTAGTTTTCTCCCAATGAAGTACCTGTATTTAACTACCATGTATATTTTAGTATTTATTGTGTACATTTAGATATGTCTCCCCCATTAGGATGTAAACTCCTCACAAGTGGGGATTGATTCATTTTTTTGGCATCTGTATCCCTAGTTTAGTACCTGGCACACAGTAGGGACTTAATAAATACTTGCTGATTGCTTTCAAATACAATGTTATTTCCATTATGCCACACTGACTCCTACTGTAAGGGTTCAATAAATATTTCCTTTAGAAGGAGAGAAGGAGGAGAAGAGAGTAAGACAGAAGAGAGAGGAGATAGACTGGAAAGATGTACCACTGAGAGCTGGATAAATTAGACGTTTGGATATTACCTGGCCACTCATTCTCATGGGCGTTCTTTGGGAAGATCTAAGAAACAGCCTCCTTCTGCCTGTCTCCAGGACTCCCTATGGAGCAAAAGGTTAAGGAGAAAAAAGATGGCAGAAGCCTGTGCATCCTTGACTTGATTTACATGCCGTGGAGTCAGCACAAACAATGGGAGGAAGCATGCCTGCAAACGATTTCCTTCCCATCCAAACTTGCCTGATAAATATGTTCCTTCATATTAGATGAGAAAATTCAGTTTTTCCTGGAAGGTATTTATAAAGTTCTACCACAGACGGAACTAAACTGGTATTCTCCCTTTGCACAGAGAATGCTGGAGCTGGTGTACTAACAATAGCAGCTCACAGTTACGCTATGGACGGAAGGTCTGGAGAGAACATTCTTCTCTAAAGCCTTGGAAGGGTACCCCCATTTTGCAGATGAGGAGACTGATGTACAAGAGGATGGAGGTCAGAAGAAGGAGAAATGAAAGCTTAGTCTCGGCTACAATTTGCAGATTTGAAGATGGATCGCTGGCTCAAGAAACAGATGCTGCCACAGGTGCTGCTGTGTTCACACGTTTCCTGTAAAACTTCTTCTGGATAGTCACATAAAGTGCCAAGCTCAGGAGGTATTCCATATGTGTGAAATGAATATATAATGACTACACAGGCTCAAAAGCCAAGGAAAGGAAAAGGTTAAGAAGAAATGAGGGCTCTCCTTCAATTTCCTTTATCGCCATTCACATCCTGATGTCCTCAGGCTTGTCAAGCTGTTGGCTAAGCAGGCTGTCATAATTTTCATACTCTGGGGGCATCTCATTTCTTCCCTGGAGAACCTTATTATCCTCATATTGGTCTCTTCCCCTCCCCAATTAGGACATTAATAGCCTTGTTGAAAAGCTAAATATTAACATGATTAGTGTGGTGTGAGACACTAATTAGTCAGGGCTGAGACACCTGAGAACTCTGGTGCCAAAATTCAGAATGGGCACTGATTCAGCCTCGTTCTACCTGGGAGTTTCAAGGGTGGGTAAAGGACAAGGATGCTGTCCGAAGAAGGCAAAGCTGGCTATGTAGGGGTGATCCAGAAAAGTTGCCGGTTTGGGGGCTTTTCCTAGCTCACAAGGGGAGGTTTTTCTATGTAAAGGAATCCAATTGTGAATCCCTTTGTAAAGCAAATGATCAGTCAAGAAACTACCTGACCAGCAAATCCAGCTGTTCTCAGCTCAGGTGAGCCTTCTGGAGTCTGGCTGGACCTGTAGGCACCCAAGTAAAATGGGGTGATTTCAAAACTTTCACAATTGGTTCCAGTCCCCAGAGAGACTGTCTAACATCTTGGGGAGCAGATCCAGGCCACTAACGACTCCCTGCCACATAAAAGAGCATTTATTTTAAAGTCTAGAAAGGGGAAGCTATTAGTTTCAGCCGAAAGAGCTCTCCAAAGCATCGCCTGTTCTCATGACCTATTTTGTATCTACTTCTTTCCACTTCTGCAAGGCAGGCAGAGATCGACCCAGTTTCCACAGCAAAGTGACAGTTGAAAGACCAAATAGGGGGTAGTCACGATTTTAAAAAGCTACCACCTTCATCTCCCTGTCATCTCCCACCTTGTCCCCTGTTTCTCATCTAACTCAGTCTTCTCTCAAACTCTTAATTCTTTTCTTCCTCTACTGATGCCACACACAATAACTGAGCACCGTTTCATCTCCAATTAGGCTCCTCTCTTCAAGACCCTCTGGCAGGAAGGGTTCCAATCCAGGTCAGGAGAATGTGCTTATTAATCCCTGCCTTGAAATGGCCCCTGCACATTGAAGCACCTCAAGCTTATCAGGTTTTAGGAGGGGGAAAATGGAGAAAACAAAAAAAATTAAGCAGTTATTCTAGGCAAAAGTTGTATTGAGTCAGAAATTGCATTCGAGATCCATTTTATACAAAACTGTGAAGCTGATGGAAGTCCTCAAACTCTCTGGATTGCCCTTTTCGTCTTCTTAGTGGTGCTTCCTCATGGATCCCATCTTCAGATGCTCCAGAACTCTTGTCCCCCCACTCAACCCCTATCAAAATCTACTCTAACCAAAGGATGAAATAAACTCCTTGACACTCTGCTTCTAAGGATTGATACACCTTCATAATATGTCTTTCCTAAGAATATTTCACTTTAAAGAAACAACCAAATATTAAGTCAAAAGAATCTCTGTTGATGGAATTTCAGGCATTAGTGACCTAGCAGGGAGAACACTGAGGTTAGTGGAATGAGGTGACTTTCCTAAATCTCTCATTATCACATCACAGGGATGGCAGAGATTCTGACTAGTCTCAAGTGTGGTACTGGTTATTCATACTGCCTTTTGTAGGGATGGAGTCTTATTTATTTCTGTTTCATTAGAGTTAATGATCTTTCTCATAATATCTGCACAATTTGTTGAAGAGATGACTAAATTATAAAAAAACACTTCAACAAGCATTCAATTATTTAAATAATTAATCCAAACAGATATTGTTTAATATTTAACTAATCATTTGACTGCCCTTTTTAGACATCTACTGTGTAGCTAGTCCTATTCCAGGCAATGTTGGGAAATAAGAGGAGACAACTAGTCCTTGTCCTTAGTATTAGTCTACTCAGGAAGATAAAATCTCCATATCAAGCAGTTAGAAATAATATAAAAAGATGTGTGCACAAATGCTAAACTAAAAGCAGAGACTTCAAATGCCATAGAGTAGAGAGATAAGAGAAATCCTTGTGGGCTGTAGAAGAGTGACCTCTTCTCAAGGGAAGACTCAATGGAAAAGATGGAACTCTGACAAATGGGTATGATTTAACAGAGAGAGTAAGTAGTGCTATAATCAATATTGATAAAGAGGCTATCCTAACTAGATGATGAGTTCATGCTGGGAAATAGGAGGGGGAAAATTAGATAAATGAACACCAAGGTGGCTCAGTGGATTGAGGGCCAGATCTGGAGATGGGAGGTCCTGGGTTCAGATACTTCCTATCTATGTGACTCCCCCATTGCCTAGTTCTTAACCACTATTCTGTCTTAGAATCAATATTGATTCTAAGAAGGAAGGTAAGAGTTTAAAAAAAAATTAGGTTACTAAGATGGAACAGACAAAGAGGACCATGAATACTATGCAAAAGCCATTAGACTTTATCCAGTAAATAGAGGAGAGCCATTCTAGGTCCTCAAACATGTCTTGAGCATGTGAATGCCAAGATGAAAGTGATTTGTAGAGTGTATTTTGGGGAAGTTTTATTGTTGTCTTTTGAATCAATACCATAGTTATTTTCCTTTATTCTTCCTCCCTACTGAACCCTTCTTACTAACAGTATAAAACATTTTAGCAAAGTCAATTAACAAATTATTAAAAATTAAATTTAAAAAATTAAAATTATTAAAAATTAAAAAAATTAAAAATTAAAGTCAATTAACTGATAGTGTAGACAGAATTCTATGTAGAGTCTTCACCTCTCTACTGAGGAGATGTGGTCTTCTAAAAATGATATTTTCATTACAATTCTTTTTTTTAAACCCTTACCTTCTGCCTTAGAATCAATACTGTGTATTGGTTCCAAGGCAGTAGAGTGGTAAGGGTTAGGCAATGGGGGTTAAGTGACTTGCCTGGGGATCATATAGCTAAGAAGTATCTGAGGCTGGATTTGAACCCAGAACCCTCCCATCTCTAAGCCTCTCTCTCTCTCTCTCTCTCTCTCTCTCTCTCTCTCTCTCTCTCTCTCTCTCTCTCTCTCCACTGAGCTACCTCCTATTCATTCTAGTTCTTCAGGTTCTACTACGCATAGTGCTGTTGCTCTTTCCATGATTACACTAGTGTGTAATGCTCTCAATTTTGCTTTCTTGACTCTCCATTGCTTCATATAAGTTTTTCCCCAGATGTCCTTGAACTTCTCACAGCGATCATTTCTTATGCTATTTCGCCACATTCATATACTACAATTTGTTCAGTACTTCTTCAATATATGGGTGCTCTTTTAATTTCTAGGATTTATTCTTTTGCTGCCACAAGGAGTGGAGTTTTGAATATATTTCTGCATATGGGACTTTCCTGAAAGTTCTATATTAGGAAGCTTTATCTATTCAAGATGACTGAAGAAGGGGGAAGACTAGAAGGAGGGAGATACCAATTAGATACAGGTTGTAATCATCCAGATATGAGATGATGAATGCCTGAATGATGGCAATGGCAGTGAGAACAGGAGGAAGAGAAGAATCTGAAAGAACTTTCAAAGTAGGTGACTAATTATATATGACAGTCAAAGCAAAAGAAAGAATCAAAGAGTGACACTGGTACCTGTAGATATCCTCAGATATGGAGGTGAGGCTAAAGAGGAGATGCTATCACACATAGATCCAGGCACATTGTTGGTCTTCAACAAATGCCACCAAAAAGCCTTCTATGGGAAAGTACAGATTTTTCCTTCCCCAAGATATCACTGTTTTAAAGGGAGGATGGGTGGAAAAGCAGTGGTACAAACAAGCCCAGGAATTGTCTTCACACCAATTGGACATAGAATGGACTAGAGCAAAATCCTTTTGTTTCAAGGGTCCTTAACATCAAGTCAGTTCCTAGTTCAGTTAGGAAATGCTTGGAGCTTTTCCCATGTTGTGGCAGGAGTGAAACAATAACCGTAGAATGGACGGTTCTACAATTGTTTCCACTGGAGGTTATTTTGGGGTGTTTAGGATGATTGTCTATTGGGACATTATTTCCTTCATCCAATTCTCTTTACAGAAGCACTGGGAAACTCAAGCTGCCATTAATATACATTCCCAAGGAAACCCTGCCAAAATGTTATCCTTTAAACAAGAATTGTTCAAAGTTGGAGATGCCATGATTCCAGCTTTGGCTCTCAAATTATCTCCCCTAATCACTCATCACTTATATCTGCAATTCTACCAAAAGTCTAAAAGTCTTTCTGTCCTTTAGGTTAGGCACTGTCACACACACACACACACACACACACACACACACACACACATATGAAAGCAAGAATACAAATCAACACTAAGTATTATTAGTTCTAAGTCAAAAGAGCAGTAAGGGCTAGGCAATTGGGGTTAAGTAACTTGTCCGAGGTCACAAAGGTAGGAAGAGTCCATCTGACTGCTCCTAGACATATTTTTTAAATGTAAGCAATGAAATTAAATTTAAGGAGTATTTATTGTCTGGAGGTGATACAATTTAAGTATTACATTAATTAAGGAGAACAGAAAAGGTTTTCATAAGAGCATATATCTAAGCTGAGCATTGAATGAAAATAAGAAGAGAGAATTTTTATGGATGAGATAGCACAGAGGCAAGAGACAGCATGATGACTCTGAGGAAGAGTCAGTAAGCCAGGTGGACAGAATACAGAATATAAGAAAGGGAATGATGTGAAAGAAACCTGAAAAGGTAGGTTGGAACCGGATTGTGGAAAGCTTTAAAGGCCAGGCTAGGAGTTTGCATTTATCACAGAGACAAAAGAGAGTCACTGAAGGTCTTTGATAAGTCATTGACATAGTCAAGACAAGCAAGATTGCTTTGGGGAGGATGGATGAGAGAGGAAAGAAACTGGACAGCAGGGACCGATGAGCTAATTATGAAAGTCCAAGCTAAGGCTGGTGGTCATGTGAAGAGACAGAAGATTTATGTGAGAAATGTTGGGGGAGAATTGATATAACTTGGCAACTGAATGGATATGGGTACATCTGTATAGTTTGAAGTCGTTTCTAGAGCTCAGGAAAGAAATTAGAGCTAGAATCATAGATCTGTGAATCATTAAATCCACTGAAACTACTAAAGAGATCACCTGGAGAGTCTATGCAGAGAGGAAAGTGAAGGGCTCATAAGGGACCCTTAGAGAACACTTATTGTTAAAGAGAAAGACATGAATGATAATCTGGTAAAGGAGAATGAAAGTAAGAGTCAGAGGTAGGAAGAAAGGCAGATCAGATCAGTGTCACAGAAGCCAAGGAAGGAAGAGTATACACAGGAAAAAGTGGCAGCCAATATCAAAAATTTTTGAGGTCAAGAAATATAAACATGGAAAAAAGGTTATTCGAGCATTAGCAATGAAGGGATTTGTTGGTAATTTTGGAGGAAGCAGTTTCAGTTAAGTGAACTGGTCAGAAATCAGATTATAGAGTTGAAAAGGCAGAATTAATGTCTCTAATTATGGGTTCTTAGTCTTTTTTTTTTTTTGCATCATTGACCCCACTGACAGTAAGGTGAAACTTATAGATATTTTTTTGGAATTATACTAAATTCCTATAATAAAATACATAGGATCACAAAGGAAACCAATTATGCTAAAACACAGTCATTTGTTGTTGTTGTTTAGTTCATGGATCTTTAGTTAAGAATCTCTGGTCTAAATATTAATTTTTAAAACTCATACTTTCTATCTTAGAGTCAATACTAAGTAAGTGTTCCAGGGCAAAAAAAGTGGTAAGGAATAGGCAAATGGCTTGCTCAGGGTAACATAGTTAGGAAGTATCTGAGTCTAAATTTGAATCCAGGACCTTCAATCTTCAGGCCTGTCTCTCTATCCATTGAACCACGTATTTGCCACCTAGATAATTTTTTAATGCTGGGGAGACATGGGCAACCTTATAGGTGGTAGAATAGCCAGTAGAACAAGAAGGTTGGGTGTGAGGAACAGTGAAAAGGAATGGAATTGAGATGATAAGAATTAGCATTGGAAAGAGGGGTCAAATTTCCTTCAGAGACTAGAGAGAGAGAGAGAGAGAGAGAGAGAGAGAGAGAGAGAGAGAGAGAGAGAGAGAGAGAGAGAGAGAGAGGGAGGAGAATGATGTAGAAAGATTTCACTGCAAAATAGGAAAAATAGAGTTTACATGAAAATCACTGGATCAAAGAGTTAGAGCTGGAAGGCTCCTCAGGGGCTATGACCTCTCATTTTTCACAGATGAAATTGAAGAAGGAGAGTTGTCTAGAATCACATAGTAAGTTCATGGGGTGATATGAATTCAGGCTTCCCAGATTAAAAGTCCATTTCCCTATCCTCCATACCAAGGTGCCTCTCAGAACTGGGGGAAAAAAAAAGGCTAGAGACGGTATCCTAGGTAGTATGATATGATGTAAAAAAGACTAGATCTGTAGTTGGATGATTTCTATTTCTATTCTAGCTCTACCACTTATTAGCTTTGTGGTTTTAGGGTATATTTTTGGAACTCTGTTTCTTTATCCATAAAATGAAGGGGAATGCATCTTGACTGATAAGAGTTCCTTCCAACTGGATACGGAATCTGATGTTCAGAGAAGGCAAAATGGTTTTGTCCAAGGATATAAGTAACTTATATCCAAGTCAGGTTTTGAATCTGAGTCTCTACACTTCTAGTCTAGTGACCTGGTCATTAATATTAAGGTAGAAGGAAGGCATGCTAATTTCATTTTGGGTCAATGCTGTATACATCTCCTAGTGAGAATGACACTGGGTGTTGGGAATGGGAGAGACATTTAAAATCACTAACTTCTAAACCATAACATTTTGTCTATGTTGGGCTAATCCTTCTTGATTTACAAAGAAAGGATTCCACCCCTGCCAGCTTTCCTTTGATCTACTCTTTCCTATCTAATCTCACACATAGGTTTATAGATCCTTTGAGTTTCTCAATTCTCAGGAATTTAAGGATCCCCCACCTATTCGGTTAGTTGAATGTTACTGCTTGACCTGCAGGAGATCTTGACCTGTTCAGGATATATGTGGTGAGGGAGATCCATTGAGCCAAATTTATACAACCCCCACCCTAAAGAGTTTTCTAAAAGAATTTTATTGAGATTAGGTCATTTCCCTCTCCCTTCTTCATAGCCACATCATGTTTGAGTTCTTGCAGCCAGGATGGGTTAATTACATTATAGAGTGTCATATCTTTTGCCAGAGAATTATTTCATCCCTGAAGGGGAAGGCATATTCTGTATGGTTTTTTTAAATAGTTCCCTAGAGTGTACAGGGAAGCCCCAGATGTCACAGGTTAGAGGAAAGAACCACCCTACTGATGGTCTCAGCTTCCTGGATTTCTTACATGTTGAGATGCAGAACAGTCTTTCAGATCTCTGAAGGTATTCTTTCGTGTGTGTGTGTGTGTGTGTGTGTGTGTGTGTGTGTGTGTGTGTGTGTGTAACCCACAGACACAAGAAATCTAGCTGTAGTGTTGACGACAACTCCTTATTTGGGATATGGCTAGAACTTGTTGGGGATATGGTTCTCTGACTCCCTTCCATCTCAAAATTATTACTAATTGCTGTCTACTGCTATTAAAACTAACTCTGCTGAATAATACCTGTTGAGAAATTTCTTTTAAGACCTATGGGTTGTTTTTTTTTTTTATCATGGTCCCATTTGGCAGTCTGATAAAGCTCTATGAATCCCTTTTCAGAATGACATTTAAAAACATGCAAAATAAAACTCAAAGGACACTAATTATATTGAAATAGTTATGAAAATATGGGGGGGGGGGATAAAAGTTTCCAGATCCCAGTTTAAGAACCTCATGCTTAAGAACAACTGTTGACCAGTGTTAACAAAATTGACTGTAAAGGAATTGTTTTTTCCCCCACTGAATTTCATAATGAAAGCAGGTATATGTTCTTACAAGAACATTCTCCTAATGATCAAAAATACTGGAAAAAAGAGGCTGAGGTGGTGTCTTAGCTTGGAGTAGTCTGGAAATTGTGGTGCATTAGAGTTTCTAGGAACACTTGGCAACATTTTGAGAATCTGATTGCTTTTTCTCTGTTCTGAGGTCTACCTTCTTATAATGGGGCTATTTCTAGATCATGGAAATTACCTTCCTATTCCTGGGGAATCTAACTTCTTCATAATCACAGATACTGGAATCTAGCTAACTTTTCTCTTCCTTTTTTTCCTGGAAATTATACTGTCTAATAGAACTGAGCTTCATGCTTTTTAAAAAAATTATTAAATAGCATCATCTAGCATGCCAATGCCTGCTAAAGGCAGTCTAGTATAGTTAGAGAAATAGAGAGCAGCCTTAAAGTTAAGAAGACATAAGTCCAATTTGGTCTTTGACACCTACTAGTTATGTGATTCTGGGCAAATCAAATCCTCTCAGCAGTCTAGGAAATTCTCTAAGACTATATGAGTTGCAGAGAAAGTTCCTATATTGGTGAAATTATACCCCCCAGTTCTTATCCTGTTTCTGCCTGAAAATCTGATAATTTCCAGGTTTCAGGTCATATAAACAAATCAGTGCCCTGGTTTATCAACTTCAAGTTTATATATATATATATGTATGTATATAAAGTCTACTTAAAATGAAGAATACCAGGACTTTCTTCATTTAGGGATGGGGGTTGAAGTTCCTTCTAGCTCTAAAATTTTAGCATTCTCTGTAAACTTTTCTCGGAATTTTCCTATAGGTGCTGGAAGGAACTATAGCCCAGCTACTATATGGTATCTGTAATCACAATTCATTGAGAGAGAAATGGCCGAAAATCATTGCCTGGCAATGGCATGTGAACAGCACTTTCTATTTCACTCACATGGTTACTTTTTTTTATTCCTTCTTCCTCTTTCCTTGCTGGAATTACTGAATCTAGCCTTTAAGGTCTAAATCAAATGCCA
The DNA here is from genome assembly GCF_027887165.1 of Monodelphis domestica. Lineage (NCBI taxonomy): Eukaryota > Metazoa > Chordata > Mammalia > Didelphimorphia > Didelphidae > Monodelphis > Monodelphis domestica. Next base: position 421,585,475 of record NC_077229.1, on the reverse strand, counting down.
CCTCCTCTAGGAAGCCTTTCTTAATCAAATGAAATAATGTATATAAAGAATTTTGCAAATATGAAAACACAAGCTATAAAAGTGAGCTGTTTTCAATAATAACCATCTCTCTATCCCTAACCCTTTATTATGCTATAAGTATAATGAGGGCAGGGACTGTGTCTTACCTGAACTTTTCAAGTCACTAACTCTCTGGGCCTCCTTTTGTTGTTGAGTTGTTTTTAGTCATGTCTGACTCTTTGTGACTATTTGGGGTTTTCTTGGCAAAGATACTGGAGGAGCTTGCCATTTCCTTCTCCAGCACATTTTACAGAAGGAAAAACTGTATAAAACGATGAAGTGACTTGGCTAGGGTCACACAGCTAGTAGGTGTCTGAGGCCAGATGGAACTCAGGAAGATGTCTTCCTTGGCTCTAGGTCTAGCATTCTCCACACTGGGTCACCTAGCTATACCTTTGGGTCTCGTTTCTTATCTATAAAATGAAGAAGTAGGGATAGATGGCTACTAAGGTCCCTTCCAACTCTAAATGTATAATCCTATCACATGTTTGTTGAATGTGAATGAAAAAATAGGAAGATAATATTAAACCAAATTAATAATTTGGGAAAAGGCTCTTCCTCAGCCATATCAATAGTTCTTACAATATAATTTCCTGCCTCTAAATGGTTATTCCCCAGAGACCCACCTGGCCCAAAGACTGCCAGATTCTGGGGTTGTCTTGGGAGGACTTGGGGCTGATATCTAATTTTGATGTTGTTTCTCTAGAGAGAATGCAAGCTCATTAAAACCTGAATTATTTCATTCTGTTTTGTTTCTCTAGTGCCTAGGACTGCTCCTGGCACATAAATGCTTGCTGATTGTTAGATGGATGCAGGAGTATGGGGGTAAATGTTTAATAACATACATTTTAAGTTTAATCTGCATTATAAATATTTTCTACATCACTTTTAAAAGTCCAAACAATCAATAGAACAATAAATCAAGCCTTGATTTGTAACATTTGCTGATTTCTGAGATATAAATGCTCAAACTGAAATTTTAACAGTTGGTTCTTGTATGAGCTATACTATATACCACTGCATGGATGAGACCCAGGATTGAGAATGGGCTTCTCATGTTTTTGTCAGTGTATCTTGCTATTTTCCTAGGGAGGGGAAATAACTAGGAATAAACTTTGTGTGGTTTTCTTCCCTAATCTCTCTTGGTGTTAGCTTCTCAATTTTGTAAAATGAGGGGCTGAAAGACAACACTTTTACTGAGCATTCTTTTGCAAAAGGCATGGGATAAGGAGTCTGAAGGCCTGAGTTCCACCCTACTGGCCTGCCGCTTTACTACCTGTGTGACCAAGGACAAATCATTTAACCTCCCTGGTCAAAGAACTAAGTTTCTTCTTCTGTAAAATGAGAGAGTTGGATTCAAGTAACACTTCTAGGTCTACATTTATGTTATGATCCCAGGATCACTGATTAGAGAAATCTTTATTGTTACTTCCAGTTTTAAATTCTATGACAAACTTGTTCTAGGTCTACAACTCTCTGGTTTTCTGATTTTATTTCATTAGATTCATGATGTCAAAGTACTCTTTCCATGATTTTCACAGGCCTTCTTCCTTTTACTACAGATCATAACCTCTTCCCTAAGCCTTTATGTAGCTGAAAAAAAAAATCACCAACTGGAGGGCAGCCTCCCAGAGTAGCTAAGGGGTTTCCCAAACAAAAGACAATTTGCACAACTGATGACTAGGCACTTAAGGGAAACTTTGGCTCTATTAGAAAAGAACTGAATTCCAATCCTGACTCCCAACCCTTACTAATCTTAAACAGTCCATTTCCTAACCTGTGGAATGGGCATAATGATACCGGAAACTACCTAACAAGTCTTATTGAGAAAAGCTCTTTTGTAAGCAGTAAAAGGTGAATTAGAATTGCCCCAAGGCATCACTAGCAGTATAGTTCAGTGATAAGAGTATTAAAAGAATTCTACAATCTGACTGGTTCTTTTCTGCCACTCCCTATGTGACCTTAAACTATGTTCTAATTATTTAAAGATGAGATGAAAGACCAGAAAACACCTGGAAAAGGCAAGCAGAAAGTAAGAGTGGGTTGGCAATTAACTGGGCCACCTTGGTAAAGTCACTTCACCTCTATAGCAAGGTGAAATCAGGGGATGGAATTAGATCATCTCAAAGGATGCCAGATCATAAAGGCTCCTATTATGTTTTTCAAGATGCCCCCTCTGCCCCTTCAGAGCCAGGGGCCACTAAGAAATTACATTCAGTGACCAGCAATCTCTTCCTCTCAAGGCCACCAGGCCCGTTTGTTTGTTTGTTTGTTCTTTGGGGCTTCTGGAACAGCAGCAGCCAATGGGTCTGGGACTGGGAAGCGGAGGTGGAGGTTACGGACACGTTGCTAATCTCTCCCCAATCCCCCAAAGGGGGTGAACGGGCCAGCTCAGGACTACACACAAGGCTCACAATAGAAGGAAGAGGGTGTAGGAGGGAGGTCCCCATAGCTGACCCTGTTATTGTTCTTGGACCAGAAGAAAGCTTCCTCCCGGCTCAGCCATCTAATCGCCTCCAGGGGAGGGGGAAAAGTGTTCCAGCCAGTGAGAGTCCGCAGCAAGTGTCGGGTCCCCAGGGGCTGGTTGTTGTCGCTGGTCTCCCCCACAGCCCCCTCCTCCGCCAGGGCCCATTCACAAAAGACCTGTCCGAGAGCACGTAGCTTCAGCTCCCGCCCTCTCCCCCCGGCCCAGGGAGGTCGGCAGGGTCTGAGAAGCCTCGGCGGGCGCACGAAAATAAACCAACTTCTCCGGCTCCTGAGCCCAGCCAGCAGCCAGAGACCTATGCCGCCAGGAAGGGAAACACAACCAGAAATGGCAAATGGGCTAATAAAGGAATAATGGATGTCTCTCTCCCACCCCACCCCCTTCTCTCTCTCTCTCTCTCTCTCTCTCTTTCTCTCTCTCTCCTTCCCTCCCTCCCTCCCTCTCTCACCTCCTTCTCTGTCTCTGTCTCTCTCACACACACACACCGAGCAATCCCCACACCCCCAATTCTACAATGGCAGTAATAATAACGGGGCAGGGGGAGGGCCACGCCACTAGTCCATTATGTAACCCTGTTTAATAACTAAGACCAGGGAGGGACATGTCAACCGAGCAGCAGCCTGGAAAATCCAAAGGGCAGAGCAGGATTCAAATGGTTCAGTCAACCATTAAGAAAATAAATAAGGGAGAGCAGAGAAAGAGACTGGAAAGCAAGGTGGCCATCCTAGCCTTAAGATGCACTTCGTTCTCATTGACTTGGTTGCTGTCCTCCCCACCTGAATTCATTCATCAATGATTAACATGCTTCCCCATCGAACCCCAAAGAGTCTGAATCTCAATTGCCATTGCTGATTGATTCCCCTTAACACCACTCCCCCCCTCCCCATCTCCCACTCTAAAGCTACATCTCCACCCTTACACAGTGCTCCCTAGGTAAAAAACAAAACAAAAACAACCCCCCACGAAATTTCATCTTAATTTTTTTTTTCCTTTAGCTCCCTCCATATTCTTGCACTTACTCCTGATGACATAGCTTCCTCTGCCTATCCTCTCTAGGTACTGGTTCTAGCTTCACTGATACTCTTCATTCACTGGTAGGTGTAGGGGATTTAGACTACTCTTTGCTCCCCATTTTCACTTCCAGGTTATCCCTCTAAGCTCCTTTTAGATTCATTCAATACACATTTATCACTCAACAAAGATTCCGGTGGCTGCTGTCTACAGACCTTTGGAACCCTTTCCTTCCTTTCTCAGTCTTTTTTTTCCCTCCCCAACTCTTCCCTTTGTATTGATATTCTTTCAACAACTCTAACCTGTCAGTTCCTTAATTTACTCATTTCCCATGACCTACTACTTTATCCCACTACAGCTACATAGAGAATGGTCATACCCTTAATCTTGCCATCACTCATAAGTATTGCACATCTATCTTCATGAAACTCGGAATGTCAATATCTGATCACAGTTTGTCATTCTACCTCACTTGCAACCCTAATCCGTACTCTTTAACCTCATCACAGTAATTCTTTCCCAGGCTATCATTACTACAAAAGGCTATACTTTTTCCCTCTTTCCTATCTTGGCACCTTGATGAACTGTCCTTTTTTTCTTTATCCAAAGTTCTTAGCCTTTTAAATCTTAGTCTTGGATTATTCTCACCATTATTTGTCTTCACTACAGCTCATTGGCTGCTGAATGAAGTTGGGAAAAACATGAAGCCATGGCTGACTGGGTCCACTACACATTTATGTTATAAATAATCTCACCTGGGTTCTCATTGCAGTAAGGCAATATTTACACACTTCCCTATTTTTCTAACTCAGCACAATTGATTTTCCAAACCTTCTTATCCCTCCTCAAATCTCTTACGGCTTTTCCTTCTTCCACTCTTAGCGGAGAACAGTTTTACATTTTAAAAAAATACAGGGCATTTTTAAAGAGCTCTCCCTTTTTCCCTGTCCTACATAGCTACTGTACCATATGGACTCCCTTTCGTGATTAACCTGGAGAAGACTACCTGCAATCAATGTTTCCTTACTTTATTTTTAACTCTTTATAGTTTGGTTTATGAACTCATTATTCAACTGAAAATAGTCTTGCTGAAGTTACCAGTGATCTTAATGACCTTTTCTCAAACTTCATTCTTCTTGACCTCTCTACAGCCTTTACACTGCTGATCATCAACTTCTTCACAGCCTCTTCTTCCCAGATTTTTGTGACCCTGTTTTCGCCTGGCTCTCTTTCTATATGCCTGATTATTATTATTTTTTTGTTTCTCATGATGTTCATCTATAACATACCCAGTCATTGTTTGGAGAGGGGAGGGTTCCCCTAGGCTCTTTTCTGAACCTTCTTCTGTTCTTCTATACTATTTTACTTGATGGTCTCCTCAGCTCTATCTCCTTATCTTCCCTAATATCTCTTTACTACCTCTAGTCTTGTATCTCCAATTGCCTATTAGAATCTCTAAGAGGATATTCTTGCATCTTAAACTCAACATGTTCAAAATAAAATTTATTATACCTCATTCCCCAACCAACATCTCTTCCCAAGTTCTTTTAACTGTTGAGGGTTCTACCATTTCTATGTCACTTAGTCTGGCAAACTACTTATCCTTGATATCCTCTTATCCCCTTCCATATCCAAACAGTTGTCAACTCCTTTTGTTTCTACTTTAATAACATCTCTCATAAATGCCCCCTTCCCTCCTCTGACACTACAATCCCTCTTGTGCAACCACTTATTACTTCATCTGTGGACTATTTAAATGGCTTGCTGGCTGGTCTTCCTGCCCCAAGTCTTTCCCCATTCCAGTTCATCTTCTACTTAGTTGTCAAACTGATTTTCCTAAAATGCAGGTCTGACCATATCACCCTCCCTATTCAGTGAACTCCAATAATGATTATTACTTTTGTAATAAAAATATAAAAGCCCTCTGGCTTTTTTTTTAAACCCTTACCTTCGGTCTTGGAGTCAATACTGTGTATTGGCTCCAAGGCAGAAGAGTGGTAAGGGCTAGGCAATGGGGGTCAAGTGACTTACCCAGGGTCACACAGCTGGGAAGTGTTTGAGGCTAGATTTGAACCTAGGACCTCCCTCTCTAGGCTTGGTTCTCAATCCACTGAGCCACCCAGCTGCCCCCCCCCTCTGGCTTTTTAAAGATCTTCATAACCTGAACCTTTCCTATGTTTCTAGGCTTCTTTTACTCAACACCTCCCCATGTATTTTACTCTGATCCAGGGACATTGGCCTTTTGGCCATTTATTTTTTTTTGCACATGATGCTCCTCATCTCCCACCTCTGAACTTTTCACTGATGGTCCTCCATGCCTAGAATGTTCTCTCTTCTCACCTCTGCCTTCTTGTTTTCATTAAGTCTCAGCTAAAGCCTCCTCTTTGGCAAGAAGCCTTTCAGGGTGCTGTAATCATTGGTCTTCCCTCTGAGATTATATTCAATTTATCCTAATTATATCTTGTTCCTATAGAGACATTCATAGCATCTTCCCTCTCCCATTAAACTGTGAATTCCTTGAGGGCAAGAAATATACTTTGCCTTTCTTTGTATCTTCAATGATTAAAATAGTGTCTGGTACATAGTAGGTGCTTTACAAATGCTAGTGGAATGACTAGCTGACTTTCACCACCAAGTATAGGTAGACTCTGCATATCCCCAAGGTCTTTTATCCAATTAAATTCTGCAAATATTTATTAAGAATCCAGTAGGGCTGGGTTTATACCCCAAAGAGATAATAAGGAAAAAAGACTTGTACAAAAATATTTATAGCCACACTCATTGTGGTGGCAAAGAACTGGAAAATGAGCAGATGCCCTCTGATTAGGGAATGGCTGAACAAATTGTGGTATCTGATGGTGATGGAATACTATTGTGCTGAAAGGAATAAAGAACTGGAGGAATTCCATGTGAACTGGAACGACCTCCAGGAAGTGATGCAGAGTGAGAGGAGCAGAAGCAGGAGAACATTGTACACAGAGACTGATACACTGTGCTACAATCGAATGTAATGGACTTCTCCATTAGTGGCAGTACAGTGATCCAGGACAATTCTGAGGGACCTATGAGAAAGATGCTATTCACATCCAGAGAAAGAACTGTGGGAGTAGAAACACAGAAGAAAAACAACTGCCTGATCACATGGGTCAATGGGGATGTGATTGGGGATGTAGACTATAAGTGATCACTCTAATGCAAATATTAATAATATAGAAATAGGTCTTCATCAATGACACATGTAAAACCTAGTGGAATTGCTCATTGGCCACAGGGTGGGGGTGGGAGGAGGGGAGGGAAAGAACATGAATCATGTAGCCATGGAAAAATATTGTCAATTAATTAAATAAGAATTTTCAAATAATAAAAGAATCCAGTAGGATTACATGTTAATTAGGGAAATAGACTATCTTTGAATTAAAAAAAGAAAAACACCTACCTTCTATCTCTTCCCACTCTCTTATTCTTACATATTCTTTTAGGAAATAAATGAAGTATTTGGGGGGGGGGGAATATCCAGTAGGCGCAAAGTAGTGCTAGGTAAGGAGTAGGCTATAGGCATACCACTCAAAGTTTAGATCACTGATTTAGAACTGAAAAGGACCTCTGAGAATATTTAGATTACTCCCTACCCTTTTCATTTTACATATGAAGAAATTGATGTTCTCCATCCTCCAAAGGCAGACAGACTATACTTATGCACATGTTGTCTCCCTGATAGAATGTGCATGTTCCTTTGGAGCTAGGATTGTTTAATTTTGGTCCATCCACTAAAAGCAAGTTACTATTGTTATTAGTTCCTTTTTCAGATATGCTCTCTCCCTTCTTGACCACTCTAGTGTAGAAGTAGAGACACCCTGGAATTCCCTTCAGGCTTCCTGGTCCTAACTATCTTTAAAAGAAACACTGACCTCTGGCTTCCTAAAACACCTCTATTCAAGAACCTTCAGTTATACCTATTCTAAAGAAGTCAAATTATGTTAGTTAGATTTTGCCTTCTCCAGTCAATCAACAAACATTTATTTGGTGCCTTTTCAGTACTAGGAACAGTGGATATAAAGACAAAAAAAGGAAGCAGAACCTTCACTGCAACTTGCATTCTATCTAAATTTATCATCCATGGTTCTCCAACACACACAAGCATACAGGCATGACCTTCACTTCAATCAGGCTGTTCTCACTGTTCTACACATGCTTTAGTCCTTCTTGCAGCTGAACCTTCCTCTAGTCTTTTCAGATTCTCTCCTCCTCTTTGTCTATTCAAATTCTATCAAATTTCCCCAGGCCCTATTCATAAAGACATAAAGGGAAGACCACCTACCCTCTAGGCAATGACTTTCTTTTTAAGGCAACTAGACTTATTTACATACATGAAACAGTTAATAACTTTGTGGGATCCAATACTGATCATGTTGCCAGATTGTAAGCAATATGGTTCAGAGATTGGGAGAGACATGTGAGGGCTGGAATGGTCAGGGAAGAATGGGCAGGATTTTGACAGTCAGAGGAGAGAGTTTGGGAAATATGAGATGAAGAGAATATTATGAGTAAAGAATCTCTCTGGGTGAATGCAGAACAGAATAAAATAGCCAAAGGGGGACTAAATTCTACTTTTGGCTGGAAAGATTGTTTTTTCTAGGTCTCTGCCTCAGAAGGAGGTTTGGTCTGGTGACTGTGTGTGTGTGTGTGTGTGTGTGTGTGTGCTGAAAACACTCCTTTTCTCCCCATCAGTCAGAAGAAAGGCATTCGGTGGTTCTCAGAGTCATAGACTATTAGAACTAGATGACCTCAGAGGTCATTTAGTCCAGCTCACAAGTTAAATTTCAGAAGAATGGGCTGGAGAAACATTTGTCCTGAAGCACATTCGAGAGTCTCTCAAGGTCACAGTTTATGTAATGGAAAAAGCCTTGTCCTGGGATTTGCAGGACCTTGGTGCTAGTCCAGAAGCAAGACTAGTCTAATGTGCCATTTTCTAGTTGTGACCTTGGAAATGTGGTTTGACAATTCTTGGCCTCAGTTTCCTTATCTATAAAAGAGATAATATCTGCTCTGTCTACTATAAAGAAATTACTCTGCAGAATTTGGGGGAAATTAAATGCACTTGTATGGATGTAATTTTTAATATGTGTGAACACACCCATGTATATTTATATACACCCATACATAAATGCAATAATTATTGTATATATAGTATGTTGCAATTCTATGATATAACCCTTATAGGAGAAGGGTGCAGTGGCGCTGTGGTGAAATCAGATCAAGCTATGCTATCACAGAAGGTGCAGAGCCATCAGAAGCTTTAGCTTTGGAAGATGGCAGGTATTAACTCAGGACTACATGTAAAGGAAAAAGGAAGAGTGGAGTAGTAAGTCCTGAGAGGCAGAATTCCTCCTAAAACTAGATGTAGCAGGTAAATGTAGCCAATAACTCTGTACAGGTCATTTATGGCCAGATTCTTGTGTGGGATTCCTAGGCCTTCTAATCCCTAAAAGTAAAATTTTAACCTTTCTCTTAGATGCAAGTCAACTCTTTTGAAAGCCTTCTTTTGGCATAGGTTTGAGAAGAGGGACAAGTACATGGACAAGGCTGGTTCTGGCAGCAGCACCAGAGAGAATATAGGAGAGTGCTGCTTCCCAAATACTTCTGGGGTGCCAACAAGCAAAGACTGAGAGGCAACAAAAACTAGAGGATTCGGGCAAGATTTGCGATTTTGGCTCCTTACTCTTTCCTGCTTGGAACTGACATGCATTTCCTCCCATACACTTCTCATGGTTCAAAGCTGGACACCCAGTCAAAACCCCTCATTTTATAGAGAAAGAAACTGAGGCCCAGAGATTTGATGCTTGCCCAATGTTAGGAAGCAGAGCTAGGATCTAAAACCAGGTTCACTACCTCTCAAAGTCAGGCCTCTTTCTACCATGCTTTTTTTTCAGCCCAGTTATAAGGAAGATCATAGGAGATAATGTATATGAAGGTGTTTTGGAAACCTAAACACTACCATACAACCACATCGAAAGATGACTTTTATGATGAATATATATTCAGGGAAAGATTATTATTATTAAATTATAGTTAATTCTTTCATTCAAGAAAAACTTAACCAAGTATTCTCTGTCTACTGAGCCTAACACTTTATTAGGAACCATAAAGAATTACAGAATTATTATAAAATCCCCTAAATGGGAGGAAGTTTTGAGGTTATCCAGGAGGACCTGCCAAATCGTGAATTCTTTCTGTTACATTCTTGGCTAATGATCTTCTGACTTAAGAAGATCTCCAGTAGAAATAAAAGAAAGGGTCTACCTCTGTTCCACTCCCCTTTCCCCACCAGGAACTTTGCCCTGGATCTTAAGAGTACATTTGAGAAAATAAGACTTACAAAAATTAATTAAATAAGATAATATACATAAAATATGTGTGAAAATTTAAAATAACAAATACAAGTTGGCTAATATTATTAGTCTTATAGTAGAAGCAATCAAGTACCACTACAAGGTTATATATGTAGTAATAAAAAAAACAACCAAAAATGGGTAATTGGTTTAATGCCAGGATCTCAAAACCCTGCAATTCCTCTGGTAGGCAGCAAGTATGATTAAGCTTATTCTATAGAGTTTTAAATTTTAAATTGAGCAGAAACTTTATATATTATTATAGAAATGGCTATACATTCTCTCTTTTCATTCAATCTTCCCTTCTCCTGGTATGCAAGTCCATTGGTACTATTCTCATTTCCTCCCAATGCTGGAGTTCAAAGTGAGCTAGGAAGAATATTTACTGTGAGATTTCTAATGTTAAACACGCATATGTACATGCACACACACACACACACACACACACACACCCAACTCTCTTCCTTCCAATGTGCCTTTAAAAAGACCACAATGCTATATTGTTATACCCTAAGTTGCAAATATATATATATATATATACATATATATATATATATATATATGTTCATTCTATGTACGTGCACAAGAGCACGTATGTGTGCATGGCTTCTTATTACTTAATAGTTGCTATTTTTGCCAAATTTTCAAAAGAGACCAGGAAATCACGGTAGACATTTCGCAGATAAGGAAGGTGAAGCCCAGAGATGTTGGAGAACCATAAAGTAAACTAAACTTGGACTGTAAGACTTAATTCTCTGGTTTTATTCATTTAAGTAACTGTATGAAAAGGAAGACAGTCATCATCCTTTTCCAATTCAGTTCTGATCATTGATTCTAACCCTCACTGTATTTTACCCATTTCTATTTGCTTCAGGTTTATATCAGTCTGTGGATATAATTCTTGTCTTCTCAAAAAGATTGTAATCATTCTTGATACTCTCTCCTCCCTTGGTTTCCATGACATTATCTTCTCTGCAGTCTCCTCCTACTTATACCCTTTGCTGGTTCATCCCTTGCCTTCTTTTCATTACTTTATATTCTCTCTCTCTCTCTCTCTCCCCCTCTTCTTCTCCTTATTCTCCCTTTCTTCCCCCTCCTCTCTTCCCTTCCCAAACCTCCTCCCAACTTTCCTAATTCTCTATTAATGGCATCGCTATTCTCCCAGACACCTATGCTCAAAATCTGAGTCATTTTTGTCTCCTTCCTCTCGCTTACTCACTACATTAAATTAATTGCCAAATTCTGTTGATTCTACCTTTGCAATATCTTTTGAAGTTGTTCTCTCCTATCTGCCACAACCCATATTTCAAGGCCCTCATCACCTCTCACCTAGACTAATGTAATAGTTTCTTAACTAATCAATCACTCTTTCCAATTTCTCTCTTCCCCAATTATAAGGCTAGTAACTTTTTCTTGTTGCACAGGTCTAACTATTTTACTCACCTTAGATACCTTCAATGGGTTACAATTGCCAAAAGAATAAAATACAAACAAATACAAACAGCCAGGTGGGCAGGTCCTTTACAATCAAGTTTTAACCTCTCTTTTCAGTATTACTTTCATACTTCCCTTTCATGCTTTCTGAGTCACAGCCACAACTAGATTGTTGTCTGTTCTTTGATCTCATCCTGAATTCTCTTACTTGATGTATCCATAGGGGCTTTCTCCATGCATTTCCTCTACATCCTGACCTACTGAAATCTTCCTACAAAGCCTGGTTCATGGGCCACCTCTTCCATAAAATCTTCTCCTTTCTTATATAAATAGAAGCACAGAGAAATGAAAGTTCCTAAGATCAGTCAAGGAAAAGCCAATATTATTTTTTCTAGATTGTACTGTCTACAAATCTCTATTTTGCATGTGTTTATGTTAAATATGTGTATACAGACAGGCAAAGAAATATTTCTTATTAAGATAGGTATACTCAGATCACTACTGATTTTAAATAAAGTATTATTCCTTTTCTTCTTCACTGTTATATAAACTTTAAATCCAATAATATATGCTTGTCTTATGACACCTTGTGAAGGCATAAAGGACAATGTTTCTTTTCTAGATGGGTTCTTCTAGTTAAATATCTCCAATGCTTATTTGCAGGATACAGGAAAAGTATAAAATACTGCAGAATAATACTATTAAAACTGGTGAATTCACAAAAAGGCTAGATAGAATGCTTTATTTTTATCATCAGAACTTTGGCATAGATGCTTGGGCCAGTCACTTCACATTCCTGGGCCTTAGTTTCCTCACCTTTAAATGAGGGGATTGGAATAAATGGTTTCTGTGGTTCCTTCCAGCTCTAGATCCAGGATCCCTAATAAAGAAAATTCCTCTAACTTGATGAAACTCAAAGGCTAGCTCTGTAATGTGTCATAGAAGTCTAGAAAAGTCACTTGGTACCATGTAGAATTTGTTCATTGACAAGTGGTATATGGTAGGTGTTTTGAACTTCTCAAACTCACATTCTTAACACGATGTTAACATCCTATAAACATAACATCCTACGAAAAAACTCAGTGATGAGTATTGATCAAACAATCAGATATTGGAAATGAGAAGTGACACATCCCAAGAAAGGCAAAATAGGAAGATTTTTGACTTTATTTGCAGAATATAATGATCTGATTAGCTCTTCTTATGTCTGCTTGAATTGGGGACTAGAGTAGGAAAAAACAAAACTAACAGAAAAATGTGTTTGTGTCACTGATGCCTCACTCACCAGAGAAGAGTTAAGTAGCAAGCACACACTTGTTCTTCAGGACTGAGTGGTTTGATTAAATGTGATTGACAAAATGTCTGCTTCTACAACTTGTTCAACTCTCCTATTCTCTTCTTAGCCAAGTTTTATAATAATAATTCACATTTGTATTCTATTTTATGACTGACAAAGAGTTTTGTGCCTATTATCTCATTTTCTAATTCATTTTTAACTCTGAGAGTAGAGAACTTCATTTATCTGGCTCCACAATTTTTAGTCTTACAACCATCTTATTTCCCCTTCTTCCTTCTTTGAGGAAGACTGAGGTTTCTCAGGGATAATTTAGGCAATATAATCCTTAGAGTTGGTATGAAAACATTTCCCTAATCCTAGCCAACATTTCTCATGAAGGAAATTGTGAGAAGATACTTTATGAGGAGAGAAAATGTACTCCACATTTTCTTGCTCACCAAAAAAGAAAAGACCTAAATTCCAAGGTTTTGTCTCATTTGCTCCCTTCTTCTTCTTTCTGAATCTATATTGTTTTAATCTGAAAATAAATCAATTAAACTTGAAAGAAAAATATGAATCTAATTCATTCAGAGTTGCTGGAATAAGGATCAAATCTGCTAAACTGTGTCTGATCAACTAATTTAAATTTTCTCCTCTGTAAAATAAAGGAGTTGGACTAGATGATTTCCAAGGTCCCTTCCACCTCTAGTAATTTATGAATCAGGAAGATTTGATATGGAACATTTTCAATAGTGCGGAAGGAAAAAAAAAGATCAACAAATTCACTGTGTACAAAAAAACTAAACCAGGCAGCTTGAGGATAGGGGCTGAAATTTAACCCTCCGGTCTTTCCTTCCCAGTTATCTCATAGAGGAGGGAAAGGGGAGGGGATGGGAAGTGTGGGAAGTATGGGAACCTATTTCCATAATAAGAGGCCATCTCCTCTTCCAGGGTAGCTTTCCCAGTTGTCAACTAACAAAAAATTCTCTACTTCCCAAAATAATAATAATTAAAAAAAAAAACCAACTCTACACAACAAAAATAAAAATAGGCTTGCTTGGAGGAACACGTCTTGGGACTCTTAATGGGATCGTACCTGGCGGCTACAGACAGGAAGTTGCTATTGAAGAACTTCCGGTCTCCTTTATTGTATCAGTGGCTATTTTTGGCTCCAAGGAGGAAACACTTTGGGATAGGAGAACAAGGGGGGAGGGGTACAATGGGAGGGGGATGGGAACTCTCCTAGGTAAGGGTTCAGGCACAGCAGGAAGTTGTAGCAACACAGTTTTGGTAGGCTACTGAAAGCTTCTTTGAGTGTTTACCTTTTTTTCTGGTTCCTAAGAAAATGTTCCTCTTCTGGAAGAGCTGTTAGTGGGGGATTTTCCTTTTTTTTTTCTCCTTCCATTTTTAAAGTCCCTCAGGTACATAAAAAAAAAATCAATATAATTTCTTGCTTAGTAAGGAAATGCCATTCACCCTTACCTCATGATACGTGACTGCAGTCTCATTGAATCAGAAAATTGTTTTTTGTCTTTTCTTTGGTCCTATTTCCCCCAAAGATCCCAAGGTAAAGTATTAGCTGTCCACTTTGCTGGTCTTTGAGCACTGATGGACATCCTTGTAGATTGGCACCCCTTGGTTTCTCGTGCATGTGACATGACAGAAAGTACACCAGGCTGGTCATCAGTAGACCAGGTTTGAAGCTGCCATTCAAGATTCAAATTGGATGAATCTGGCCAAGTTACTGCCTCTGTGTGCCTCAATTTCTAAATCTATCATCTATAAAACGAAGAGGCTCTTAATCTGGGCTCTGAGAACTTGTTTAAAAAATGTTTTATGTAGATTGAATCATATCATGCTTCACTTTATTTCCTCCACGAATTTTTCTCTAATGTAAGAGATATGCGTCTTCTTTCACAACATGACAAACAGGGAAGCATGCATTATGTGATAATATGGATATCACCTATATCATGTTACCTGGATGGGGGGAAGAATGAGATCTAGATTTTTGGACATAGCTAATATGAGAATTTGTTCCTCTTGGATAAGCATATTTATTACAAATTATATTATTATATTGCATATGATATATAAAAATTATTACTAAAATATTTTGAAAATGGTATTTCAACATAAAATTTTTCTTTTATAATCTTACATATTTTATTTCACATTTAAAGCCCTGATTCTAAGAAAAGGTCCATAGGGAAGCCTTCCAAAGGGACTTCCAAAGGGACTCATGACAGACAAGAAGTAAAGGACCCCTGGACCAGATGATGCCTAATTCCTTCCCAGCTCTAATAACTTATAAGCCTTCATTATTCCAACATGGCAAATCCCCACTCACTCTGTTAGATGCTTTTCTACAATTTCTGGCTTCTACTTATTTCATGGAGAAAGAGCTCTATGGTTCATGGCCTCCTGATATGTGTTGGCCCCAGGCAATACCATCTTTTCTATCTATTGGAAAGGGGGATGGTGGGGTCTTAGGGTCTCAGGCTATGGAATAGGAGGGAGCTTAAAGACCTTGGATGTTATTTAGTCCAATGAACTCATTTTACAAATGAGAACACTGACAACCAATCAGGTCACATAGCCAATCAATAAACATTTATTGAGCATCTACTATGTGCCAGGCATTGGGAATACCAAGAAAGGCAAAAGATAGTCCTTGCCCTGGAGAAACTCAAAGCCTACTAGGGGAACACAGAAGCAACTATAAGGCAACGAGCCTTTTGCAGGTTAAATTGGGGATAATTTCAGAGAGAAGGCACTAATATGAAAATTTATTATATATTTGCATATGTAATACATAAATTACATATTATAATATGAAAACTTCTTGTAGAAACTGGGATTTTAGTGGAGACTTTCAGGAAGCCAGTGTGTTTAAGGAACCCTGGGAGGATTTGGACTCAAGTCATAGATCATAGATTTAGAGCTGGAAGGGAATTTAAAGATCAGTGAGTCCAACATTTTACAGACGGGGAAACTGAGGCCCAGAGAAGTAACTTGCCCAGAGTCCCACAGTTAACAAGTGTCTGAGGCAGGATTCAAGGTCAGGTCTTCCTGAGTTGTCCTTTGACACCACAGCTGGTGCTGCCTCCACACTATCTTAGTCTAGTTCCTTCCTGTCCTCAATTTAGCTGGCAATTTCTGGTCAAACCCACCCTCCCCCAGCTACAATGTCAGTCTAGGATGGGGGAGGAGAGCTGAGCAAACCCCAGACCCTCATAAGTTCATCAGCTATCTATAGTGTCTTCTAGGCAAAGACAGTATGTGATGGATAGAGCTTTGTGGCAAGGGGAGGGGAGGGTGGGGTCAGTTACTCTTCTCCTTCACAATCCAGGAGATGAAAAAAAAATGTCTAGAAGTGAGGATCATATTGGAAGTTTCCAGAAGTCTTGGCAAACCCAGAAAACTGATAATGCATGTCAAAGAAGTGCTATTACTACTCCCTGGATGAGAGGACAGCGAGGGTAGGCTGTGGAATCTCCACTTTTACCCTCCAGCTGATCCTTGCTGCCAGAACACCATCTCATTACTTTACCATCAATATAGCCTATCCTTTGCTAACAATTAATTCTCAAAACAGCACTACTGCCACCTTCGGGAAGGCAAGCAAGCTTGCCAGGATCTTCCATCTGCAGTCATATTCATTCATGCTTATGGTCATTGTGGTCATTTAGTCCAATCCCCTCATTTGACAGGGGCAACCAAGATCCAGAGATGAGCCAGGATTGACTCCATGTTCAGCATTTTCCCCAAGGGATCTCACTGATTCTCTAATTCATTCTATAATCGTTATTAAGGCAAATGTTTATTAAGGCAAATGAGCTTGGTATCTGGAGAGACAAAGGGAACAGTGTATTTGGGAGCCAGGAGACCTGGGTTCTAATCTACTTAGTCTGTGACTGCAGATAGATCAACTCAATTCAATAAACACTTTCTAAAAGCACCTACTATGTGCAATGCTAGGAATATGAAGACATGAAAAATTGTCTTCCACTGCAAGATGTTTCCATTAACCTGGGGAGGGTTGGGAAGGGGCAGAAGGTAAACATTTTAATGGAGAGGTAAATGAACCATAATTTAATGAGGGAGAAAGGACTAACAACTAGGGGGATCAGAAAAGACTTCCTACAGGAAGTTGAGTCTTGCAGGGAAGTCAAGAATTCTAAGGAACAGAAACAGGTCAGAAATATATTCCAGGCCTGAAAGTGGGAGATGAAATGCAAATTTAGGGAATATCAAGTAGACCAGTTTGGATGGAATGGAGGATGTCTGATGAGAAATGTGTGAAATAAGTTTGGCAAAGTAGGTTTAATGTCTCTTTAGCTTTAATTTCTTAATCTGAAAAATGAGGAAAATATTACTTAGATTAACTCATTTCACAGTGTGATTAGGAAGAGGGCTCCTTTTTAACCATGAAGTGCTAAATAAATATAAAATATTATTATTATAAATAAGATCGAATCCCTACCAATATGGAGCTTACAATTCGGTAAAAAGCTTGGACCTCCAATGTGAAGTGCTTTTAGGAAACAGAGGAAACTATTTATTATTTACAATTGCAACTATTTTTACTTTTACAGCTGCTTATTTCTTCTCCAGGCTCTAAAGGGGGCTTTCCATATCTGCATTATTTAGAAAGTGGGTAACCAATTTTATTGTCTAGGCCCAAGAAGTTGAATGAAACATTTAACCTCAGGCACCACATGTTTCCTGGCCTCTTAGAGTATCAGAATGACCAGGAAGAGTCCTTGGGTTAATCATATTATAAGACACTCCAGGATGGGGAAGTTAGAATATTTTCAGCAAAAACTGGAAAGCTTGGAAAGCCATGAGGTATGTGTACTCAATCTTCAACAAAAGTTCCAAGTTCAGGCTAAAAATCAGTTGTATCGACAGCCAGAGCACATAGTAACATATGTGACATAAAGAGGGATGCTGGAAACATCCCTCAGCGAACAATCTCTCCTCTTAGTCAGGTGTCACAATGCTGCCTAAATTCTCTGCCATTTTTAAAATTTTGAATTTGTACCCTGGTTGTCTCCAAAGCAGAGTTGTGGCATAATATTACTGCCTTCATCCATGCCATTAGTAAAAATCTTGACTATCACAGGGTCAAGAGCAACTTACATGGAGCCCTGAACTAGAGATTACCCTCCAAGCTGATCCATGGATATTTTTTGAGATCTGATCATTCAATCACTTTTTTTAAACCCTTACATACTGTCTTAGAATTGATAACAGGTATTGGTTCTAAAGCAAAAGAATGGCAAAAGCAAGATAGTTAGAGTTAAGTGACTTGGTCAGGGTCATACAGCTAGGAAGCATCTGAGAAACATGATAGGCCATTTTTTTTTTTCATTGAAGGAGGATTTTTCTAAGTGCCTTGATAGATATATATTCCTTGCTGGGGCAACTATTGTCCCTTCCCTACTGTCAACAAATTTGAATCCAGGACCTCCTATCCCCAGGCCTGTCTCTCTGTCCACTGAACAACCTCCCTACTTCCATTCAATCACTTTCGAAACCTCAGCCCATATCTTATCATCTTGTCTAACTGAACAAGAGATTGCCAAACATCCTTCCAAAATCAACATATATTATCTCCGGGATATATCTTGGATTTAGTAACCTTGGCAAGAAGGAAATGTGTTCAAGTATAGAATGATTTGTCCTTAATGACATCAGAACAGCTCTTAGTGGTCACCATTTCCCTTTCAAAGGGAATCATTCCTGTAATAATACATTTCAGTATTTTCCTAATAATAAGAGTCAAGCTCATCAGCCAACATGATGAAAACTCTGCCTTCTTCCCCTTTTTATATGAGTGACATTCCTCTCTGAAAATATAAGCTCCATGAAGACAGGGACCCCAGCCTTGGTCAATCTTTATTTCTTCCTCAAAGCTTTTAGCTCTAGAGAGAGGTTCAGGAGCAACTCTCTACTCATGGCAATTGGTCTCTTTCCTCAGTCTTTGGAGCTGCTTTACTCCCTTCCCCCCTCCCAGATGCTCTCTTTTTCTCTGTTGAGACTACACAAAGCTAAAAGAACTAGGCTTTGGTTTCAGATTTGCCATTTCCACCTATGAAGTTTAGGCAAATCACTTAACCTCTCTGGGACTCAGTTTTTCCAATAATTTTATTGCTGGCTAGTAAATATAACAAAGATGGGATCTTACCCCAAGTTGCTTTGCATGACACTGAGGGCATTATCAGGAGCCTCAGCCCTCCTCATCCTTACCCCAACTCTAATACAGTTAGTTCCTTTAGGACTTTGCTCTTGAAAAGAACAGAGAAGACATTTTAAAGAAGCTGTTCTAATAATAGTTGAAAATAATTTCCTAACTCCAAATCCTATAGATTCCTGGGATCAGGAAGTCTACCTCCAGCAAGAGGAAAAGCACACCCTACACAACCTCTCCTTGGTTAACTAAGTTTCCTACATGAGCTTCCCCCTCTCTTTGGTTAGATAGGAGAATGCATAGGGGAGGAGAATCTTTCTTGTTACTGATTTTGCTGTGCTGTCGGATACAATGCCTTTTGCTTTGAATCAATTTTTCAGGAAGCACCTGGGCGAGGAATCAAGAACTATGGTTTAAGGCAGAGGTGTTAAACTTGTAGCCCACAAAATTCACAAAGATCTGGAGTACCACCCAGATGAAAACATAATTGGGAAAGGAGTAACAAAATAAATAAAAATATAATAAAACACAGATAATGCTACTTTGTAGTTTTCTAAATCTATATGTAGCCAGAAGGAATTCATTCCTACCGGAGTTTGACATCACAGGTTTAAGGAGATATTGATCCATATCCACAACATGTCTCAAATCTGAGGTAGCATTCAAGGCACATATATTGGGGTTGCAGGGATGTGGGTGTCATCCAAGACAAGAGGATTTTAGGTCCCATTTTTGGGGTTAGGGGAGTGCTAAATAAGGGGATCAGATTGGAGGTTCGCTGGGTTCCTTGCACTTCTCAACCCTCCAGCCAATATAGCAAAAACAAAACAAAACAAAAACAACACAATAGTAAGAAACAGCAGAAGAGCTACTACCAGGATCTTGAGAGGCGCTCACTATTATAGTTTTAAACAGACTAACTTGTAAGAAGACCAGATCACTCATATCAAAGAGGATCAGAGAAGTAGGGAAGGGACAATAGTTTCCTCAGGAAGAAGCTTATATTTTTTGAAGCACTTAGAAAATTTCCCCTCCAAGGAAAGAAAATGGCCTGTCCCATATTCTTCTTCTAAAATGCAAATGCTCCCTGGAATGTACACCCCAACAGTGCTTTGAACATAGTAGGCCTGAATAAATATTTGTGGAATGAATGACCTTTGTATATTCACAGAATCTAAAAATCAGAAGGCACCTCAGAGACTAGTGGAATCCAACCCATACCTGAATAAGACTCTCCTCTAATAGTCATCTACCCTTTTTGTACGGAGGTGCCTGGGATGGGAAATCACAAATACTCTCAATTCCATTTTGGGGAATTTCTAGATGCGAGGGAGTTTCCCTCCTCCCTAACATCCTTAGCGTGAATGAGTTTATCAGAGGGTGACAGGTCAGAGCAGGACACCTGGTGGGGGAAGGATGCTAGAAGAGGACATAAGGAACAGAGGGAGCATGAAGGACTTTACAATTTTGCTGAAGGCTTGTCTTGTTCACTCTGTTTTCCTTGAATTGAACTGAAATGTCTTCTCTCCTAAGCACCATCTACTAGCTAGCCTCTAATCCCTTCCAAAGGCATTAACCAAAATGTGAATTCTCCAGTTTCTCATACTCCCCAGCTTCAGCCTTCCCCCAAACTGTGAAGTGTGGGCTTTTGGTGCTATTATTCTGATCTCATCTTCCTCTTTCCCAATCCCCCCATCCTGGACCTTCTTCCCTCAATGCTTTAATATCTCCTAATCCCTGAGAAAGTTTTGGAGTCTTTAATATTTTACAATGTCTTTAACTGAAAATGGAGATAACAAAACCACCTACTTCACAGGGTTGTTATGTGGATAACGTGTGTAAAATGCTTAGAAGAATGTACTAGGTTTATTCCCTCCCTCTGCCCTTCTCCCATAGCACCCCAGAGGGTGCTAATATATTTTAGAAGAAAGAGGTTTCTGAATACAAAGTAATGAAAAATGGTAGAATTTCAGGGGAACATAAATACCACCAATGACAATAGTCTCCAAGAATTTCTACTTATAACATAGGACTTGGGGGTAGAACGGGGTCTTAGAGATTCTCTCCTTGAACTCTCTCATGTTCCAGATTAAGAAAATGAGTGCCATAAAAATGAAGTGATTTGTCCACAGATAATAAGCAGCAGAAATGGGACCAGGGCCAACATTTTCCAAATTTAAATTCAGGGTTCTTTTCACAGAATCAGGCTTGCCCTCTAAATGGTATTCAAAGAATGTTTCCAAAGTTTGCAAATTTTAAATGTAAAAAAAATACAAAAAATGTTTGTATGAATAATCTGGGCAGATCAGGTCCAGTTCCACCAAAGGCCTCCCCAACAAAGTCCACCACTGCCCTCTGGTGGGCACACAATAGCAGGCATCCTTTTGGGGGTTTTCCCTCACCAATTCCATCTGTTCTTATATTTCTTTTGTGCCTGTCAGTACAGGCTCAGAGATTCAGGTTAGACTTATTAACAAGACAGAAGATGCTGGGAATGTACAAAGCAGGGGCCATTCAGGCATCAGACCTGAGCAATCAATCAGAGGGTCATAGATTTAGAGCTGGAAGGGACCTGAGATCATCTAGGGTCTGGGCCATGGAAAGTTAAGCAGGGTTACTCATTATTTGAGGGGGGATTTGACCTCAAGACTGCCTAACTTCAGGGCAGTTTGGTGGTGTAGTGGACAGAGTGCCAGACCTGGAGTCAGGAAGCTCTGAGTCCAAATCCAGCTTCAGACACTAGCTGTGGGACCCTGGGCAAATCATTTATTCCTGTTTGCCTCAGTTTCCTCCTCTGTAAAATGAGCTGGAGAAGGAAATGGCAAAACATGCTAGTATTTTTGCCAAGAAAATTTTAAATGGGATCATGAAGAACAAGAACAAAGCTCAAGATGACTGAATAACTACTTCCTGACTTCAAGTTCGGCATTCTCTCTACTGTATTGCATAGTCTCTAAATAATAAACATTTATTAACTATCTGCTATGCAGCACCACAATGGTCACAAAGACAAAAATGGAAGCCCCTGTTCTCAATGGCTTGTGTTCAACTGGGAAAACTCATGCCTGCTGAAAAGGAAACCCAGCGTACATACAAAATAATGGGAGGAGGGGGCACCCTGACAAATAGGGGGATCAGAAAGGTTTCTTGTACTAGAGCTTTGAAGGGTTCCAGGGGCTCCAAAAGGAAGAAGTAAGAGAAGAGAGCTTGCTGGGCACAATGGCTAGATCTAGAACAAAAGATATGTGCTTCCTTCTCCAGGCAGGGTTTAGGAACCCTGCCCTTCCAAAGTCCTGAATTTGAAAATTGTGCCCCAAGTGTGTCATTTTTCTATTGCCTTCAGGATTTGTGACATGTGTGATTTGACCTACCACAAGATAACTATTTAGGTGTCAATGGGAGTAGAATTTACTAGCATTCAAAATTTTAATATGTGTTTTGACATCTAGGACCTTTTAGGGTTCTTTTTTAATATTTAGTGTTTTTTGCCTTTTGCATGTAATAACAAATTTCTACATAGGTTTTCCCAAGTTATATGATCAAACTTAAATCCCTCCCTCCCTTCCCTTCCTCCTCCCGGGGCTGGCAGGTGATTTGATTTGGATTATACATGTATCATCATACAAAACATATTTCTGTTGTTCATTTTTGTGAGTAATCTTGTAAAACCCCAAACCCCAAACATAAACTCTTGGGGTTCTTCTAAAGAAGGACAGGCATTACTTCAGTTTTGCAAATGAAGAAACTGTGCAACTCTAATAAAGAGAAACTGACTGACTTACAGAAGGTAAGAAGAGCTAGTTAAAGGCAGAAGAAGGACTCCTAAATCTCCTTCTTGACTCTGTGTCCAGAATCCTTCCCATTATAGCACAGCTCCTCCCACTGACCCAAGCATCATCATCTATCATCAGGATAAGAAAATATGTAGTGTGTGCTAATTTACTCATGGCACCAGGCAGGGAGACTTCAGCATGGTCTCGTGGGGGGAAGATATCACGGAAGCACTTTCCTTCATGCAGGGGGGCTCCTATTCCAGAGTGCCAGGGGCATTCAGGAGCAGAAATTAAAAGAGTTTGACAAGCAGGAGGATGAGAGAGGGAAGCAAATGGACAGAGAGCTACTAGGATAATTTAGCTTCCTGGGTCCTTCACCAGGAAAGGATTCCTGGTAAGAGATACAGTGGTGGGAATGGCATGAGAAGAAAGGGCAGCCTTCTCCCTTTCTTTATATTAACAGTCACACTAGCTTTCCCCCTCTTTACTCAGTATGTCTTTTACTCTCTTGTCCATGTATATCAGCTAATACAACTTTACCTAGATCAAGAACTGTTTTAATAAAATAAAAATAAAATGTAGACCATTAAAGGGCAGTGAGCTTCCTATCACTGAAAACATTTAAGCAGGGGCTATATGGAGATCAATCTCCTAGGGATTTAAATATATATAAATAATTTGCACATGTTATATATAATTATACATAAAATATGAATATAATTTACTTTAAGATACATATTTCTCTTTAAAAATCCACTAATGTCAATTTTATTTTATTATTATCTTATTTTTTTTAATTAAACCCTTACCTTCTGTCTTAGAATCAATGCTGTGTATTGGTTCTAAGGCAGAAGAGTGGTAAGGGCTAGGTAATGGGGGTCAAGTGACTTGCCCAGGGTCACATAGCAGGGAAGTGTCCGAGGTCAGATTTGAACCT
The DNA here is from genome assembly GCF_027887165.1 of Monodelphis domestica. NCBI lineage: Eukaryota > Metazoa > Chordata > Mammalia > Didelphimorphia > Didelphidae > Monodelphis > Monodelphis domestica. Next base: position 421,561,914 of record NC_077229.1, on the reverse strand, counting down.
AGGACCTCCTATCTCTGGACCTGGCTCTCAATCCACTGGACTCCCCAGCTGCCCCCACAAATGCCTATTTTAAAGAAATAAGAAAACTTAGCAAGTTTTTTAGCTTTTTGCAAACTTTAGCAATTTGCAAAAAATTTCTCTATTGTTATGCTTTTATACTTTCCCTTCCTTTCTTCTACATACCTTTTAAAATACTATCAATAGGCTTTTAAAAAATCTTTTTTCACCCACTAACTGCCTTGCTGCTTAACCTCAGAGTAGAAAGCCTTCCTTAAAACAAATATTTATAACATCAAGTAATATTTTATTATATAATAAATAACAAAATGATATTTGATCTATTTGATAATATTACATAATAACAATCAGGGGGAACCAATGAACGCTCTGGCCCTGGCTGACAATGCACGTCTAGCTGTCTGGACCACTACTTCTCTATTAAGAAGCGGAGGGCTTGTTTCATCATCTGTCTTGGGAAGTCATGGCGGGTCACAGATTTAGAGCTGGAAGGACCTCAGAGGGAATTTCCTCTAAACCCCCTCATTCCATAGCTAAGAAAGCTGAGACTAGAAAGGTTAAATTCCTTGCTCGAGGTCATATAGGTAGTGACAGAGCCAGGATTGGAAAGGAGGTCCTTTGATTCCAAATTCATTAGACTGTGAGTTCCTTTTCCTATCCTGTCTGTATACTCAGGACTCAGCACAGTGCCTGGCATGTAGCATGAGCGTAACCAATATCTAGGGAGGAACTGACTGACAGGAGAATCATGTTGCCCGTGTAGGGTGGGAGAGGGGATGGATGTCCCTTAAAGACCCATTTCAACTTGAAAATCTTAGGCAGACAGTAAACGATTAGAGAATGTTTGCATATTCTCAGAAACGGAGAGCAGAAAGTCTCCATTCTATGCCCAAAGTATGCTTACCAAGCTTGAATGCTACAGGTACTGAGTCCTCTGACCAATTCCCTGTTATCAAAGGGAGGGTGTTTGGGTAGAGGAGAAGGAAGGAAGTATTAGAAAATTAAAGTGGCACAAAAGCAAAAGATTCTAATAAAAATAAGCGAAAAGGGAGCATCCATTGAGGGGGGAGGTAGGAGGATCTTGAGAAGTGACTAACCTAAAGGGGGGGGGGAAAGCAATGAGAATTTTTTAAAAGTATTGAATTAAGAGACCTAGCCCTCTTCTCTAAAACTGACAGCTCTCTTTGAGAGATTTTTAACAAGCGAGTGATTCAGATGAGAAACAGAGGTGACATAATGCCCTTTGCCTATATATTCCCAACCTTTTGCTCCCCCAGAACTTGGGCTTAAAAAATACTCAAAGATATAATGGGAGTGGGGGAATAGTGGGCATGGCTAGAAATCAGTTCATGTGAAATAATCGTAGGAGTTGAACTAGGCTGAAGGCTCAATGGGAATGGCATGGTAAGAAACCCAAATAAAGTCTTATGTGCATCAGCTGAAGAAACTGGCTATGCTTAGTTTAGAGAAGTTTGGAGAGTGGGTGGTTAACATGGTAACCAAATTCAAATATCTGAAGGATTTTATGAGGAAGTGGGATTAGACTTGTCCTGCCTGGCCTCACAGGGTGGTATTGAGAGCAGGGACAGAAGTCACAAAAAGGAAAATTAGGCTCTTAACATGAAGAGCTATCCAAAAGTAGATGGCAGGGAATGAAATCTCAGTTGTAGAAAAGGACTGGAAGGGATGCTTGAGATCATTTAGTCTTAGTCTCTTGTTCAGTTGTTTCAGTTGTGTCTGACTACTGAAAGGTTTTACCTTTCCTTCTCCAGCTCATTTTACAGACAAGGAAACTGAGGCAAACAGTTATATGACTTGCCTAGAGTCACACAGCTAGTCAGTATCTCAGGCTGGATTTGAACTCAGTTTTCCAGCACTCTATCCACTGTGCCATCTAACTGCTCCATCATCTAGTCTAATTCTTTCATTTTATAGATGAGTAAATTAATGCCCTGAGAAGCACAGGCCATCCAGGTGGTAAATAGGGCAAGGAGAAGACCTGGGAACAAATCCCAATCTGTCACTCATGTCCTCTGATTCTATATATTACATCAATATTGTGGAAAGTGTTCCTGTTCAGGTATAGGTGGGGCCAATGACCTTGGAGGTCCACTCTGACTCTGAGATCCTAAGATCTGATGAAAATTTGTCACCTCATTCCATTCCCCAGGGTACCTATCATTACATTAACGCATGGAGAAAGAATTGAATTAATCTACCTAGGCAGTCATCTGTAGAAGGGAGTGCAGACCAGGGGGAAAAAATCATACTTTGTGACTGGAAGATCTACGTGTGGGAGGCCACTCCCTCCTGTGAAGGAAAGGAACTGGCCTTGCCCATTAGAAAGAGTGATGAGGAAGATAGATAAGCAGGAGAACACCCAGAAGAGTCTGTTACCTACAAATCTCTCTCCTTACCTGAAGTGCCATCATTAGCAAGTCTTTTCTTTGGATCTTAGAATTTTTCCAGTTGCAAAAAGTTTCTGCAGAAGATTATAGCTTAAACTACTTGTGGGTAATTTCAGTGAGATGAAAAAGGTACAAAAAGAAAGAAGAAAAAGGGTACAAAAGAGGTCATCAAAGAAAAGGTACATTGGGCAGGAGGACCTTAAGGACGAATTTCTCTTTCCCCATTCTGCCAAAATGTCATCTAACACTTTCTCCTGCTCACCTATTTCTTCTAAGGCCAGCCTAGCCAAGTTTTCTTTAATGTTCATTTAATTTTATTGTTATTCTGAATTCTTGAACAAATATCAGGCAGAATGAGCATATGTTCATATACATTACAGAAGAGTGTACATGAAATCGCAAGGCTCCATTTATAAAACTTACTTTTCCTTTTTTCTTTTAAGATAAATAATATCAAATTGAATTGGTTGCCAGTTCCAGGAAAGGAGAAGGAAGGGAGGGAGGGAGGGAGATAATTTGGAACATAACTATGGAAAATTTATGTGGAAATTTATTATTACATATAATTGGTAAAAATAAAACATCTTTATATATATATATACAAATATATATATGTAATATTAAATCTGACCTCAGACACTGAGATGTGTGACCCTAGGCAAGTCACTTAAACCCCCTTTTTAGCCCTTAACACTCTTCTGCCTTGGAACTAATACATACATATATATGCATATATATGCACATATATGTATGTGTGTGTATATATATTTTTACATATATACACGCACACATTTCCCACATAACTGTCAAAGTTTCCCAGTTTGCCTGTCATTCCTTCTGGTTTTCTTTCTCCTTTTTTCCTCTTTTAGGAGGAGGAAGGGAACCTTATTCCTACCTTCTCCCTTCCTCCTACCTCCTAAACTCCAGTGAAACAAAGAAAAACAAAACCCTCAGAACAAAAATGCATAGTCAAACAAAACAAATTCTACCTTCCTGGCCAAGTTTTCTCAAGACTCCCTGAACTTCCACAATTCTTACTGGTGGCAGTTTCTCAGCTCCTAACCCCTAGTCCTTCCTTTCACGCAGCATCCTTGTGACAGAAATGTCTCTGCTGGGCAGGAGCCTAAGATAACATGGTGCTATGGAAAGAGGGCCAGTTTTCCATTTTTATCAAAAATTTTTGATTGGTCACTGCTTGGTTTATTTTAGGCTCTAGCTCTTTTATTTATTTTGGGGCCAGACCTGGGTCCTGTGCTAATTGGCCTTGGACATCATGGAACATGGAGGGAAAAGGCAAGAGGTCTCAGTGCAAGGGAAGTGGGGGGAAAGAGGGTAGAGAGACCATCATCACCTCAATTTAGCTTCAGATGAAGACAAGAAGGTAAGGGTTTCTTAAGCATTCTTCAGTGTGCCCTAGGAAACAAGACTATTTGTTTATTCACTTTCTTACCAGGGAAAGAGGAAATGATCACAGAATGTTAGAGATGGAACATGTTAAACATAATTGAATCCAGGGTTTTCCAAACACTCATCTGTTAAATGGCACAGGTCCATGGTAAATTTTTACTGGTTCATGAAACATTTACTTCCAAAAGTCTTTGTCTTTTTAAACGTGTGTGCATTAAAAACTTGCTCCCATACCCCTAAGTCCATGTTCCCTTTCCATTCTCACTGTTTTGTCCCATGCCCAAGTCTTTTCCAATGTCTTCTGCTGAGACAAGGAGGGAAAAGAGAGTAATCTGATAGAGTATTTAGATATTTTATCTATTTTCAGTCTACATGGGCCAGGAAACACTGACCTAAATCGACCTCTTCATTTCATGTAGGCTCAGGAAAGGTCAGCTCTAAGTCACTCAAGTCTATACTACAAGCTTGTTACAGAGTCATGACATACAGTATCATCCGATTTTAGAGCTGGACAATGTATCGCAACATGCTATTGTAGAGTTAGAGATGGAAGGGACTTCTGAGACCATCTAATTCAACCCTTTCCTTATTTAGAGTTGAGGTGGATTTAGTAAAGTGCCCAATGGCACAGAGGTAAGTAGAAATGTTGGGATTTGAATCCCAGGACCTCTGATTCAAGTCTAACATGATTTCCATCCTACCAACCTGTTTCCTTAAATAACCTAATCTAATCCTTTTATTTTACAAACAGAAAGGAGAAGTGATTCGCACAGACTTTACACAAAAGAACAAATAGCAGAGAATAAATTTAAACCTTAATCTTTGGACAGTAAATACAGTAAATCCCACTGGTCCAGGATGCAAATCTCCTGGTTTTTGATCTAGAAGCATATCTCGATTAAATATCACAGCCTCTTAGAGGGAGAGAAAAGAAGGTTAAAAAAAAGGAAGCTCTTACAAAAGTCTGCAGCTGTTAAAATAATATTACAGATGGAAGGTTATTGATAATCCGGCACATCTCCTTTAAAGACATCCTCCCTTTCACCTGGAAACATTTCCCACATGTTCCATCTCAAGGGAGACAGCTAGTGATGGGACTCAGGACAGTCTGTCATGAAATGAGAGCAAGGCAGGGAGATGGAAACCTGAGCTCAGTTCTACCAGTTCTCGTCTACCAGTTCTCATCAGCATCAGGGGATGTGATTATTCTGAAGTCCCACCAGATGGCAGGATGGACCATACATTTCCTTAACAACAACTACAAAAAAAACCCCAAAACAAACCAAAGGAAGACTACATTTTAGACTCTGGTCCATAGATTGGCCTGAGGGTAAAGTGGATTCAAGTTGAGGATCCATCTCTTCTTCCTGGGAGAAAAATTACAAAAATATTCCCCATACAGACTTCTGGGGGACCATGCAAGTCATTACCAGAGAAATGTGCAAAAGACTGCTGGACCCTTGTTCGCTTCCCACACTTGAGGTGAGAAGTTCTTCTAGCCCAAAAGGCAGATAAGGGGATCTACATTGGCAATTGAGTTAAGTAAGCATTTAAGCAACTGTCTTGGATAACTTTGCCAACTGGCAAACATTTGACCTGAGGAAAGCCACTTCCTTTCTCTGGGACTCAGTTTCCCTCATCAGTAAAATTAGGGGAGTTAGACTGGAAAAAAATGCACTGCAATCCATCAGGATCCACATTCCAAAGTCTAGTGAATTTCTTTATATATATATATCATTTCATCTTACAAGAATCTGGTTATAAATATGATCCATATTTCACAGATAAGGAAACTGAAGCTCAGAAAAGTATGGTCTAGAACCCAGGTCTCTTGCCAGGAGTTTGCTTTGGAGTTGACTCTTTTAACTTTTGAGGGTAAGCATGTATACTTCAGAAATTGGGAAAGCAAAAAAAATAAAATAAAAAAAATAGGGACTAGAGAAAGTGAGTGGTCTGGCTCAGGGCTGGTTCTGCCTGCCCAGAGGGGAGGCAGCAGAGCTAGGTGGCTACATCTCTTTCATGTGTCTCTATTTATCTTGCCCACTTATTCCAATTAAAAAATAACAATTACAAAATTAAAAATAAAGACCTCAGCAAGACAGTCTATGACAAACCTAAAGACCCCAGCTTTTGGGACAAAAATCCACTATTTGACAAAAACTGCTGGGAAAACTGAAAGACAGTGTGGGAGAGACTAGGTCTGGATCAACACCTCACACCCTACACCAAGAAAAATTCAGAATGGGTGAATGACTTGAACATAAAGAAGGAAACTATAAGTAAATTAGGTGAACACAGAATAGTATACATGTCAGACCTTTGGGAAGGGAAAGACTTTAAAACCAAGTAAGACTTAGAAAGAGTCACAAAATGTAAAATCAATAATTTTGATTACATCAAATTAAAAAGTTTTTGTACAAACAAAACCAATGTAACTAAAATCAGAAGGAAAGCAACAAATTGGGAAACAATCTTCATAACAAAAACCTCTGACAAAGGTTTAATTACTCAAATTTATAAAGAGCTAAATAAATTGTACAAAAAAATCAAGCCATTCTCCAATTGATAAATGGGCAAGGGACATGAATAGGCAATTTTCAGATAAAGAAATCAAAACTATTAATAAGCACATGAAAAAGTGTTCTAAATCTCTTATAATCAGAGATGCAAATCAAAACAACTCTGAGGTATCACCTCACACCTAGCAGATTGGCTAACATGACAGCAAAGGAAAGTAATGAATGCTGGAGGGGATGTGGCAAAGTAGGGACATTAACTCATTGCTGGTGGAGTTGTGAACTGATCCAGCCATTCTGGAGGGTAATTTGGAACTATTCCCAAAGGGCGTTAAAAGACTGCCTGCCCTTTGATCCAGCCATAGCACTGCTGGGTCTGTACCCCAAAGAGATAATGGGGAAAAAGACTTGTACAAGAATATTCATAGCTGCACTCTTTGTGGTGGCACAAAACTGGAAAATGAGGGGATGCCCTTCAATTGGGGAATGGCTGAACAAATTGTGGTATACGTTTGTGATGGAATATTATTGTGCTAAAAGGAATAATAAAGTGGAGGAATTCCATGGAGACTGGAACGACCTCCAGGAAGTGATGCAGAGCGAGAGGAGCAGAACCAGGAGAACATTGTACACAGAGATTGATGTACTGTGGTACAATCGAACGTAATGGACTTCTCCATTAGTGTCAATGCAATGTCCCTGAACAATCTGCAGGGATCTAAAAAACACTATCTACAAGCAGAGGATAAACTGTGGGAGTGAAAACACAGAGAAAAGGCAACTGCTGGACTACAGGGAGGGGATATGACTGAGGAGAGACTCTAAATGAACACTCTAGTGCAAATACCAACAACATGGAAATGGGTTTGGATCAAGGACACACGTGATACCCAGTGGAATCGAGTATCAGCTATGGGAGGGATGGCGGGGGGGGGGCGGGGGGGGGAGGGGAGGAAAAGAAAATGATTTTTGTTTCCAATGAATTATGTTTGAAAATGACCAAATAAAATGTTTAAAAGGAAAAAAAAAGAAAGAAATTGGGAAAGCCTATAAATTAGGACTTGATTTGTTTTGTTAGCTTATCTAGAATTAAGGTGAGGGATAAAATATTAATAATGCCAATTAAACTTAAAAGTATATTGTGTGGGGCAGCTAAGTGGCTCCATGGATTGAGAACCAGTCCTGGAGTTGGGAGATCCTGAGTTCAAATCTAACCTCACACACTTCCTAGCTGTGTGACCCTGGGCAAGTCACTTAACCCCCATTGCCTAGCCCTTGCCACTCTTCTACCTTGGATTGATTCTGAGGTGGAAAGTAAGGGTTTATTATTTTTTTAAGTATATTGTGCATTTATTGTCCCCCTCAGAAAGCTGGATGGCAAACAGTTACCTCCATGCCCCTGTCCAACTTTCAGGAATTAGTAGTCTCCATGTTCCACTATGCCTTGTACTTAATATGGGCCAGGCAGAGCTGGGCACTGGTGGTGACATGAAAGGAGAGGAGGCAGTACTTGGGCTTTCAAGGGTCATGGAAGTGCCACGGCAAAACAAGAGGGAAATAGGGATACAAGAGCAACGTGGCAATTGTCAACACTAGATAGCCAACGAGTGGTGGTATGGACAATGGGTGCTGGGGGTGGGGGTCAAAGGAAAGAGAACTACCTGCCTACTAGGGTAGACTTTTCGGGATGAGCATGCAGACAAGACCTCTCCAGCCACAACAACCCCACATTAAACAACTTCTTCTCAACCCCAAAGAAAGGAAACGTCTGCGCTTTCTAGATGCTTGCAGCACTGGGGAGTAGAATTCCTAGTAGAGCAACAGTCATTCTGAACAGGGCTAAATCCTGTTGACCAAGGACAAACTGGCAAGGACACTCGAGTTCTACCTCTTTTAAATGGACCATCTGAGCTGCAGAGGCTCTGGGGCTCCCTCAGTGACCCCCGTCTCTCTAGCTAAGAGAAATTTAGGACTCGTCAGTCAAACATTTCCTCACTCATCGCCAGACAGAGATTCTCAAGAAAATCAAAACAAACAGGAGTGGGAAAAGAGAGATGAAGGGAATTAACTTAGGCCCAATGCCTAATTTCCTGAGGGTTCCCATCTTTTTTTTAACCCCTTAACTTCCATCTTAGAATTAATACTGCATATTGGTTCCAAGGCAGAAGAGCGGTAAGGGCTAGGCAATGGGGGTTAAGTGACTTGCACCGGGTCATGCATCTAGGAAATTTCTGAGGCCATATTTGAATCCAGGGTCTCCTGTTTCTAGGCCTGGCTCTCAACTCACTGAGCCACTCAGCTGCCTCCTTACGGGTATCTTTTAAGTCTTGAGTATCTGGGAATTGGCTCACTTTTGGTGGATAAATGAGGTATAGTATTAGGCTATGTGGTGGATTATAAAGCCATAGATATCCCATTTATATTAATATTTGACATTGAATCGAGGAGTTAAATCCTTGGTTGACTCAAATTTCAGTTATTTTTGTGGCCTCAGAGCCAACCCAAAGTACACAGTAGGTGTTTAATAAATGTTTGACACTGATCTCTCCTAGTCTACTTATTGTTCGTACCACAAAATACATCCTTTCAACAATATTTCAAGAAAAGGAATTTTATCCTCTCAGGGCTTTACAGTAGTCAATCAAAACTTATTTGTCATTTGATTAAGGTCTCTGGACTACAATCAGCCTACGAAGGCAGAGTCATGTCTGGGAACAAGGACACCTGGGTTTTAATCTTGACTTTGCAACTTGATCTCCCTAAACCTTGGGGTTTCTCATCTGTAAAGTGAAGAGGTGAGCCTAGGACAGAAGAGTGTGTGTGTCCCTTTATGGAAGGATGGCCTTCTTCTCTAGCCAGAGTTTTTAAATAACTGAAGAACACGCTAAATTCTGTGAGACATCAGTGCAAATGGAGCTATAATGTTTTCCTCATCCAAATTCCCTTGAAATCTTGATCCATGGATTCCATGTTAAGAACCATTAGACGAGATAATCTGTGTGCATACATCAGCAAGGGTCAGCCTTGGGGTCTGGGATGGCACAGACAAGCTGAGAGAGCCAACTGGCTTTTGCCTTCACCTTCTCTTACAGGGTTGGTCCTCAACAGCCCAAGACTATAGCCAAAACCAGAAATGGGAAGTTGGGATAAGACTCCAGGGCATACTGTCCTCCTCATTTTGGGACACAGAGCTGGTAACCCAGCCACTGGGAACCTCACAGGAATGTCTGAGTAGCTCTCAACCAAAGAAAGAAGCCAGTCCTGATTGCTGTAACTTCTCTGGTCCAAAGGCCAAGAAGCAATGACTATGGCTGCCATTAGTAGGTTTAAGGCATAATCTGGGGGGAAAAGAATAAAGGAAAAAGAACAGGAATAAGAGATGAGGGAAAGATGAACAAGAAGGATAAATAAAATAAATAAATAAGACAAATAAAATAAAATATGCATGTGGTGTGAAAGGCTAGAGTCAAGAGGAACAACACAATTATTGATAATCTCTTCCAGAACTACCTATTGGACTGACTTTCATAGCAGGACAATATGGCACCCCCTTGACATTTGCTGCTGCTCTTATAAATCGTCAGCTCCTTTGTAGGTGAAGAGATTTGTGTTTGCAGGCTTTTTTTCCACCTACTGGGATTTGCCCTGATTCAGAAATTGGAAACAAATCAGCTCCTGAGGCTTACTGAGTACCCCAGGCAATCCGACATGTTAGTGGCAATTTAAATTTTTTAAAAGCTTAAAAACTAATTACATCCACTTAAGGAATTGAAACAATCCCTTCACCACAGCAATATGCTGGGAAAATGCTCCATCAGTAAGGCGGCTGCCTTAGTCTCATTTATTTCAGACCAAAAGTACATCGGAGGGATCTCTTGGCACTGCTTACATGATTCTTTTCTTTTCTTTTTGGAACAAGTGACCAAAAACAGGTTAATCAACTTTATCATCATCATTATCATAGAAAATCACAGCCAGAATTGTCAGGAAGTTAAAACATGTATCACGTATAATAAATCAAAAGACAGCACAAAGCGTTAATAATCATTACTGAATGACTTCTAGAGAATGGGACTCACTCAGCACCCCCTCACCAATGTAGGCTTCCAACAACAGGCATTACATGTCTGTGCACATACCTGCCAGGCAGGGAGAACTTTCTCTATGTCATTCAAGTTGATTCCTTCCCCATCTTCCAGCTTCCCTTTTCCACACCTGAGCCCGAAGCAAGAATAAGAGAGAAAGAGAGGAGAGGGAAAAAAAATGAATATTTCCATTCTGTTACCATCTAACAAGTACCATATGCAAAACAGAGAGAAAGGTGGTGGTTGAGGATGTTTCTGGTTGGCGTGAAAGCCATATTTCACCCTTTTCAAAATTCTTAAGAACTTTGTGAGTTTCCTAGGTGTGTGACCCCGAGCAAGTCACGGAACCACAATTGCCTAGCCCTTACTGCTCTTCTGCCTTGGAATGGATACTTAATATTGATTCTAAGACAGAAGGTAAGGGTTTTTAAAAAAAAGAACCATGTGGATTCTGTGTGAAGGATGAAGGCTTCTTCCTCACTGGTGACTGACTTTCTACAGCCTGCTCACGGCAAAGATGTCCTGTAGCCTTGTCCTCCTCACAAGATCTATATTGTGACTGTCTTTGCAGGCTGTACAATCCATTTACAGCAGGAGACAACCCTAGAACGATAACAACATGGATTTTGCCCTGTCACTTCTCAGTGAAGAGTTTGATAGAATCTGAGAACCTGAAAGTTGGAAGCATTCTATAGAAAACACATTCTCCAAAGAAACCCCAATGGTTTTTCTTCATATTAAACTTCAAGCAGTCTCTTTGCAACTTCTGTCTATGAATTCCATCAGGGGCAAAACAAATTAAATCAATCCTCCACAAGACAGCTCTTTAGATACTTGAATAGAGTCATCACATGTTTCTTGAGTCTTTTCTCCTATGGGCTGAACATCCCTAGCTCCTTTCTCTGATCTTCACATGGCATGGAGCAGTGGTCCTTCATCCTTCTGCCAGCCTTCTTCTTCATATTTGGTAGTTTTCTAATATTCTTCTTAAAATGATCACAGTATTTTAGATGTGCTCTGACCAGAGCAGAGTTCAAAGACACTACTATCTGCACCTTATTCCTGGAAGGTAGGCTTCTCTTTCTGTAGCCCAAGATTGCAATAACTCACTGATGTTTATGAGGATGCTGTGAGGATTCTTTCTCTCATTTGCTTCCTTTCTCCTTTCTATATTTTTCTTCCCACCTTCTTTCCTTCCACTTTCTTCTTTCTTTCTAAGTTCTTCTTCCTTTCTTCTCTCCTCCTAAGTTTCCCTCCCTCCCTCCCTCCCTCCCTCCCTCCCTCCCTCCCTCCGTCCCTTCCTTCCTTCCTTCCTTCCTTCCTTCCTTCCTTCCTTCCTTCCTTCCTTCCTTCCTTCCTTCCTTCCTTCCTTCCTTCCTTCTTTCCTTCCTTCCTTCCTTCCTTCCCTCCCTCTTCTTTCAAATCTGGCTCCATTTACCAGATAGAAAAACTGAAGCTCATAGAGGTTAAGGGATTTACTCAATGTTATACAGCTAGTAGCTGGTTAAGCCAAGTCTTTTAATTCCAAATTCCATGGTCTTGCTATCACACCTTACCTCCAGGGAACCAAGATCATGAAAGGAATATCAAGTGGGCAAGAAGTTACAAAAATTCAAAAATTGATGGAATAAACAAGGAATAGAATGACTTTTCTAAAGTTATGCAGCAGGTGTCTTATTAGTCTGGCATTTAAGACCCTCCATAACCTTGCTCCCCACTACTTTTCAGCCATATTTCATACTATTCCCCTCCATACTTTCTGTTCCAGGCAAAGTAAACTACTCAACTTCATGCTATTTTCTAAAACTGACCATATCCCCGTCCCTCCTGTGTTTGCACAATTCGTCCTAGAAGTCTGGGATGAATTCTCTTTTCATCTCTCAGAACCTCTGCTTTCCTTCAAGCCTCAGAGCATCCCACCTCTATTGTGAAGCATTCCTTGTAATCTATTTTCCTTACATTCTATTTATTTGCATGTGTGTTATATCTCTCTCCTCCTAGAAGAATACAATCTCCTAAAGGGTAGGAATTGATTTATTTGTGTTTTTAGAAGATGCCTAATAAATGTTTATTAAGTTGAATATGGCTTCAGGTTCAACCCTGCTTCCTCTATCATCCCCTTCATTATTCTGAGGTTGTTAGGGCCCTTTGCATCTTTTCTTTTCCTTCTTGGCCTGACTAAAACTATTCCCTAGCTCTTCACCTACCATAACATAAGCCCTGAATGTTATTACTCTTGGGTACTCCCAGCATGGATGGCATCCTTCAGCCAGAGACACATTCACACCAATGTCACTGCTGGGAACGTTGCTTAACGCTATTAAAAGGAATGCAACAGTATAGCCTGACGTAGCCAGCTTCTCTCACTGAAGACCTTCTAGGCTCCTCTAGTCTCTGAAATCAGCTAACAAGTATCCCAGATGAGTTTCAATCCTAATCAATAGGAATAATGTTCTTTTCTAAATCCAAAGCAATCAGGACAGGCATTCTTTTAAGCACCTTATTTCATGAGCCCTTCTCCTAGACACAGAACTGTGTTAGCCCTTGAGGCAAATAAAGGATAGCCACTGTGATACGGCAGCCAAAAAAGTTAATGTAATCCTTGAGGCTGCTTGAAGAAAGGAACAATTTACACAATTAGCAAGTAATGCTGCTTCCTATTTCTGCCCTGTTCACATCATCTCTGGAGGACACATTTTAGAAAGGGAATTGATAAACTGTAGTGCTGGCAAACAGAATTACAGTAATAAGCTGACTTGGGGGCAAGTTGGTGGTTCAGTTGATTGTGAGCCAGGCCCCGAGCCTGGAAGTCCTGGGTTCAAATCTGTACTCAGACATCTCCAGTTTTTGACTCTTGCTCCTTGATAAGTCTAGGGGAAGGCGCAATTTCTAGGCAAGGCCACAAGATGGCAACATCATTCTGTTATAGCTAGTTACTCCTAAGTGAACCATGACTTGGCCAGGGAGCTGTGAATCTGTATCTGGGGGTCTGGACAACTTCTGCTGATTCCAAGAACATCAGCAAGCCTACCTACAGAAATCCAGAGGTAGGGCTGAGGGATTAGGTGGCCAGGGAACACTGAGATTGCTTTAGAACAGAGCAAGGAGGTAGGAAAAATATTCTCCAAAGAGCCACTTAATTGGATTTTCTTTTTTTAAAGGGCTCATTTGTGCAATGGGTAGAGACCACTTTGGTGGGCTTAGTTTTCCTTCCAATTTACTCTTTTTATGAAAAAGATATCTATTTTGGGGGCCAATGGATTAAATCTCTTTTGTGACTCAGTTTCCTTATCTGAATGTTTATAAGGTTTTTGTGAATCTTACCTTCCCTGTTGAGTCCAACCCATATTAAATAACCCTCCTCTAATTCTTCTCCCTCTTCTTTTAGTTGTCACACAAGAAAATCCTGACTCCATATCAACTTGCGCTTAAAGAACACAGATTTCAGCTCTTCATTATATATTCTTATCTATTATTTCATATCTCCATGTCTTTTTTCGCCTCAGTTTTTGCTTTTATCTCCTTTTGGGCAACATCCATGCTGTTTTTATACTCCCTTGTATTTAACCCAGTTCTGGCAAATAGTAGGGTCTTAGAATGCATGCTCTTTGAGAATAGAGATTGTTTCAGTCTTTATTTTTGTATTCCTAGTGCCTTGGCACACAGGTGGTGCTTCATAAATACTTGTTGAGTGATTTTAAAAGCTTGATTAGTTAAATTAATCTCTTTAAGTATAAGGTCTATTTCTTAAACAACATTCATTCAATGAGTGCAGCATGGTGTGTTAGAAAGAGCTGGCAACCTTTTGAAAGGGAGTCAGAGAAAGCTGGACCCCAGAACTACCTGAGACATGATAAATTCTAACATCAACTTAAAAGATCTTTAATGCTATGTTTAAAGTATTAGGAAAGACAAAGGAGGGGCAGGACTGCTCCTAAAGGTGAATGGGATGATGATAATGACCATGGATTATGTGGAGAAGGTAGAACAAACTTGTTTCTTATTTTATTTTTTGTTACCTTTACTAAGGAAAATGATCTTCAGGTCAAGCAATATATAGAGTGTAAACAGAAAAGGAGGAATTAAAATCCAAGATAAGTGAGGAGGTGGAAAAAATGCATTGCAGAATTATCAATCACTTTAAATCATCATCAAGTCTTAAAAAATGACATGTGAGATTACTGACAGAACTTCTGGATGCTTTTGTTTGCTGAGTCACTGTTGGTGAATTTGAGGTATGTCAAAGAAGAGATGCAGGACATGTGACAGGCAAATGTCCAGGGTTACAAAACCGGCAAATAGTACTCTTGGATTTCAGTGGACCTTTGGCCCAGTCTCACATTATTTTGTTTAAGATAGAGAAGTGAAATAATCATTAGAATTCAAAACTAGTAGAATGACTAGACTTAAAGATTTGTAATGAGTAAACTGATGTTGACTTAGGAGAAGTTCTCTAATGGAATACAGAAAGGTCCTTCCTGAAACTATTTTGTTAAATAATTTTCTGTTTGGAGCAGCTAGGCTGATGGAGAGCCAAGCCTGGAGATGGGAGATCCTAAGATCTGTGGCCTCATACCCTTCCTTAGCTGTGTGAACCTGGGTAAATCACTCAGTCCCAAGTGCCCAACCCTTACTCTTCTTCTGCCTGGGAATCGGAGGTAAGGGTTAAAAAAAATTTTTTTTCTAAGTAGGCTAAAAGCAAACTATTAAATTTGTGGGAAGCCTGAATGATTAAATAAAGGAATACGCATCCAAAGATGTTGATAGGCTAGAAAACTGGACCAAATCTAAAAAGATGAAGTAAAATAGAGATAAATGCAAAGTCTTAAATAATGATTTATAAATCAACTATAGAAATCCAGCAGTTGGGGACCTGGAATTAGACAAAAATTAATATGAGAATTACCTGAGTGTTTTAATACACTAAAAACAACATGAGTCAGCAGTGTGATATGGCGGCCAAAAATGCTAATAGGACCTTAGGTTAAATAAATAGGATGATAATAAAAATAAAAGACATAATAGTGCCAATTGAAATCACATCCGGTTTTCTTGGCTGCCACCTATCGATGCTTACTTATACTGAGCTTGTGGTCTACTAAAAACTTTAGATTTTTTTTTTCAAATTGTAATTTACCCACCTTCCCCATTCTATACTTCTGAATACTTCTCATACTTGTAAAGTTTAGCTTTTGAATCCAAGTGAAAAATTTTACATTTATCCCCATTGAAGTTCATCTTACCCAGTTTTAAAATATGTGTGTGAATACATACATATATAAATATAACCCAGTATTTTAATTTGGCAAATTATTTTTTATTCTGTCCCTCACACTTTTATGTCATCTGCAAAAATGATAAGTATTATTAGAATTTTCTCCCCCAAACTCTCTTTCCCAGCTTCCCATTTATCTTCTCATGTCACATGCTAACATTGGGAGGATATATTTTGGTGTAGCTCTTCCCTTTCACTCTCTGCTCCCAGGAAAGAGATTGTGGAGGTTTTATTTAGGTTCCACACTTTGGCTCTTGTATTTCTTCTACTTCAAGTGATTACCAATAAATCTTATAAAATATAATACTTGGAGTTATTGATATTAATTTAAATCTTACAGTATGCAATCTTTGACTTTATCCAAGTCCCTGATAAAAATGTTAAATAGCTCAAGGCTAAGCCTTTCACTAGAGACCTCCTGCAAAGTTGACACTGAATTATTAATTAGTACTCAGTCTGGTCATTCAATCAGTTGCAAATTCATCTAATTACATTATTATTTAATCTTCATCTTTTTCACAAGAATGGTTATATTTTATTGAAGTCTTTACCAAAATCTAGGTTAAATAGTTTAGTAACCCTGTAAAAAATGGAAATAAATTATGCTCTTTTCTTGACAAATTCATACTAGATTTTTGTAATTACTATTTCTTTTTCTAGATGTTTATGATTTCTTAATGACACATTCAAAAATTCTTCTAAGAATAAAAGTCAACCTTTATGATCAGTAGTTTTCAGACTCTGCTCTCTTCTCTTGTTTGAAAATTTAAAGAGCATTTGCCCTTCCCCACTCCTGAGATGCTTTACACACTAGTTTCTAGTTGTTTTTTCAAATACCTCTGGCAGTGAGAGCCACAGCAATCACATCACTCTGGAGGATGGAGCTTCCCTAGGCCAGGTGAATTGAATTCATCAAGGGCAACTAAATAATCACCTATTACTTTGCTAAAATGCTTTGCTTGCATTTTTCTATTAATTTCAGTGTAAATATGTACTCATTGACAGAAAAAACTGAAGTAAAGGGAGAAACAAGAAGCTTTGCTCTCTCTGGCAGTTATCATCTTTTCTGCTCCTAGCAGTAGTCTTCTTTCCCTTTGATCATTTTCCATAGCAAAACAAACAAACAACCTAGCAATAACCTAACAACCCTTTTGGTTGTGCTTAGCTTCCCTTGTCAAGTTTTCCAATTTTTAATTAACTTGAAAAAAATTTTTAAGATCCTCACCTTCTGTCTTAGAATTAATACTGAGTATCAGTTCCATGGCAGAAGAGCAGTACAAGCTGAGCAATAGGGGTCAAGTGAATTTTCCAGGCCAGTCAACTAGGAAGTATCTGGAGCCACATTTGAAACCAGGACATTTCATCTCCAGGCTTAGCTCTCTATCCACTGAGCCACCTAGCTGCCCCTTAATCTACTTCTTAAACTCCAGGCTACTGGTTACCTAAGCATTCTGAGATGCATTTAGTGGTCCTTCACATGGGGGCACAAGATTAACCCACAGGAAACAATTGAAGGGTGATTTAAATGTCCTCTAAAATTCCTTCTTTAGAATTAAGATTCTCTGGTCCTCTAAGACAATAAATTACTGTGCACAACGAAGAAGGACCTTGTCTGTGACCAAAAGCAAAAATGTGTAGGGTAGAACACATGTTCTGAGAGATCAGAAAGGAGGAAAAGAAATCGGTGTGAACTGGGCTAATCCATGAAATCATGGAAAAGGTGGGATCTGAGCTGGGAGTCCAAGGGTGGTATGATTTAATAGGCATTGCCAACTCATAGCCCTAGAGGGAAGAGGCAGATGTGATTTCCCTTCCTGGAGACACAATAAATTCACTCCTCATGAGAAGCCAAAGAACCTCACAGTTTCCTGAGGAACCTTCCTGTGGAATTGGGTAAAGACTAGTTTCATTGCTTAAAATCCCCACGTTAAAGAATTGAGGATGAGAAAGAAAATGACAAACAAATATGTTCCAATGAGTCACAAAGAGATTAGAATTTTGCTTTAATTGAAAGTGGAGCACAGAATGGAGATGAAGGAGACTATGATGGCTTTTTTTAAAGCTCTTAAAGTTTCTTCCTTAGAATCAAAGCTGTATTTTGGTTCCAAGGCAGAAGAGCAGTAAATTCTAGGCAATGGGGGGTTAAATGACTTGTCCAAGACCAAACAACTAGGTTGTATCTGAGGCCACATTTGAACCCAGAACTTCCTATATCCTATCTCTCTGCCCCCTAAAATGGCTTGTCACCAATAAATCTCTTTTTTAATCTACCTTTCATACAGTGGCCTGAATAATCTTTTAAATTCTTTGATCTGATCATATGATCACTGAAAAACTTTACATGTCTCCTCATTACCTACTGAGTAAAGTAGAACTCTTAATCTTGGCAATCAATACCCTTCACAATAGGGTTCCAATATAATTTTCTTAGTTTATACTTCTCCTCTTTGTGTACTTTATATTGCAATAAAATGAGACAATTTCCTGTCTTCTGTTGTTGTTCTGCCATGTGCCATGCACAGAGTAGACCAATTTCCAACCTATTTTTGCAAGTTAAAGGGGCATCCCTTCCTTCCAGGCCCAGCTTTGATGTTACCCTGTGAAGCCTTTCATGCTTTTCTTCCTCAAATTTCTTATATTTCTTTGGTTTAATCTCTTGTACTTATTTTCACATTTTCTTTTGTATCATTTATATATCTCTAATTTCCTTGAGAGCAGGATATATATGGTTTTTTATTTTTGTGTCTTGCTTAATAAATATATGTTAAATAGTAAAAGCATTGAAATTGAAGTCAGAAGACAGAGGCTTCAGTTTCTTCATCTGTAATATCAGAGTGGATAATAGCTGAAGTTCCTTACAGCTTTTATAGTCAATGATCCGGTGATTAGCCCCTCAGAATAGAATTCAATCTGTGTAGAGAGCACTCCAGGCTGCTCAGAGGCAATGAGCAAGCCTATAAATGCCTTTTCAAAAAAGCAGAATCCTTTACTTTCCACAAGGGTTTACAGCTCACTTACTAGTGGACAGAGAAGCTAGGAGATAGGGAAGGGCATAAAGCTCAAGTGTTTCATACCACTAGCCACTGGAATATCTGAAATTATAAAGGAATAACTGGGAAAAGAGGATTTGGGACACCAAAACTCCATTTCTGCACAATATTTCAGGGGTATTCTATTTGCAAAAATCAAGGAATAATGGGATCTCCTGACTTCTTTCCATGACTTAGGGTCGTTATCAAATGGAAGAAAATGTAACACTAGGCTCTTCATTTTGAAGTCCAATGATATCACTGAGTGAATTGGAGTTAAACGAGGCACAGTTGCATGCATCATCAGTCTCCTTGTCTTTCAAAGTCATCAAAGTCCAATGGCAAAACGCAAGTGAGGATGCTGGAGATGGCCCAAGATGCAGGAGATGATCTTGGCATCTTTTATGTCTGACCAAGCTCTAAGTGCTCCACAGCGTTCATGGCTATTAGAACATTGGGGAAAGTCTTCCCACGCTTGAGGTAAACATCTTCCTGACTCACTGATGGATTTAAGGCCAGTCAGTTATCCTCATCCTGGTTTAGCCCTCCTGCCTAGATGGCTTTGCCAGCATGTGGCCTCTGTGCATGCTACAGCTTCTTGGAGCCACAGACAAGAGATAGGTGACTGCTATCTCTGGGTGACACCCAGGTGACTGCTGGGTGATTTAGGTGAACATAAGAATAGGACCACCTCCTAAGATAGGAAACCAGGTGAGCTTACCGGAAAGAATCAAAAGTATTGGCAGCCCAGATATCGGTACCCAACATGTCCATAGAGTTGTCTTTGTTGCCATTCTGAAAGAGAAGACAGAAGTAGAGAAGGAAGTCATTATTCTGAGAACCACAGCACAATAATAGGCCAGTGCACATTCTCCTCTTTAGGGGACAATCCCTAACATATTGCACTTCCATCTGTCTCTCACAACATTGAAATGTCATCATTAAAAGGGAGACTTCCAGGGCATGGAGTCTTACCCACCCCTGTATAAGAATGCTGTCATGAACATCTGTGGCAAGGAGCCACCCAAATTCCACTTGAATACCTCTAGAAAAAGAGAAATAGCTATCTGTCAAGGTAGCCCATTCCACTTTGGGATAATTAGTTGATAGTTTCTCCTAATGTCAAGGGGAAACTGGTCTCCCTGCTACTTCCATCTACTATGAACAATTCTTCCCCCCATCCCAACCAAACAAAACATATTTTAATCTCTTTATTTTGTGAGTCTCCTTTAAAAACCTGAAGACAGCTATGACATGCCCAGTTCTTTCAACAGATCCTCTCATGTCATAGTCTCTAGTACCCACTTGATCCAGACCATATTCCTTAGATGTACAGTATCATTTTTTAAAATCCTTATTTTCTGTCTTAGAATTGATATTATCTGTACTTAAGTACAAGCATTAATAATACTAAGTAAGTGTAAAGTTACCTGACTTGGACTTGTCCAGGGTCACACAGCTAGGAGGTGTTTGAGGCTAGATTTGAACCCATATCTTATTGATTCCAGGTGTGGTACACTGTGCTACCTAGCTACCCCTTTTTAAAATGTCATTCCTAAAATGTGATGCCCAGAATGGATACCTCTACCAGAGGTGACAAGAAAAAGGAAATTGTTTCCACAAGGGAATTATTTCCCTCTAGAATCAGAATGCTGTCAAGTCTAAGGTTCTCTATGTGTCATCTTCAAAGGTAGGATAACAAATTATTTTTTTTATTGTATTTATGGAGCCAAGGCAGAACTCAGTTTAAGTCCAGGTTTTGTTAGTAGTTATGACTTTGGACAAGGCACTTAACTTTAAGGTTTTCTCAACTGTAAAACTGAGATAATAATACTAGAAATCTCTATTTCACTGAATTATTGTAAGGATTAAATAAGATATTGGTAAAAGTACATTGGAAACCTCAAAATATTATATAAAAGTGAGTGATTGTTTAGGAAATATTTTTAAATTGACCTATTAGCTCCTACATCAGAGAATACTCCTTTTCTTACTTGTCATGAACATAAGTCCTACTCAATTACTCTGTAGTCTAGAAAGCCTCATCCTCCTACTAAGATCCATCTTCTCCCTATTTGTAACATTAATTCCACCATTTCTACTTTAATCATGAGCAAGATTCATCAGAAGATCTCCCTCTCTAACCTTGGCCACAAACAATATCTGAGAATTGAGACCAGTACATATCCAGCAGGCAGAATAAAAATAGCAAAGTGAAAACAATTTCTGCCTTAGGATGGGAGCTCATCAACTTTGTTCTCTGGTGTCACTTTTATGATCCCTTGACCTGAACTCCTTACTTGTCTAGACCTATCTAGCTCACTTACTTATTGAGATTCCTAGTACTGACCCCCAGTGACAGCCACTTTTTGCCCTAATGTGACATCAATATATTTTAAGATCAAAAGGAGAAGGCAAAGAAAAAAATGTTAACACTGATCTCTCAAATAACTTCATAGAAAAGTGGAAGGAACCTCAGAGGTGTCCAAGTGCAACTCTCTCATTTTACAGATGAGAAAACCGAGATCATATAGATTGAATAAATAATAGTTTAACCATCTCTCCTACTGCACTTCTGCAGAGATGCTACATGGTCATTTTGTCATTTTGTCCTTCTTCCTTCCTTCCTTCCTTCCTTCCTTCCTTCCTTCCTTCCTTCCTTCCTTCCTTCCTTCCTTCCTTCCTTCCTTCCTTCCTTCCTTCCTTCCTTCCTTCCTTCTCAAAACAAAGTAAGAGGTGATGTGATGTAGTAGAAAAAAACATTGATTTTAGAGTCAGAAGTCCTGAGTACAAATCTAAGACTCTCCTATTTAATATTTATGTTCCCTGTGAATGAGTAAATTGAAGAAAATCTTCAGAGGCAATGGATGAAGGTTTGCAGAAGCTGTCAATCAAGGAACATTCTAGAAGAGAATGTGACCAGAAAGAGACTGTTAAAAAGGAAACATCCAAACTGTTGGAGGTCTCTCTCCTGGGACAGGAATGAGTAAAGACTGAGAAGATCCTCTTCTTACTGATTTCTCTCTACTGCATCAGAAAGTGATTCAAAGATCCTCGACCCTGTTAGTCACATCCCTCATTCAAGACTCTACAATATTATTCTCAATTTAGGATTATTTAAGATCAGGGAAACTGTAAACCTTCTCTCCCATCCAATTTCCTTTTCCTCCCTCTTTCTTTAAATAAAGCCCTTGTTCCAACCATTCATAGATATATCGAGAAACTTACTCAGAACTGACTTCTAGTTGTCACTAACTGAAGGGGAAGGGAGAAGGGAGGAGGGAGAGTAAGGAGGATGGCAGATCTGATTCCTCATTACCATAATCCTTAAAGATCAACCACCTAATACATCCCTTAGTTAGTCTTATTTCTTTTCTGGGTCCTATATGTAAAACAAGAGAGCTGAATTAGCTACTTTCTAAAACTTTCTTCAGCTCTAAGTTCTCTGATTCTAGACAAATTAGCAGACTGGTTTTCTCCTCTCATTTCCTCCTACCTAACCTACTGTCTCCATAGTCATGATAGCAACTGACATGGTTTCTACAGAGAACTCTTAGGCAGGGGTTGGGTGCCTGGGTGGGTATTGATTTTTAAATAATTCATGGGTAGAGGTTATGAGGAATCTTCTCATCAAATCATTACTGAAATGTTGTAGACCTATCCTCCCAACTGAAAGAGCGAACGCAATACGAAAGAATTTGAGAAGGCAGGGAAACAATAGAGAGATAGAAACAAATATAACATAAAATACGTAAATGTAATATATGAAATATCAATTTATAAAATAAATATAATGGGAGCAATTGAACAAGGACAGAAGGAACAAAGGAAAAGTCACAAGAGAACCACGGAAGACAGAACTGAAAATAAACTAGCTGTGTGACCTTGGGTAAAACACTTCCCCTATCTGAGTATTCATTGTCTTATCTGCAAAGTATGAAGGTAGGGTTAGTGTCAGGCTAACTTATCTCTTTTCTAGCCTTTCTAACTTTCTAGTTCTAGATAAAAATGGCTTCTTAACATTTTTTACTCAGTGAAGCCCCCTTAGAGATATGACTAGAATCTTCAATCTAATAAATTAATCTTAGTCTACAATGTGCAAAGCACTGGATTGGGTTTTCTGCTGCTGATTTTTCACAGGAAGGAGAAAAATAGGAAAAGAAAGCTCACTACTTAATCTCCTTCTAGGTACCATGGTAGACTTCAAAAGCTATTGCAATGGCTTTTCTTTTTCTTTTTCCTTTTTTAAACCCTTACCTTCCGCCTTACAATCAATACTGTGGATTGGTTCTAAGACAGAAGAGTGGTAAGGGTTTGGCAATCGGGGTGTGCCCAAGGGTCCCAATGGCTAGGAAGTATCTTAGGCTAGATTTGAATGCAGGACCTCCCATCTCTAGGCCTGGCTCTCAATCCACTGAGCCACCCCCCCTTTTTTTTTCCTTTTAATTTTCCCTTTCTTCAGCTATATGAACAATGATTTTTTTCCAATTGAAAGGAACATTAGAGGGCATCTATTCTCCCACATTTTACAGGCAAGGAAACTGAGTTTCTAGAAAGGTTAAGTGACTTCCCTCAGATCATATTAAATAACAAAACAAGGTTTGAACCCAAATCCAGTGCTTTCATTTCATTGGGCTATGCTGTTACAGTAACTACAAATCTAGGGATTCTTCTATTACTTTACACAAAGCATATTGTCGTGTTTTTTTTTAAACCTTTATCTTTTGTCTTAAAATAAATACTATATATCAGTTCCAATGCAGAAGAGTGGTAAGGACTAGGCAATTGAGGTTAAGTGACTTGCCCAGGGTGACACAGATAGGAGGAGTCTGAGGTCAATTTTAAAATCAGGACTTCTCAACTGTATTCACTGAGCCACCTTTCTGCCCCAGGATATTGCATTTGAGGTTGATAAAAAAGAAGCTGGATCTTTATACTGCTGTTCTAGATGATGATGGCTCCCCTGCCAAATATTCCCACTCCCAAGTTAAAGCCCCATCCCCTTTATTGTCTTCCATTCCTCGTCCAATTTCTTTACCTTATTCTTATTCTAGCCTGGCTACCACCCAAATAAACAAGCCAACCCCATTTACTCACAGACCTCTAAATTACCCTGCCTGTGCTTAGTGGTTTCTAAACTCTTGCCTCTATGTACCCTTTGGCAAATCAACCATCCTAGTCAACCTATTTTCTGAATAGGCCTAATGAACTGTTTCTTAGTTAGTTGGCCATAGCTCTATCTCAACTCTAAATCTCTCCTTCTATCCTCTTGAGGAGAGTTTCCTCGCTGACACCAGCCCACAGGGATCACTTCTCCCTCTGAACTCCCATAACAAAACTGGAAATAATATTAGTAATATAAATAATTGGCATTTACATAGCAATTTCAAGCCTGAAAAGTGCTATACATATACCCCTTCATTGGAACTTTACAACCAGTGAGGAGTGTTCTCCACTTACTATTACCTACATCTTACACATGAGGAAACTGAGAATAAGAGGTCACAATCTCTCTTGTTTCAGTCACTGAGCTATTTAGTGTCACAGGCAACATCTGAATCCAGGTCTTTCTTGACAGCACTACATATAAACTCCATTTAAATCTCATGCTGAATCATTAAATGGGAGTTAAGAATTTATTCCTGGTGATAAACCTTGTACTGCATTCACGTACTGATATTTAATTTTGCATGTATGTGTATGCCATGTGAACTATATATTCCTTAAGGGCAGAGACTATTTTTCTTTTTATTAATTGTATCCCCAGAGCTTATCACAATGCCTAGTACATAGTAGGTGCTTATTAAAGGTTTACTGAATAACAGCTCCCTATTTTAACACCAATCTGGAATATTTGCTGTTGTTGAATTGTTTCAGTCATTTCTGACTCTTCATGACCCCAACTGGGGTTTTCTTTTTCTTTTTTTTTCTTTAAAGTCTCCAAAAGCAATTAAGTTTATTTATTTAGTTAATTAATTTAGAATTTTTTCCATGGTTACATGATTCATGTTCTTTCCCTCCCCTCTTCCCATTCCCCCCCTCCCCCGGCCAATGAGCAATTTCACTGGGTTTTACATGTGTCATTGATCAAGACCTATTTCCATATTATTGATATTCACACTAGGGTGAACATTTAGAGTCTGCGTCCCCAATCATATTCCCATTGACCCATGTGATCAAGCAGTTGTTTTTCTTCTGTGTTTCTGCTCCCATAGTTCTTCCTCTGAATGTGGATAGTGTTCTTTCTCATAAGTCCCTCAAAATTGTCCTGGATCATTGCATTGCTGCTAGTAGAGAAGTCCATTACATTTGATTGTACCACAGTGTGTCAGTCTCTGTGTACAATATTCTCCTGATTCTGCTCTTTTCACTCTGCATCAATTCCTGGAGGTCGTTCTAGTCTCCATGGAATTCCTCCAGTTTATTATTCCTTTGAGCACAATAGTATTCCATCACCAACATATACCACAATTTGTTCAGCCATCCCCAATTGAAGGGCATCCACTCATTTTCCAATTTTTTGGCCACCACAAAGAGTGCAGCTATGAATATTTTTGTATGTCTTTTTTCTTATGATCTCTTTGGGGTATAAATCTAGCAGTGCTATAGTTGGATCAAAGGGCAGGCAGTCTTTTAAAACCCTTTGGGCATAGTTCCAAATTGCCTTCCAGAATGGTTCGCTCAATTTACAACTCCACCAGCAATGTATTAGTGTCCGAATTTTGCCACATCTCCTCCGACATTCATTACTTTCCTTTGCTGTCATGTTGGCCAGTCTGCTATGTGTGAGGTGGTATCTCAGAGTTGTTTTGATTTGCATCTCTCTGATTATAAGATATTTAGAGCACTTTTTCATGTGCTCATTGATAGTTTTGATTTCTTTATCTGAAAATTGCCTATTCATTTTCCTCCGTCTGGAGTTTTCTTGGAAAAGATACTAGAATAGCTTGCCATTTCCTTCTCAAGTTCATTTTTTATAGACAAAAAAACGGAGGCAAACAGGGTTAAGTGACTTGCCCAGGGTCACACAGCTAGTAAGTGTCTGAGGCCAGATTTGAACTCATGAAGATGGGTCTTCCTCCTAGCTGCCCATTTTAGCGATTCCCTAAGTTCAACATGTTGCCTCTGGGATCCATGAATCCTTTTAGGCTGCCCCCAAGCCTGGAATATATTTTGTCCTCATATTCACCAGTCAAAATCCTTTTTTCTTTCTTCAAGGTTGAGCTCAGGTGTCAATCCCTCTGTAAAATTTGTTACCTTGGTTAAAAATGTTCTCTCCCTCTTTGAATTTTTTTAGAACACTTTGGGTGGATCTCTGCTTTGTGGCCATCATATTTAATCTTATGGTAGAATTATTTGTGTTCAAGTCACACCCCCTCAAGCAGGCTGTAAGATCCTGAGGGCAGGAACCTTGGGGCTTGGTTGGTTTTGTTTATTTATGCCTTACACATATCATTTCAGGTACCTAATTCAAGTCTGCCAAATTGAATCAGGCTGCCTCATCTCCAGGTTCCTCAGTCCAGACTTTAAGGTTTCACTGTACAGGCTACAATTATCATGTCACTGAGCTTATTTCTCCATATCCTCTACTGTTATCACCACTAAAACATTGCTTTCTCTTCAAGGACAGGGACTCTGTCTTCCGGTTCTTTTGTAGCTCTCAGGGCACAATGCTAGGACCCAGGAATGCCTGCCAGCTAATTAAATTGGCTCTTCTTTGTAATCAGGGGCTATGCAGGGTTCTGGACTTGACTGCAGAAGGGGGTGGGGAAATACTTAAAGATGGTGAGTTCTATAGCCAAGCCAGAGATTGAAAACCATGGCATAACAATAAAGCTGCCTCAAATCAGTATGTAGCTCAAGGGCAAGGAAAAGAGACAGATACATAAATCTTCAGCTTTCACCTCAGGGGGTGAAACCTTGGCTTGTTCCTCCAGTGCTGGCAGGCAGAAAAGAGACAATCCAGTTCAATGTCACCCCACCAAAGGATCTGAGAGAATGTGCCCAAGAGTTGACAGACATCACAGCCCCAATGAGGCAAGTGCTTAACAAATGCTGAAGACAAACAGCAAATGGGACTTGCAGTAAGGCAACATGTCCAGTAAGGGACCTCAAAAACTCTTTTGGGCCTGGAGCCCCACTGAGTGGGCCAAGCTACTATGACCAACAGCAGAACAAATAATAATAACTGCCAAGTAAATAGCAAGAATGGTTGACTAAGCCCCCTTCCAAAAACATTAATGGTTTTTTAACAGGTGGGTCTTGGATTACACAACAGATGTATTCCTGGAAAGGCATCTATAAATGGAATTCTGTTTTAACTGCATAGGCATTATTATGGCTTCCTACACAGAGCCATTCAGACATTAAGAACGCCTTCTGCACATGTAACATAAAGGCAGTAAGGACTACTGCTTCTACTCCCAGGTCCCAGGCATGATTTCCATTTCCTTAACAGTAAGACCTGGGGGCAGCTGGGTAGCTCAGTGGATTGAAAAACAAAAACAAACAAACAAACAAAACAACAGTAATACCTGATCCTGACTAGTATTTCCTATCCAGTAGCCCCAGAACATTGCTGTTATATGCAGCATATCAACACCCAGACACTGTTCTAGTCTCCTGCATATTAGCACCGAGGCATTATTACTGTTTCTTATACTGGATCACCCAGATGGCACTGTGGTTTCCTGCACTGTTCTAACACCCAATATTTCTGTTGTATATAGCAGAGGTACCAAACTCGAAATCAGAAACTGGAATAAAGTATGATTGAGAAATGTTTGACAAAATAAATAAAAATAAAATACAACATGGATGATGTTAACTTGTAGTTTTCTAAGTCAATATGCTAGCTACAGGGATCCATTTTTATTTGAGACTGATATCACTGGTACACAGTGCATCAACATTCATATGTTACTGTAGCTTCCTATATAGTAACACCTCGGTATTACAGTTATTTTCTGTACCGTATACTTAATATGCTACTGTATTTAACCTAATTACATATCACAATTTCCTGTATAGTAACATCCAGGTGTTGCTGTTGTGTCAAGTACAGTAACAAATAGACTGTTGTTTCATTGCCATTCCATCGTTTTCAATCATGTCTGATACTTTGCAACTCCATTTGGGGTTTTCATGGCAGAGATACTGGAATGGCTTGCCATTTCCTTCTCCAGTTCTCCATTCTATATATATATATTCCACTTCTCCATTTTATAGTTGAGGAAACTGAGGCAAACAAGATTAAGTGACTTTCCTAGGATCACACAGCTAATAAATGTTTGAGGCCAGATTTGAACTCAGAATGAGGCACAGCACTCATTGAAAGCATTATGGCACCAACTAGCTGCCCTATAACACCTAGACAGATGGGCTTTATTGTCTGTTTCTAATACTGTAACACTTGGATATAACTGCAGTTTTCTGTGGACTAACTAGCAACTGGATAGTACTGTTGTTTCCAACATAGTAACACTCAGATATTACTATGGTTTCCTGAATGGTAATTTCTGGATATTGCTGTGGTCTGTTTGGCCTTTAGAGCCCTTTGCAATAAATACTATATATCATCATATCATCTGCAAGTCTAGCCGTAATCTACCTTTCCAACCTTTATTATACGTCTACTACTTGTGAAACCTTGGACAGGTTATTTAATCTCATTGGGACTCAATTTGCTAATCTGTAAAATAAGTTACTTGGACTTGATGACCTCTGAGGTCTCTTTCAGCCCTGACACTCAGTCCTATACATTATCCCTCTTCACATAATCTATGGTCCTACCAAACTGGCTTTCTTACTATTCCTCCTAAACCAATGACATTCTATTTCCGTGTCTTTTCACTGGCTGTTCCCCATTCTTTCTTCATCTCTACCTCTTGCCCTCCCCCCCCCCCCCCGCCCCGTTTCCTTTAAAGCTCACTTCAAGCCTCCTTATACATTAAATCTTTTCTCATCTTCTCAGCTGCTGGTGTCTTCCCCCTGGAATTATCTTGTTTTTAATCTTATAGATATTTACATATGATCTTATTATCCCTACCAGTAAAATGGAAGCTCCTTGAGGGTAGAGGCTGTTTCACTGTCTTTATATCCTCAGAGCTAATGATGATTTGCCTATAGTAGGTATTTAGTAAATGTTTACTGATTGGGTGATTCAAGAGTTTCATTGTCATGATGCTCTTCATAGATGATTCCAATGCCAAGTTCAGCATGACAATTAAATCCTTAGAAACCAGAAAAGTCCTTATAGTCTCTGACTTTCAAACTAGACTTCTGCTAAGCATCACAAAGATGGACTTTCATTTCTGCCTGCATCATCAGAGGAAGATCAATAAAGACCAGAAGAAAGAAAAAAAAAACAAAACAGCTAAGGAAAATAATACCCATGATTCTTAAGGCCACCAACCACTATCATTCCAAGTTTTGTCCTTATTTTTTCAGCCAATTGACAAGCATTTATTAATCACCTGCTATGTTTTTCAAGACTGAAGTCAGTAGTATTTCTCTTTGGGAGTTCAAATTTGACCTTAGATGATAATTGGCTGTATGACCTTGGGCAAGTAATTTAACCCTGTTTGCCTCGGTTTCCTTATCTGTAAAATGATCTAGAGAAGGAAATGGCAAGTCACTTCAGTATCTTTGCCAAAAAAACCCCAAAGAAGTCACAGAAAGTTGAACATGACTTAGACCAAAAAATAAATGTTTTTAAGATCCAAACTGCAAAACCGAACATGGATTCCATCCTGTACTTGGACTGTAACCTTGATTGAGAAAGAATTTGGCAATGGTTTTATGAATGGATAGGAAACTAAAAAAAAATTAGGCACCCTGTCCTCATTAGTGAATAACTCAGGATCTGTGTCTATCTATATAGGAGCTGGGTTTTTTTTCTACCTGTCTCACAAGGGTTGAGACAAGGTCACAGGTAAAAGAACTAAGCTAAGAACTCCTTGGAAGAAAGGTAGTACAGATCAAGTCTCCTTGAAAATTATAATAAACATCTCTATATCACAAAACATTGCCAAGACCTACTTAGAGAAGCCATATTGGACCCAAGAATGTTTCAATACATGAACAAAAATTTAAACAAAGTCTAAAAAAAGGATTTAATCAGTTGTTCAAGGTCTTCATCCTTCAGGGCCTCAGACCATTGGATCAAAGGTTTTATAGCTAGAAGAAATGGGAGAGATCATATAATCTCTTCATTTTATAAATAAGGAGAACTATTAGGCAGGAAAAATGACTTGCCCAGGGTCACAAAACTAGTGAGTAGCTAAGTTGGGCTTCAAACCCAAGTCCTCTGACTTTCCACTGCACCACAGCCAAAGATGGAAAAGCCTCCTCCCACCCAAGAAGTGTTTCACCTTTGTGCACACTCAGTACCAGAGCTAATGCCCCAAGTGCTGCCCACACATTCTGGGACTCATTCCATAATGGTCCATTACTGCTGAAACTGGAACTGGAAAACCTGCAACCTTGAAGCTTCAGACATCCTGTTCTACCTCAGCAAATGAAGAGAGAGCTTTTTATCAGACTCTATATGCTTTTTACTCCCACTCCCCTTTCCCTCCATACAATGAAAACTGTTTAAATTCAACCTCAAGAGGAAAATGTAGAAACACTCTTCTCCCCTTCCACCTAACCAAAATCTCTGTAGACTTCATCACTTCTGCCATGAACTGATCCTGATAACTCTGGTCCACACTGATCTCTTGCTTCCCTGAACTAGAGAAGTGTGTCAGATTCAAATAAGAATGTGAGGGGAAGGGGAAGTCACTGAAATGTTCCTACAAGTTGGCTTAGAAAACAACATTTTAACATTATGTTCTATTGTATTTTTATTTCATTTTGTTAAATATTTCCCCATTAGATTTTAATCTGGTTGAGGTGGGGGGAGAGGATGTTGCTGCTCTTGTAACTTGTCTGACACTGCTGTCCTATAATTTGTACAGTCTGTACCAGAGTTAAATCCTTTCTTATCATTTCTGTTTCATTTTACTTTTCCTAGCAAAGCTGTAGTCCTCCCTAAAGCCATCAACTCCTCCTATATTCCCCCAAAGTAGGGTCCCATCATTTGACATAGAGCTAGTGTTTAATAATCATCATAATAGCTAATATTTATATAGCGCCTACCATGTGCCAAGTATTGTGCTAAGCACTTTACATGGATGGAGTAGAAAGTGAGTTGAGGGGCAGCTAGATGACTCAGTGAATAGAGCCAGGATTGGAGACAGGAGGTCCTGGGTTCAAATCTGACCTCAGACACTTCCCAGCTGTGTGGCCCTGGGCAAGTCACTTAATCCCCATTGACTAGCCCTTACTGCTCTTCTCCCAGCTGTGTGGCCCTGGGCAAGTCACTTAATCCCCATTGACTAGCCCTTACTGCTCTTCTGCCTTGGAACTGATACTTAGTATTGATTCCAAGACAGAAGGTGAGGATTACTTTAAAAAAGAGAGAGAGAAAGTTGGGTTTTAGAGGCAGGGGATCCTGGTTCTGCTACTTATAACCTGTTAGTTTGCCTATATGGGACTTCCTTATTTGTTAATTGAGGGGGTTAAATGAGATGACCTAGGAGATCTCTTCTAGGTCTAACTCTAGGATCCTGTCATGCTATCATCACAAAGAAAGGCCCCTGCCCTCCTGGAGCTAATAATCTAATGGAAGAGACAACACTATACAAACAAGCTGTAGGCAGGATAACCAACAGAAGGATGGCACCAGGATTTATAGAGACCAAGAAAGGTTCCTGGAGAAGATGGGATTTTAGCTGGGATTTGAAGGAAGCCTGGAGGCAGAGATGACAAGGGATGACATTTGATGGGGGTGGAAGGCAATGACTGAAAATACCTGGAATAGGGTGGCACAGTGATAGAGAACCAGCCCTGGAGTCAGGAGGACCTGGGTTCAAATGTGACCTCAGATACTTCCCAGCTGTGTGACCCGGGGCAAATTACTTACCCCCACTTGTCTAGCCCATTCCCTTCTGTCTTGGTGAGAATTGTTACTAAGATAGAAAATAAGGCTTTAAAAAAACACCCTAGAGACTTCCGGTTAAGATGGCGGCTTAGAGAAAGCTGAAGTTCAGATCTCCGGAAAACCCTTCCCGACCGATCTCAAACTAGAAGCTCCTAAGGCGCTGAAATTCAAAACGATCAACAGCACAGACCCTGGGAACCCTCCTCCTGGACCTGGACCCGGTTCAAAAGGTACGGCTCCCCTTAAAAGCCAGAACCCGAGATCCCTCGGACCTCAGGGGTAGGAGCGCAGAGTCAGCCGCGCCGGGCTCAGAGAGCAGGGTCTGAGGAACAACAACCCTCAGGGTCTTCTACCCAAGTCACAGTCCGGGTGAAAGTTACTGCCTGGGGCTTCCGCTGCAGAGAGCCCGTTGGTCCGGGTGAAAGTTACTGCCTGGAGCCTCCGCTGCAGAGAGCCGGTCAGTCCGGGTGAAAGTTACTGCCTGGGGCCTCCGCTGCAGAGAGCTGGTCAAAACAACAGCAACCCTCAGGGCGGGCAAGACAGCCTCACGGGCTGGATCCTGCTATCCAAGTCTCAGTGAAAGTCTGTGCTCTCGGAGCTTGGGGAAGCGGCAGCCCATCCCCCCGCAGGCCGACGAAACAGCCTCACGGCCAGCGATTCTGAAGGCAACTTCCGGAAATCGAGCCGGGGGGAGAGTGTGGCCTCGTGGTCCGACCCTTCCATTCCAGTTCCAGTGAGGCATATTCAGTTTAACCCAGGGAACGCTCATAGAACCAACATCTGCCCAGGACTAAAGCCTCTGATCACCAGACAAAGACAAGAAAAGCCAATCCTCCACGTTCAGAGATGACAAACTCCACAGAAGCACTGAAGCCCCAAAATACCAAGAAAAATAAGAAGAAAGGGGCGACTCTGGACACATTCTATGGAGCCAAAATACAAAATACAGAGCAGATAGAAGAAGATATACAAGAAAATTCTCCAAAATCCTCCAAAGGAAATAGAAACTCTCCACAAACCCATGAAGAATTTGAATCAGAAAGGACCAAAAAGATGGAAGCCCTCTGGGAGGAAAAGTGGGAAATGATGCAAAAGAAATTCATGCATCTACAAAACCAGTTTGACCAAACTGTAAAAGAAAACCAGGCTTTAAAGCAAGAACTAATAAAGCAAAGCCAAAACACCAAGAAATTAGAAGAGAACATAAAATATCTCACCGACAAGGTGATAGATCTGGAAAACAGGGGGAGAAGAGAAAATTTAAGAATAATTGGACTCCCAGAAAAGCCAGAAATAAACACCAAACTGGACATGGTGATACAAGATATAATCAAAGAAAATTGCCCAGAGATTCTAGAACAAGGGGGCAATACATCCACTGACAGAGCTCACAGAACACCTTCTACACTAAACCCCCAAAAGACAACTCCCAGGAATGTAATTGCCAAATTCCAAAGCTATCAAACAAAAGAAAAAATCCTACAGGAAGCCAGAAAAAGACAATTTAGATATAAAGGAATGCCAATCAGGGTCACACAAGACCTTGCAAGTTCTACTCTGAATGATCGTAAGGCATGGAACATGATCTTCAGAAAGGCCAGAGAGCTGGGTCTCCAACCAAGAATCAGCTACCCAGCAAAACTGACTATATACTTCCAAGGGAAAGTATGGGCATTCAACAAAATAGAAGACTTCCAACTTTTTGCAAAGAAAAGACCAGAGCTCTGTGGAAAGTTTGATACCGAAAATCAAAGAGCAAGGAATACCTGAAAAGGTAAATATTAAGGAAAGGGGAAAAATGTTATCTTCTTTTACTCAAACTCTCTTCTATAAGGACTACATTTATATCAACCGATGTATACTAATATGTGGGGAAAATGTAATGTATAAATAGGGGGTAAAGAAAGACCAAATAGAATAATGGTTCTCACACAAAGATTCACAGGGGAAGGAGAGGGGAAGAAAACTCCTATAAGAAGGAGAGGAAGAGAGGGGGGGGGTTTACTTAAACCTCAATCTCAGGGAAATCAACTCTGAGAGGGAAAAACATCCAGATCCATTGGGATCTTGAATTCTATCTTACCCAACAAGGGTAAGGAGAAGGGAAAACCAAGGGGGGGAGGGGGAGAGGGAGAACAAAAAGGGAGGGAAAGAGAGGGGGGAGGGGGAGGGAACAAAAAGGGAGGGACTAAAAAGGGAAACATCAAGGGAGGGGACAAGGGGGACTGATTCAAAGTAAATCACTGAACTAAAAGGTAGAGCCGAAGAAGAAAAGGTTAGAATTAGGGAAGGCAATCAAAATGCCAGGGAGTCCACAAATGACAATCATAACTTTGAACGTGAATGGGATGAACTCACCCATAAAACGTAGACGAATAGCAGAATGGATTAGAATCCAAAACCCTACCATATGTTGTCTTCAAGAAACACACATGAGGCGGGTTGACACCCACAAGGTCAGAATTAAAGGATGGAGTAAGACCTTCTGGGCCTCAACTGATAGAAAGAAGGCAGGAGTGGTAATCATGATATCTGATAAAGCCAATGCAAAAATAGACCTGATCAAAAGGGATAGGGAAGGTAATTATATTTTGTTAAAAGGGACTCTAGACAATGAGGAAATATCATTAATCAACATGTATGCACCAAATAATATAGCACCCAAATTTCTAATGGAGAAACTAGGAGAATTGAAGGAAGAAATAGACAATAAAACCATACTAGTGGGAGACTTAAACCAACCATTATCAAATTTAGATAAATCAAATCAAAAAATAAATAAGAAAGAGGTAAAAGAAGTGAATGAAATCTTAGAAAAATTAGAATTAATAGACATATGGAGAAAAATAAATAGGGATAAAAAGGAATACACCTTCTTCTCAGCACCACATGGCACATTCACAAAAATTGACCATACATTAGGTCACAGAAACATAGCACACAAATGCAAAAAAGCAGAAATAATGAATGCAGCCTTCTCAGATCACAAGGCAATAAAAATAATGATTAGTAATGGTACATGGAAAACCAAATCTAAAACCAATTGGAAATTAAACAATATGATACTCCAAAACCGTTTAGCTAAAGAAGAAATCATAGAAACAATTAATAATTTCATCAAGGAAAATGACAATGGCGAAACATCCTTTCAAACCTTTTGGGATGCAGCCAAAGCGGTAATCAGAGGCAAATTCATATCCCTGAAAGCTCATATTAACAAACAAGGGAGAGCAGAGATCAATCAATTGGAAATGCAATTGAAAAAACTCGAAAGCGATCAAATTAAAAACCCCCAGCAGAAAACCAAATTAGAAATCCTAAAAATTAAGGGAGAAATTAATAAAATCGAAAGTGATAGAACTATTGATTTAATAAATAAGACAAGAAGCTGGTACTTTGAAAAAACAAACAAAATAGACAAAGTACTGGTCAATCTAATTAAAAAAAGGAAGGAAGAAAAGCAAATTCACAGCATTAAAGATGAAAAGGGGGACAGCACCTCCAATGAGGAGGAAATTAAGGCAATCATTAGAAATTACTTTGCCCAATTATATGGCAATAAATACACCAATTTAGGAGAAATGGATGAATATATACAAAAATACAAACTGCCTAGACTAACAGAAGAGGAAATAGAATTCTTAAATAATCCCATATCAGAAATTGAAATCCATCAAGCCATCAAAGAACTTCCTAAGAAAAAATCCCCAGGGCCTGATGGATTCACCTGTGAATTCTATCAAACATTCAGAGAACAGTTAACCCCAATACTATACAAACTATTTGACATAATAAGCAAAGAGGGAGTTCTACCAAACTCCTTTTACGACACAAACATGGTACTGATTCCAAAACCAGGCAGGTCAAAAACAGAGAAAGAAAACTATAGACCAATCTCCCTAATGAATATAGATGCAAAAATTTTAAATAGGATACTAGCAAAAAGACTCCAGCAAGTGATCAGAAGGATCATTCACCATGATCAAGTAGGATTCATACCAGGGATGCAGGGCTGGTTCAACATTAGGAAAACCATCCACATAATTGACCACATCAACAAGCAAACTAGCAAGAACCACATGATTATCTCAATAGATGCAGAAAAAGCCTTTGATAAAATACAACACCCATTCCTATTAAAAACACTAGAAAGCATAGGAATAGAAGGGTCATTCCTAAAAATAATAAACAGTATATATCTAAAACCAACAGCTAATATCATCTGCAATGGGGATAAACTAGATGCATTCCCAATAAGATCAGGAGTGAAACAAGGATGCCCATTATCACCTCTACTATTTGACATTGTACTAGAAACACTAGCAGTAGCAATTAGAGAAGATAAAGGAATTGAAGGCATCAAAATAGGCAAGGAGGAGACCAAGTTATCACTCTTTGCAGATGACATGATGGTCTACTTAAAAAATCCTAGAGATTCAACCAAAAAGCTAATTGAAATAATCAACAACTTTAGCAAAGTTGCAGGATACAAAATAAACCCACATAAATCATCAGCTTTTCTATATATCTCCAACACAGCTCAGCAGCAAGAACTAGAAAGAGAAATCCCATTCAAAATCACCTTAGACAAAATAAAATACCTAGGAATCTATCTCCCAAGACAAACACAGGAACTATATGAACACAACTACAAAACACTCGCCACACAACTAAAACTAGACTTGAACAATTGGAAAAACATTAACTGCTCATGGATAGGACGAGCCAATATAATAAAAATGACCATCCTACCCAAACTTATTTATCTATTTAGTGCCATACCCATTGAACTACCAAAATACTTCTTCACTGATTTAGAAAAAACCATAACAAAGTTCATTTGGAAGAACAAAAGATCAAGGATATCCAGGGAAATAATGAAAAAAAACACATATGATGGGGGCCTTGCAGTCCCAGACCTCAAACTATATTACAAAGCAGCAGTCATCAAAACAATTTGGTACTGGCTAAGAAACAGAAAGGAAGATCAGTGGAATAGACTGGGGGAAAACGACCTCAGCAAGACAGTATACGATAAACCCAAAGATCCCAGCTTTTGGGACAAAAATCCACTATTCGATAAAAACTGCTGGGAAAATTGGAAGACAGTGTGGGAGAGACTAGGAATAGATCAACACCTCACACCCTACACCAAGATAAATTCAAAATGGGTGAGTGACTTAAACATAAAGAAGGAAACCATAAGTAAATTGGGTAAACACAGAATAGTATACATGTCAGACCTTTGGGAGGGGAAAGGCTTTAAAACCAAGCAAGATATAGAAAGAATCACAAAATGTAAAATAAATAATTTTGACTACATCAAACTAAAAAGCTTTTGTACAAACAAAACCAATATAACTAAAATCAGAAGGGAAACAACAAATTGGGAAAAAATCTTCATAGAAACCTCTGACAAAGGTTTAATTACTCATATTTATAATGAGCTAAATCAATTGTACAAAAAATCAAGCCATTCTCCAATTGATAAATGGGCAAGGGAAATGGATAGGCAGTTCTCAGATAAAGAAATCAAAACTATTAACAAGCACATGAAGAAGTGTTCTACATCTCTTATAATCAGAGAGATGCAAATCAAAACAACTCTGAGGTATCACCTCACACCTAGCAGATTGGCTAACATAACAGCAAAGGAAAGTAATGAATGCTGGAGGGGATGTGGCAAAGTAGGGACATTAATTCATTGCTGGTGGAGTTGTGAACTGATCCAACCATTTTGGAGGGCAATTTGGAACTATGCCCAAAGGGCGACAAAAGAATATCTACCCTTTGACCCAGCCATAGCACTGCTGGGTCTGTACCCCAAAGAGATAATGGACACAAAGACTTGTACAAAAATATTCATAGCTGCGCTCTTTGTGGTGGCCCAAAACTGGAAAACGAGGGGATGCCCATCAATTGGGGAATGGCTGAACAAACTGTGGTATATGTTGGTGATGGAATACTATTGTGCTCAAAGGAATAATAAAGTGGAGAAGTTCCATGGAGACTGGAACAACCTCCAGGAAGTGATGCAGAGCGAGAGGAGCAGAACCAGGAGAACATTGTACACAGAGACTAATACACTGTGGTATAATCGAACGTAATGGACTTCTCCATTAGGGGCGGTGTAATGTCCCTGAACAACTTGCAGGGATCCAGGAGAAAAAAAACACCATTCATAAGCAAAGGATAAACTATGGGAGTGGAAACACCGAGAAAAAGCAACTGCCTGAATACAGAGGTTGAGGGGACATGACAGAGGATAGACTTTAAATGAACACTCTAATGCAAATACTATCAACAAAGCAATGGGTTCAAATCAAGAAAACATCTAATGCCCAGTGGACTTACGCGTCGGCTATGGGGGGTGGGGGGGAGGAAAAGAAAATGATCTATGTCTTTAACGAATAATGCTTGGAAATGATCAAATAAAATATATTTATAAAAAAAAAAATAAAAAACAAAAAAACACCCTAGAGTTGGCTGTGTGATGTATGACCTTGCATAGGCCACTGCCCTTCCTTTGGGATTCAGTTTCCTCATCTGTAAAATGGGAAGGGGAGAAGTGAAGATTGATAAACCTTCTGCAAGTTCCAGCTTTCTAGACTTAAAGACAAACACTGTAACAGGCAAAAGTGGGCAGTAAAACCTGTGAAGTTCTTTCCATCTATACCAGAAGTGATAACAAAAAAGCTCCAATTCTGGTTCTCCAGGCCTGTGTCTTTTCAAGAGATAACTTCTTTGGGTAACGTGTCCTTTGGACTCCTTTAGGCTTCCAATAGTTTCCTATTTTCTTTCTCTAATTAAGACAGATTAGGAAGAGGTGGGAAGTGATGGCTGCAGCACCATCTAACAGTACTTCCCAAGCAATCCCTGACCCGGTACAATACTTTCTCTTTGCTAATTAGGTTTGTTTGTTTGGTTTTCAATGTGGCCTGTATTTGTATTCATCTCGGACTGTGACAGGAGAGGCTGAGGCTGGCGGAATGCCCAGTTTGCTGCTGCTGATAAAAAGTGGTCACACACTTACTCTGACTGTCTGTTTTCCCAATTCCCACTCGAGTCCCCAGCAAAGACACCCTTGGGGTCTCACTAGCCCCTAAAAGTGGTAGATGGAAAAGGCAGTGGGTGGAGGGTGTCAGGAACATCTTCATTTGAATACTGCATCAGACACTTTCATCAGCTGTGTAAAGCTAGGGACAGAGCATATCACATCTCCGGGACTCAGTTTCCTCATAGGTAAAATTAGGGGGTTGGACACAATGCCCTCTCAATCTATGATCCTAGGAAAGACTCTTCTATCATGGGATGCCCAGCACCTGAGCTTGGACTCCCTCTGAAATCCCTACCATCTCTGAAGACCCAGATCAAGTCACCTGTAAAACCTCCCCAGACCTCTCCCTTGTCTGCACTCTTCCCTCACCATGGTTCATTCTATGCTTAGTGTTCAGTGCCTCCTAAGGGGGTTATTTTGACTTCTGACTAGTTTAAAAGTTCCTCAAGGGCAGAGACTGGGGTCACTAGTCCCCATCAAACCTAAGCTGATTCAGTGTACAACAAGAGGTTTATAAATTTAGTTCAACAGAGTGACTGGTTCCTTAGCCTCTCGTGCCAGCTACAGAATTCTCCCTGTTTGTGATCTAGGGAGCATCTGGCTTCCTTAATCCTTCCTGGTATCTCAGTGATTCCTGTTTGCCATAGGGAAAGCTTGCTGAACCAGGAGTTATGAGATGTGAATTTGAATCCTTCCTCTGCTTCATACTCCCTTGGCAAGTATTTTTCTTCTCTAAGATCCTAATTTAGAATTAGAAGGGAATTTGGAGGTCGACTCCAACTCCCTCATTTTATAGAAAAGGAAACAGAGGCACAAGGCAGTTAAGCAACTTGTCCAGAGGCCATATAGTTACTAAGTGTATGAGGTGGGTTTTGAAACCAGTTCTTCCTGATTCAAAGTACAGAACTTTTCCCACAACTTCACGCTGCTTCTATTATTATCCTATCTGGAACTGTGGTTTATCACACATTGCCTTCCATAAATTTATATGGGCCCATGCTATATCCCCAATAGTAAGTACACTGTAAGACCCTTGCAGCTAAGATCTGGGAAATTTGTTTCATTTTTCTATCTCTAGGACCTTCATTAATGTTTTGTATGTAGTAGCTACTCAATAAATATTTGTGGAATTCAGGAGAAATATTATAAAGCAAGTAAACTTCAAAGCTTCATATTTATTTTAGAGGCATTTTTGTATTATCAATAATAAAAATAATAATAGTAGCAGGAACTTACAGCGTACTTTATAGTTTGCAAAGTGCTTTATGTTTGTTATCTCAGTTGTTCTTCCCAACAACTCTGAGGTGGGTGCTCTTATTACCCCCATTTTCCAGATAAAGAAGCTGAAGCTTAGAGAAGTTAAATGTTTTATAGTTAGTAAGTATCTGAGGCTGGATTCAAACACAGGTCTTCCTGATTCCAAGGCTAGCACACTACCTAGCTGCCTCAATCAGGGAGGAAAGATGGAAACAAACATATTAAGCACCAACTATATGCCAGGCATAGTGCTACTTACTTTACAAATATTACCTCATTTGGACCTCACAACAATCCCAAGAATTAGGTCTTAATAAAAGCTCTATTTTACATTGGAAAACTAAGGCAGACAGAATCAATCCACTGAGCCACTTAAGCTGCCTTAAATTTGCTTTGTTGGCCATCATACACACAGGTATTGAAGGATGGTGTGAAATCCATACCCACTACCCTTTCTCTCTTCCTTTCATCACCTTCTCCCCATCTCTCTTGAAGTCTTATCCCATCCTACATGGTATCTTTTTGCAACATGACAGGAGTCTGCTGGTTAAGAATGCAAAAACTTCGTAGCTCTATCCAAAATTCATCCCTCCTGGGTGCTCTCTGCAAACGCGGCTGCAGCATTATTGGCAGAGAGCAAGGACTTGTCTTGCCAGAGTGGCTGGCTGCCCCCATATCAGTTTGGCCTTGTTTTCCCCTCAGTGGGAAACTGCTCCCTAACAGGCTTTCTTGCTTTCTACTTTCTGTCTCTGCTTTAATCCATTCTTCATACAACTGCCAAAGTAACATTTTCCATGCACAAATCTGGTCGTGGAACACCTCTGATTAAAAATTTTCACGGGCTCTGTACTAAGGAGGAAATCAATGAGCCACCAACCAATAGACATTTATCAAGCACCATGTGCCAGGCCCTGTGCTGAGTGCTAGTGTTAGTTCCCAAACCAACAAAGATCTAAAACCCAGTTCCTTCCTACGCAAGAAGCTTACATTCTAATGGGGGAAAACAACATATAGGTTTCTTACAAATTAAAGCAACTTTAAGGTCTTCCTTCACATCCATCTTTCCAATGCCATTTATCCAATGGCATAGATGAGTTTTTAAAAAGGACAGTCTTTTGAGGTGCTGTAGAAAAACAAGGATATAAATACACTGCTAATATAGTTCCGAATGGAGCTATTCTCCAAAAGTCACTCTATTGGACACACATCTTCTTTGGTCCAATGATATCACTACTCCCGATCCCCCAAAAAGACAAAAGGAAAAGGATTCATATGTTCAAAAGTATCGATTGCAGTTCTGCTTAGAGTAGCAAAAAACCCAACCAAACAACAGAAACTAAAGAGTTCATGTCTCTTGGGGAATGGTTGGACAAATTACAGTGCATTCATCATGAAACAGCCTTGCAATGGTACAAATAATGAAATGGCCAGCTTCAGAGAGAACTGAGAAGCTTTGGAGAAGCTGATTCAGAGTGAAGAGAAAAGAACCAGAACAAGTTTATACAATGGCACTATTTTAAAGAAAAACATCCGTAAAAGGCTTGAGACCAACCCATTACTCTGAAGCTTGTAA
This sequence comes from Monodelphis domestica, assembly GCF_027887165.1. NCBI lineage: Eukaryota > Metazoa > Chordata > Mammalia > Didelphimorphia > Didelphidae > Monodelphis > Monodelphis domestica. The sequence goes on along the minus strand of NC_077229.1, from coordinate 421,520,304 downwards.
CATACTTCCAGAGAAAGGTGAAGGGCTTGAAATGCAGTAAGAGGCATAATTTTTGGATACAGTCGATGACAGAATAGGCTTTGCTTTACTATGCATATCTGTTATTCTTAGCACAGTGCCTGATATGTTATTTTTCAGTTGTTCAATTCTCTCTAACTCTTCATAACCCTGTGGACCATAGCACACCAATATCATCCATGGTGTTTTCTTGGCAAGGATACTGGAGTAGTTTGCCATATCTTCCTCCAGTGGACTGAGGCAAACAGAGGTTAAGGAACCTGCCCAGAATTAAGTAACTAGTATATGTCTGTGGCTGGATTTGGACTTGGGTCTTCAGCTCTTATCCAGTGAATTAAGATACTTAAAAATATTTATTAATTTTTCTCTGTTTTCAAGGTTTTCTTTTCCTTTTGTGTTCATTTGGGGGTGAGTTGGGGAAGAGGTAAAATAAATAAAATTTAATTTAAAACAAATTTGAATTGATTGAATTATTAGTGATTTGGAAAACATTTTTTCACATGGTTATTGATAGCTTGGATTTCTTCCTTTGAAAATTGTCTGCTCATATCCTTTTCCTTCTTTTCATTTAGGGAAGAGCACTTATTCTCAGAAATCAGACTCACTTTGAATTGACCAACTAGAATGTGAACTCCTTCAGGGCAAGGTCCATGTTTTTGCCTTTCTTTTTTGCATCCCTACCCCTTAGCACAGCACCCAGCTCTTAATTCCTTATTAACTGACTCAGCTTGAATTTCCTAGCATCAACCCCCAACTCATCTGACCAAGCACTTTCTCAGTCTCAGTCTGAATAGGTAGCTTCAGCACCAGTATAATAATAGTAACTAACATTTTCCTGGTGTTTAAACGTTTGCAAGGAGCTTTACAAACGCATTGCTTGAGATATATTAATTTTGGTGACCACATTCTCATATATTTAGTTCAATCTTATTTTTTTAACCCATACAACATGCTCTGGTAAATACTAGTAAAACCAACCTATCCTGGGCAGAGTTTTGTTTTGGAATCAAGATATATGTGAAATCACTTCCAATTTCTTGTTGTATAATCATTTCTGTCATTTCCAATTCTTTGTGACCCCATTTGGGGTTTTCTCGCCAAAGATTCTAGAGTGGTTGGCCATTTCCTTTTCCAGATCATTTTACAGAAGAGAAAATGGAAGCCAACAGGGTTAAGTGAGTTGCCTGGTGTCACACAGTATCAGAGGCCAGATCTGAACTCATAAAGAGGAATCTTCCTGATTCTAAGCCCAGAGCTCTATCTATATTGCACCACCAAGCTTCTCCCTTTAAATACTTCCTCCACAGTTGCCAAACTAGTTTTCCTCAAACACTATGCCATTCTCTTGCTTAAGCAATCTTCAGTGGCTCCTTTTTGTCTCTGGAATAAAATGCAAACTCTATAACTTGGCATTTGAAGCCCTATACAACCAGGCTCTGGTTTGTCTTTCCAGACTTATTTCAAACTACTCTGCTTCAGGGACTATATGTTCCAGACTGATTGGCCTATTAGATATTCCCTAAACTTGGCATTCCATCCTCCATCACTATGCATGTGCACAGGCTGTTCTCTCATGCCTAGAATATACCCTGCCCTCATCTGTCCCTCTTAGAGTCTTTAGTTTCCACCTCCTCCACCACCACTAGCACTATCACCAAAGCTACCATTTTTATGGCACTTACTCCATGCCAGGCATGTGCTAAGCAGTTTACAATGATCTAATTTGATTCTCACAAGAACCTTGGAAAGTAGGTGCTATAACTTATTTTCATTTTATAGTTGAGAATACTGAAGTAAACAGAGGTTAAATGATTTCCTCAGGGTTACATGGCTAGTAAGTTTCTCAGGTTGAATCTAAACTTGCCTTCCTGACTCCAGGAGCATCACTATCCTCTGTACTATCTAGCTGCCCCAGGGCTATGTGAAGGGACCATCTCCTACTAGAAGGATCTCTGATCTCACTAGTGAGTATGGCACCCCTTTTCAAATTATCTTGTATTTATTTACATACTGTTTCTCCATTGTGATTAGTATATAATTGAAAATCTGTTACCCTAAAAAAGAACTACATTTCCCAGGAGCCCACTGATTTCCTGTCATTACATACATCCTGTAGACAGGGGATATTAGGCCGGGACACGGAGGGTCCCGCCTCTTTGGTTTGACAGCGAGCTTAGTGGTGGTAAGTGGGGGTTTGAACTGGCTGATCAGCCATGGGCACGTGGTCTTTATTTTGTATTCCTTTATTTCTAATGATCATTAATAAATCTCCAAAAATATATTTTTATTATTGCAATTCAAATTCAAATTTTAAATTAGGGACTATTTAATCTTTGTCTTTTTATTCCCAGGATGAAAGCATACACAATGACAGTGAAGCTAAACCAGCTTCCATACAGATTTCTTATCCACAAATGTCACTCCATCCTGATCTGCATGCCTTCTACACTGGCTGCTGTCCCTGGTGCTTAGGACAGCCCTCCTCACCTCTGCCTCTTGAATCCCTAACTTCCAACAAGATTCAACTGGAACACCATTACATATTTGATGGCTTTCCTGACTCCATCAGCTGCTAGGACATTCCCCATCAAGCTGTCTTATGTCTATGATGCATGTATAAATACACACATAAAAGCATATATGTATACACATGCTCATGTGTACATATGTGTATATATATACACACACACTATATATATATATATATATATATATATATATATATATATATATATATATATTCTCTGATCTGACTGTTAGCTTCTTATGGTTTTACTAGAGGCAGCTAGGTTGCCCAGTGGATAGAGTTCTGAGTCTGGAGTCAGGGAAGCTCTAAGTTCAAATCCAGTCTCAGACATTTACTGGTTGTGCGACCTTAATCGCTATTTGCTTCAATTCCCTCAATTATAAAATGGGGATAATACTAGCACTTACCTCCAAGATTGTTGGGAAGATCAAATGAGATAATATTTATAAAGTGCTAAATACAGTGTTTGGAACAAAGTAGGTGCTTATTTCCTTCCCCCTCAAAGACAAAGACTCTTTCTTTTTTGTCTTTGCATCCCCAGTACCTAGCACAATGCTTTGCATAATAGTAGACACTTAGTAAGTGCTTGCTGAATTTAGCTGGTAGAGAATTATATATTATATAATCTATGTAGATAGAGTATATGCTATATAAGCCAAATGACAAACTGAGTGGTGTAAGTGCTAGAGGAATTCAAAAGAGGAACATACAGTGTGGGTTTCAGTGGTTGTGGAAAGTTTCATAAGGGAGGAAAGCCTTGCAAGAGGCCTTATAAAAATGAGTTTTTTTAAAGCCTTGAATGGAGACTTCAATTCAATTCAATAAATATTTATTAAGTAATTCATTTTAAAAATAAGTTTTTATTGATGTTGTCTGTATTTTTATATCAAACAGGTTTCTCTAGTACCTGTCTTCCTCTCCCCTGCCAGAGAGCCATTCCATATAATAAATTGTATTTTTACAATATTTTTTTAAAAGAAAAGTGAAAAAAAAACAATGCTAAAAAATTCTGGAAACCTGTGCAACGCATATCACTTGTGGACCTCCCACCTCCAAAAAGGGGTCAGGTAGGGATGACCTCTCATATCTATCGAAGCATGAGTTTTCTGGTTTGCTGCTGTTGTTTTTATAGATAGCTTCAGAGCCAGAAAGACTTTTGGTTCAAGTTCCATCTCTGACATATACTGACTCTGAGATCCTGAGTGAGTCACTTAAACTTTTGGGGGTCCAAGAAACAATCTAAGTCAACAAGTTGTATGGCAATAGGAAGCAAGCAATGCAACTTGCTTTAGTAAAGAGAGTTTTTTTTGTTTTTTACTTTTTAAACATTATTTTATTTGGTTATTTACAAACATTATTCATTGGAAACAATGATCATTATCTTTTCCTCCCCCCGACCCCCTCCCACCACTTCTCCCATAGCCGGCGCACAATTCCACTGGGTTTCACATGTGTTCTTGGTTCGAACCCATTTCCATGTTGTTGGTATTTGCACTAGAGTGTTCATTTAGAGTCTCTCCTCAGTCATTTCCTCTCAGCCCCTGCAGTCAAGCAGTTGCTTTTCATCAGTGTTTTTACTCCCACAGTTTATCCTCTGCTTGTGGATAGTGTTTTTTAGATCCCTGCAGATTGTTCAGAGATATTGCATTGACACTAATGGAGAAGTCCATCACCTTCTATTGTACCACAGTGTATCAGTCTCTGTGTACAATGTTCTCCTGGTTCTGCTCCTCTCGCTCTGCATCACTTCCTGGAGATCGTTCCAGTCTCCATGGAATTCCTCCACTTTATTATTCCTTTTTGCACAATAGTATTCCATCACCAACATAGACCACAATTTGTTCAGCCATTCTCCAATTGAAGGGCATCCCCTCATTTTCCAAATTTTTGCCACCACAAAGAGCGCAGCTATGAATATTCTTGTACAAGTCTTTTTCCTTATTATCTGTAAAGAGAGTTTTCTATCCAAGAGTTCCTTTAAAAAGTAAAATCACAAGAAGGTCCAAAAAATGGAAGTAGGGAAGGTAACTGAAGAGGAGGAATGTGAGCATCCTCATGGTTGGCAGCAGTGTGGACAAAGGCAGGAGGCAGGTAGGAAGCATGGGCAATAAGAACAGTGCATCCTGTCCTTCCTGAAAGTCCCTCTTCTGGAACGGGGAGGAGGTAAGCAGAAACTGCCTGAAAGCAGAATGATGGATGGTCCAGGGAACTGTGCAGACAATGTATTAGGATTCTTTCCCTATTAGAAGCTGGAAGCTTCTCAGCCCAAGGAGCATCTGTTATGCCAGGCGGAAGGGAGCTGGGATGGGCCAAAATCCAATTACTACAGCAAGCACTGAGCAAATGGACAGCCTGTTTGATGAGAACCCACCTTGACAAGCAGCTAATTTGTTCTTCCCTGAAACCCTAAGCCCCCTCTGGCCCCTGTCGAATAGAGGGAGGGAGAAGAGAGCTGGGAAGAGAAATGGACAGCGGCAGCAGCTGTCAGGAGGAGACAAACACTAGATTTCAGTCTTGGAGCAGAGATGCTGCCTAAGCTCAGAGATTCTTCACCAGAGATTGACAATAGGGCACTTTCTCAAGAGAAAAAAATAGACATTCCCAGGGTCTAGCATGGATCTGTAAATCACTTGATCCATTCTCCTACTTTGAATCAGGAGTACAGAAGAATAAATCAATTGGTAGCAATTCTGGGGTGTATGAATTTATGAAGTAAATGAGGTAGGCACCTCTGACTCTCCATCATTAGACAGATGAAACCCCTGAAACAAGAAATCTAAGTATTCCTGGAGAGCACTAAGACAAGGGACTTCTTTTGGGTACAGAAGAACATTATGGCAGGAATTGAACCTAAGTTTACTGATTCCAAGTCCCAAGGCTTTTAATTAATGACAACACCCAACTTGGAGCCAGGAGATCTGGATTAGAATCCTAGCTCTGCTACTGATGAATTTCATGGTCTTGGGCAATGTTTCCTCATCTGCAAAATGGAGATACTCTGTCTTTGTATAACCTGCTGAACAAGAATAGAATCTCTGAGTTGGTGCTTTAAATGTTTCATCTCATTTGGGGTTCTTCATGACAACCCTATGAGATAATGTTTTAGCCCCATTTTACAGATAAGCAAACAGAGTCTTGAAGAAGTTAAGCCTATGAGTCACCCAATGTAAACCTCAAATTATAGACTTATAAATTTGTGAAATTTCCAACATTTATAAGTCTAAGGAAATTTGAGGTTTACACCAAAGAATGTCAGAGGTGGGACCTGATACCAGGTTTCAGATACCAAGTTCAGTGTGCTTGCTCTGTGGCACACTGCCTAGAAACTTGTATCCCAAGAAATCTCAGGAAGCAAGGGATAACAGACAGTGAGGCTGACCAAGGAAAGGTCACAGGCTCTGAGGATGAGGACACAGAAAATGGGAGAAATTAGTTGGTCTTGCTAATAGCTGAAATCTGGGGAGCCAAGTAGCAATCTATTTGGGAGGGTGAATACCAGATGCTGAAAGCCAATTTTCTGGGAACAGAGTTCAAATAATGAGAAGGGATCTGAGCCAATAAAGCCAAAAGCCAAAGCTGAAAGATCAAATTCTAGGTTGTTAGCATGTCAGAAGTTACATACTAGAGGGGAGGGAGCAGTTAATTGGCTCAGCAGATTGAGAGCCAAGTCTGGAGACTAGAGGTCCTGGTTTTAAATCTAGTCTTAGATACTTCCTAACTGGGTGACCCTAAGAAAGTCACTTAACCCCAATTGCCTAGCCTTTAATACTCTTCTGCCTTGGAATCAATACACAGTACTGATTCTAAGATGATGGAAGGTAAGGGTTTTTAAAAACAGAAGTTATATAAACTGCTTGGAGGAAGTCATATTACCTCTTTGGGTCTTAGTTTCCTCCTCTGCAAAATGAAGTTGTTGGACTAGATGATCTTCAAGGAAACTTCTAGCTCAAAATACTATAATCTAACAGAAGCATAAAACAAACTGCAGAGAAGAAACAAGGACATAAAAGTGGGTCTAGTCCAGATGCAAAACTCCTTTAAAAAATGAAATCTAAGCCCTGAGTAGCTTTAATGGCTCAATCTACCACTTGTGGTCCTTAAAGACTAGGTAGGAAGGTGGTATAGTGGAGTCACTCAGTGTGGAGTCTGGAAACTCTAAATTCAAACCTCACTTTAGAACCTTACTAGTTGTGTGATGCTTAATATCTGCTTACTTCAATTTCCTTAACTGTAAAACAGGGATAATAATAATACTTACCTCAAAGGGTTGGGAAAATCAAATGAGATATTTATAAAATGCTTAGGACAGCACTTAGCATATAGTAGGCACTTAATAAATGCTTTTTTCTCAGGAGGCAGCTAGGTAGCTGAGTGGAGAGAGAGCCAGGTATTTAGAGTCCAGAAGTCTTGGGCTCAAATCTGGTCTGAAACACTTCCTAGCTATGTGACCCTGGGCAAGTCACTTACTTCAATTGTCTACCCCTTACCACTGTTCTGCTTTGGAATCAATATTTAGTACTGATCCCAAGATGGAAGGTAAGGCTTTTTAAAAAAAATGCCAGATTAGAACGGTAGGCTCTGATGTCTGGCTGGGCTAGTACATGACTGGCTCTGCTGGTACTGTAGCTCTTTAGATGTCATTTATATAGGGCATTTAAGATTCAGAACACATTTTATATATATATAGCATCTCATTTGTGCCTCCCCAAAGCTCCCTGTGAGGTAGACATTATAGGTTTAATTATCCTCACTTTAAAGATGAGGAAGCTTGGGTCTTTGAACCAGTGACACTGACCTCTTGGATGCTCCAACAAAATGTTCCATATTTGGGCTCTAGGCATTTTCTCTGGTTGTCCCCATATATGTGGAATGCTCACCCTCTGTGGTTTTGTCTACTGACCCCCTGGCTTCTTCCAAGTCCCAGCTAAAAATCCCACCTTTTACAAGAAGCCTTTCCCAACCTCTCAGAATTCTTTTAATCATTTCCTATTTATCCTATGTATAACTGGCTTTGTATATATCCGTTTATGTCTTGTCTCTCTCTTTAGATTGTAAACTTCTTGGGGGCAAAGGTTGTCTTTTACCTCTTCTTGTATCCCTAGTACCTAGCCCAATGCCTGGCATATAGTATTCACTTAATAAATATTTATTGATTAACATCATTATCCCCATTTTACAGACGAGGAAACAGATTGGGAGAGGCTAAGTGACTTTTGCAAAGTTATACACTTAGTTAAGTATCAGAGAGGGAATTTAAACCCAGGGCTTTCATGACTGTGGCCACTTACCTTTCAGTCAATGAGAAAGTAGAAGCAAAACCAGGATCAATAAAGTCTGCAGGGAAGATGCAAGGGTTCGATGCCAAGGGAGACAACGGGAGGTCACTCAGAAAAAAACCCTGTGAATTTTCTGTCTTTGACATTCTGAAGGTGTTTGTATTCTCCACTGTATGTAATTTGCCTTCCCTTAAATTTCTGAATTTGTCCAGCTGTCCAGGCCCTGCAGAGGCTGTCCTCCCTGGTCTCCATGACAACAGCTATGGGGGCTGACCATCCTCATTTTACTAGAGAATAGTGATTTACACGGGGGCTGAGGCTAGTGGTGGACCCAGAACGTCATCAAAAGAATACTTAGCATACAGCTATTAAATGAAGTGCCTACTATGTTTGAGGCACAGTGCTGAGAACTGGGGCTAAAAAGGCAAGAATGAAACAATTCTTGACCTTGAGAGGCTTGCATTTACCTAGATACCAACAGACATGATCCAATATATACAGAGATCATTTGAGAAGGGAGAGAAATAGGCCCTAATAACTGGGTGGATGAAGAGAATTAGGAAATGCTTCCCATGAGAGGTAGCAGCTGAATTCCAAAGGAAACTAGAGATGCTATGAAATAGAGAGGAAGAGAGAACATATTCCTGTGCTGGAAGATAAATGATGCAAAGATAAAGAGCTGGGAGAAGGTGTGTTGAGTTTGTGGAACTGCTAATAGGCAGGCTGCTGGATGATTTGTGGAAAGATTACTAGACTTGCAGTCAGGAAGATTTGAGTTCAAAATCTGCTTCAAACATTTACTAGCTGTGTGATCTTGGGGAAAGCACTTAAACGAACCTCTCAGCTTCCAGTTCTTCATTTGTAAAATGGAGATAATATCTACTTTACAGGGTTGATGTGAGAATAAAATGAGATAATATAAACACGCACATATGTAGTATTTTGAACACCTTAAATAGTTTATATGAATGTTGGCTATATAGTTACTATTTATTTTTGCCAGTTTTGTGGAATATAGAATTCATGAAGAGGAATGATATGAAATAAACCTAGAAAGGTGGATGGAAGCCAGACTATGGCAGACTTTAAATGCCAGATGGAGGAGTATATGTATATACATATGTATATGTACTTGTTCACTTGTGTCTGATTCTTTGTGACCCCATTTTAGATTTTCTTGGCAAAGATATTTGTCATTTCCTTTTCCAATTGATTTTACAGATGAGGAAATTAAGGCCAACAGGGTTAAGTGGCTTGCTCAGGGTCACACAGAAAGTAAATATCTGAGAACAGATTGGTATTCAGGAAGATGAATCTTCCTGACTACTGCACCATCTAGTTGCCCATATATCTATATCTATATCTATATCTATATCTATATCTATGTCTATGTCTATATATATCTATGTATACATACACATATATGTGTCTGTATATGGCAAGGGGTAATAAGTAAGCACTGATGATTTTTGTGCAATCAAGCAACACTTCCAATCAATCTAAAACACAATTCTGTATTTAAATAATATTAATTTGACATCTGTGTAGAGGAAAGATAGCAGAAGAGAGATAAATCAGTTAGGAATCTATTACAATAGTCCAGGGGATGAGACCCTAAACTTGGAAAGGAGTCTCTTGAGTAGAGAGGAGGGAATACCCTATGTGGAAGTAAAACTGAAAATATCTGGCTACTGATTGTTTATGGTAGCTGAAGGAACTGAAAGAGAGATGGATGAGTTCAAGATTGCAAACCTGGATGGCTGGTAGAAGACTGTCCGCAACAAAACAGGGAATTTAGAAGGAAGAGTTGGTTGAAGGAAGAAGATAATTAGTTCTCTTTAGATGTAATGAATGTGAAATATCTCTGGAGCACATAGAGAACATAGAGATGGCCAAAAGGCAATTGGTGATACATGAATGGGGTTCAGGAGCAATTAGAGCTAAACAGATAGATCTGTGAGTTACTTTCATGGAAAGGATAAATAAATCCAACAGAATTGAGGAGGTTCCTAAGAGAGTAAAGGCAGAATTGTGAGCCTGGGATAGAGCCTTGGAGGTAAACTCAATGGATGGGAGATAGACACTGTCCAACTGAGGAGACCAAGAAGGGGAGAACAGAAAGGAAGGAGTAAAACAAGACTGTCACAAAGAATAGAAAATGGGATAGATATCCTAAAGAAGGGTGGAAAAGAGGCTTGAAACAGCCCCTGTATGGATTGTGACTAAACCAATTAGAGAAAAATAAGGGGACAGTTACACAATAACCAGGGCCCAGTTGAAATTGCACAACATAAATGCTTTAGCTGGATTGTGTGATTTTTTTCATGAGGGCAAAGGGTTAAGGGGTAGAGGACAGAGTATAGCAGAACTGGTCAACTAAAAGATCAAGCCTTTGAAGGCAAGAAAGTGAGGTTACAGCAGGAATGACATGCTGGGAAAGCAGAGAGGATATGAAGGAATTAGAGATTATGGTGAGAACGAAAAATGGATTTAGGAGGGAAGAGTCAGGTTGGAAATGGGGAGACTGGAGGTCTGATCAGGAAGAGGAATATGTGAGCCAGGATTGTGGTAGTAGAACACTTAGGTGAGGAAGAGCTCTAAGATGTAGCCATCTCTGTGGTGGTTTGAGGTGGAAGAAAGATAAGAATTTATGGGAAGTGGTTGATGTAGAGGGCCAACTGAAGAGGCATACATATGTCTATTGAAGGGTGTCTCCCAAGGCTCTCTCCTGGGCTTTCTTCTATACCATTTCACTTGGTGATCTCATCAGCTTCCATCTCTCTCTATTCAGATGCATCTCAGATACAATCAATCAGCCCTTCTCTGCTGACCTCCAATTTTGCATCTTCAACTGCTTTTTATTTTGTTTTTATTTTTTAAGAAACTCTTACCTTCCAACTTAGAATCAATACTGTTTATTGATTCCAAGGCAGAAGAGTGGTAAGGGCTAGGCAATGGGGGTCAAGTGACTTGCCCAGGGTCACACAGCTGGAAAGTGTCTGAGGCCAGATTTGAACCTAGGACCTCCCATCTCTGGGCCTGGCTCTCTATCCACTGAGCAATCCAGCTGCCTTCCTGGGATTTAAAAACAAGGCAACAGCTCTGATTTCAAGAAAACTCACAGTTTAATGGAAGAAACAACATACAACTATATATAAATAAGATATATATATATATATATATATATATATATATATATATATATATATATAGAGAGAGAGAGAGAGAGAGAGAGAGAGAGAGAGAGATAAAGGATAAAGTGGAGGTAATCTCAGAGATAAGGCTCTAATATTAAGGAGAATCGGGAAAAGTTTCTTGCAGAAGATAGGACTTTAGCTGAGCCTTGAAGGAAGCCAGGGAATCAGGGAAAGGAAAACATGGAGAGTGAGAGTTCCACGCAGGAAGCAAGCCAGAGAAAATACCTACAGTCAGGAGATAGAATTAGAAAACTTTCTTCATGATAGAAGGTATATCCAATAATCAATCTCCAGCTTCAACCAGAGGAAATTCTAAGGCGATTCTAATTTCTTTTTCCATTTCATCTGAAGTTTTCATTTATTATTTAGATTCTAGCCAGCCCTTTGATTAAAGAACCCCCTCTGTGAAACTTTGGCTCACCCTATACTTTCTTTCCTTTTTTATTTTAAACCCTTACCTTCCATCAAAGAATCAATATTGTGTAATGGTTCCAAAGCAAAAATGCAGTAAGGTACAGGCAAAGGGAGTTAAGTGACTTGCCCAGGGTCACACACCTAGTCTGAAAACAAATTTGTACCCAGGACCTCTCATCTGTAAGCTTGGTTCTCAATCCACTGAGCCACTTAGTTGCTCTTTTTCCCTGTGCTTTAAAAGAAATAGGTGCCAAGCACCCACCAATACTCAGAAGTCCTGAAATTATTAGTCACAAAAAGAAAGAGCATGCCCTGTGTTGAGGAGCTGGATTTAAAGTAATATTCATTGCAAATGGGTTACTATAAGCAACTGTTACTATTTTAAAATGTGTTAGGGACTAAAGTCTTATTCCATCTCTGTGAAATGTGTTCATTCGCCATTCGCTATGTTTCTTCACAAGTTTCTGATTTTCTTGTAATCACGCCTTTAAATCTGATTGTGCTTTTTTTTCTCCTCCTTTTTAAACACTGCATACACAATGCCTCGGAAATCTTAAGGTTCTAGTGAATCAGCAGTTTCCTAGAGGGAGGCAGATAGAACTGCTCCTTGAGGATTCCTATCACTTTCTCACTCTAAGCCTCAAGGCCAAGTCAATGTAGCAAGTAATAATTTTCATGTGCCAAAGAGGGAATCCTACATAGCCTTTCCTACTAATTTCTTTTTATGCGGTAATTCTATCCTATAACCCTTCTATTTCAAAATAGCTACAAATTCTTTCCCAGTAATTCTTGAACTCCCACCACTCAAACCTGATTCCTGTTCCCACCCAACTCCTTTGACACATGAAAAAAGGTTTGTTCCTGGCCTGCAATCCATAATCATTGGCCTTTGGAACTTGAGGGAGACCTCAAGTAAGATGGCAATCAGAACTTACAGTTCTCTCTTCTGACTCAGTGTTCTGGTAGATATGGTTCAGGGTGAAGGTAAGGGGGCAGGAGAATATATTGAAATGGGAAGAGACATCATATCTGAAATCAGATCTGAGTTCAAATTCTAGCTCTAAGTGACCTAACCTGCACCTTTTAGAAAAGAGCTATGAAACATAAATATACAAACCATAAGTATATGTACAATACATATTTGTGCATATATATGAATATATGCATAAATGGTGGTTCAAAACCACCATGAGATTCCTCTCTAACCAATCTTAAAATAATGCCACAAAGTGAAAACAGGAGGGAAAGAACCAACAAGGACACAGAGTAAAGCAACTTTCATGAAGAGAACAACTTGTAAGGTAGGAAGAGAACTTCTGGGGCACCAAATGGTATAGCCTCTAAATTTTTAAAGAATAAATTAAATGAATTTTAGGAAGAAATAGATAGTAAAACTCTGCTAGTGGGGGCCTCAACCTCCTCCTTTCAGATCTAGATAAATCAAACCAAAAACATAAACAAGAAAGAAGTAAAGGAAGTGAATGAAAAATTAGAAAAGTCAGAACTAAAAGATCTCTGGAGAGAACTGAATGGCAATAAAATGAAATATACCTCTTTTTTTAGTAGGACATGGCTCCTACAAAAAAACCTGACCAGGTATTATGGCATAAAAACTTCACATCTGAATGCAGAAAAGCAGAAATATTAAGTGCTTCATTTTCAGATCACAACACAATAAAAATGATAATCAATAAAGCTCCATGGAAAGATAAATAAAAATTAATTGGAGATTAAATAATCTAATGCTAAAAAACAGTGGGTCAAAGAACAAATTATAAAAACAATCGATAATTTTATTAATAAGAATGACAATGAGAAGACAACATATCAAAATTTATGGGATACAGCCAAAGCAGTACTTAGGGAAATTTTTATATCTCTAAATGCTTACACAAATAAAATTGAGAAAATGCAATGAATTGGGCATGAAACTAAAAAAAAACTAGAAAAAGGGCAAATTAAAAATCCTTATTTAAATACTAACTTGGTCAAAGGAGAAATTAATAAAATTGAAAGTAAGGGAATCATTGAACTAATAAATAAGACTAGGAGTTGGTTTTATTAAGGAAAAAACCAAATAAAATACAGTGTTGGTTAATTTGATAAAAAAAAGCAAAGAAGAAAATAAAATAATCAGTATCAAAAATGAAAAGAGTGAACTCACCACCAAATGAAGAGGACATTAAAGCAATCATTATGAGCTATTTTTCCCAATTAGATGCCAATAAATCTAATAATGTAAGTGAAATGGATGAATATTTACAAAAATGCAAATTACCCAGATTATTAAAAGAGGAAATAGAATCCCTAAACAATCCCATAATCAGAAAAAGGAATTGAACAAGCAATCAAGGGACTCCCTAAGAAAAAAATCCACAGGACCAGATGGATTCACAAGTGAATTCTATCAAAATTTAAAGAACAATGAACTCCAATACTACATAAACTATTTGGGAAAATAAGCAGAGAAGGAATCCTACCAAATTCTTTTTATGAAATGACTATGGTGCTGTTACTTAAGCCAGGAAGAACAAAAACTGATAAATAAAATTATTGGCCAATTTTGTTAATAGATGCAAAAATTTTAAATAAGATAAACACAAGGAGACTACAGAGATATATCACAAGGATCATTCACTGTAACCAGGTGGGATTTACGCCAGGAATGCAGGGCTGGTTTAATACTAGGAAAACTACCAGCATAATTCACCATATCAATAATCAAACTAACAGAAATCACATGATTTTCTCAATAGATGCAGAAAAAAGCGACAAAATACAATGCCCATTCCTATTAAAAGCACTTTGAAAGCATAGAAATAAATGGGTCATTCCTTAAAATGATAAGTGGTATCTAATCAAACCTTCAACAAGTATCATCTGCAATGAAGATAAGTTAGAAGCCTTCCCAATAAGACAGGGTCAAGCAAGGATGCCCATTATCACTACTATTATTTAATATTGTGTTAGAAATGCTAGCTTTAGCAATAAAGAAAAAGAAATTGAAGGAATTAAAGTAGGCAATGAAGAAACTAAAATATCACTCTTTATGGATGTTATAATGGCATACTTAGAGAATCCTAGAGAATCAACTAAAAAAACTAGTCAAAATAATTAACTTTAATAAAGTTGCAAGAATCTAAATAAATCCACAAATAATCATTAGCATTTCTATATATTACAAAGTCCAGCAGCAAGACTTAAAAATTCCTTTTAAATAATACTCTTAAACAATATAAAATACTTGGGAATCTACTTGCCAAGACAAATCCAGGAATTATAGATACATATACAGAATATATATATATATATATATGTATATGTATATATATATATATATATATATATAAACTGACAGTCCATTTATCAACTATCAACTGCATATTAAGAACCTCTGATGTACCCAGCATTATGCTATTATGCTAAGCACAGGGAAAAGAAGAAGGGTATTAAATATAATAACTAGTAGTAATAATAATTATAACTAACATTTATATAGTACTTTAAGGTTTGCAAAGTGCTCTCATTCATCCTCATAACCATGAGAGGTAGGTGGTATTACTTTTATCCCCATTTTGCAGATGAGGAAATTGAGGAACATAGATTGAGTGACTTATCCAGTAATACACAGCTAGTGTCTGAGACTGCATTTGAGTCCAGGACTTCCTGATTCTTGATCTAATGGTCTAACTATCATGCAACCCAACTGCCTCAATGTCTGTATGACATAGAATGTATGTCTGACTTCAAGGAAGATATAATCATATATTTGGAGCCAGTCTGATCTGGGACTTTGAAGTCATTTAGTTCAAGCCACTCCTCAATGCTGAATGCTTCTACAAAGTCACTTAAAAAGCTTAACAGTATAAGATGATGAATGGTAAGTGATAAGTAAATGAAATGGTCAACAGTACTGACTGAAGAAGTCACAAAATGCTGCCCATTCTGCAAACAAGCTCTGTGAAATGGGCAAGTCACCTATCCTTTTAGAGTTTCAGCTGCCTCATTTGTAAAATGAGTTCAAAGACCCTTTCTAGTTCCTGTTCTGTGAGTCCTAAGAAGGAAAGGTTTAGGGGTGGTCAATGAAGGTTTTGCTGGCCTGGTAAGATGTTCCCCAAAGGAACCAACCTAAGCAGTTGGTCATCTCAGGAGCTTGCAGAAACCAGACATGGAACAGATGCTGGTGGTTCAAGCAAAAGAGATTTCCCCTTACCTGCTGAGAGGGGCCTCTCCCTTGAGAGGAAGAACAACTGCCATCCAATTGGTCATTGCAGTCCACTGGCCACTGTGAGGGGGATAGAAAGGGTTCAAAGTCACATTACAATGTGCCTAGTCCAGTCTATCCCTGTCTACTTCTAATATTCAGATTCTTCATATCCATAAGGTTATGTTCTGCTTCTGTGTCTTCATTTGAATATTAAAACTGGAAACCCTTCTTCACTAGATGTTTTTCCAAGAAAAACAATTTGACTTTCTGTGTCTTATTCCTAGCAAATATTTAATTCCAGGTTTCTTGCCCTTGCCTCATTAATGAGCCACCTCCAAGCAATATGTATTCAAGGAATGAAAAATCACATGGCTTCAGCCCTGATTTTATTATTGTAGAGAAGTCCCAGTGTGGAAACTTTCCACTGAAGATGCCTATATAGTCGTTTGGGAGTTGCCTGATGCAAATAAGATTTGGTCAGAGTAACCCAGCAGATAAAGAGACAGGAGGTCCCAGATTCAAATTGGACTTCAGACACTTCCTTGCTGTGGGACCCTGGGATTAACCCCCCATTGCCTAGCCCTTAATGCTTTTCTGCTGTTGGAACCAATAGACATTATTGTTTCTAAGATGGAAGGTAAGGGTTTAAAAGAAAACCAAATAGAGAATTTTATAAAAGAGCCTGGAGGCAATAGGGAACCACTGAAGTGTATTAAACAGAAGTTTGACATGGTCAGTTTCACAAATCAATGGAGACTAGATTGGAGTGGGAAAAGATGTGCAGCAGGAAGACCAGCCAGAGAAGGCTATTGCAATAATCGTCTGGGCATTGGGGCCCAAGAGCTGTAGGGTGGTAGCATGTCAGAGGAGACAAAGAGGCATATATATTTCAAAGGCAGATATGACATGACTTACCGGTAGATTGGATTCAGGGGCTGAGAAAGAATGAGAAGTCAAGAATGATATCTAGGTCTTAGGGACTTGGAGGATAGTGGTTCCCTCAACAGGAATAAAAAGTTAAGATGAAGGGAAAGTTTGAGGGAAAAGATTATGAGTTCAGTTTTAGATATGTTGATTTATTTTATTTTAGAAGAACATGTTAAAATAGAATTAGGAGACTTGGATTCAAACCCCATCTCTGAAACTAGCAGTATGACCTAGACAGATCACTAAACATTGCTGGGTCTCGGTTTCCTTATCTGTAAAATGAGGGAAAAGGTTGCTATGAGAAGAGTGCTTTGTAAATTTTAACACACCATAGATGTGTGAGTTAGTAGTCGTAGTAAGAATAGTGCTTCTGATCAGACAGCTTGAAAGTAATTTTACATATAATTGGCAACCAGCCAATTAAAACCTAGGAGTTCAACAGAGACCCCAACTATACCACTGGATGATACAAAGAAACCCTAAAGTGCTTTTCCCCCCATAAGAAATATAGAAATTATTTGAAGTCAGCCCCCAAACTGCTGAAATTCAGAGGAGGGGTGCCTAGATAGAAATTCATCTGAAGATCTTGGAGTTTTAGTGTCCTGTGAGCCCAATTGAGGTCATCAGGGTGTTAAGGCAGCCTCAATAGCTAATGAAATTTTAGGATTTATTAAGAAAAGCATATTGCCTTGGCTTCATCTGCTTAAATCTGAATGTTAAATTTTAAGAATTTTACCTCTAGAGAAGTCTAAGGGGGATAGGCAGGATAGAGAACATACTGGAGTCTCTATCATGTGAGACTAGGGTACAGAAGGGATAGGGGATGCTTAGCAGAGAACAAATAAGACTAAAGATGGGGGGAATGAGAGCTATACTGAGACAACTGAAGGGTTACCAAGGTGGAAGAGGGATTAGATTTGTTCTGCCTATTCTCAGTAAGAACTAAAGTGGAAGTGGAGAATTTAAGGCTGGATGGAAGGAAAAACGTTCCTCAGTTTGAACAATTAAGAGTTACTCAAAAGTGCAATGGGCTGCCTCTTTTGGTATCAGGTTTCATCTTTTCATTGAAGATCTTCAACTAGGACCCACCTCTTGACAGAGAGGTAATAGTCTAGAGATGCAGTATGAGACAGAAATTTTTGGACACATAACAATGTGGGAATTTGACCACACATATTTGTTAAAAGAGTTTTGGTTTTCTTTTTCTCAATGGAGATGATAGTGGAAGTGTAAGGAAGTGTAAGTATACTATCTGTATAGTAGGAATAAAAAGAAAAAGAGTCACTGAAGAGCTTTTCTAAAAATGTAAAGATAAGAACAAAAGAAAGGCTAGGCAAATGGGCCAGTTTTGAAAACTACAAATTGATCTTATATTATGTTAAAAGAAAATAATAATAATAATAATAATAATAGTGCTTTAGGGTTTGCAATATCTTTACAAAAATATAACTCACTGTAGCCTCACAATAACTCTGTGAAGTAGGTGATATTATTCTCATTTTATAGTTGAGGAAAAAAGTAAAGTGACTTGCCTAGGTTCATACAGCTAATAAGTATCTGAGGTCAAATTTGAACACAGGTTCTTCTGACTTCAGGTCCAGCATTCTATCTACTATGCCACCTAGATTCCTATTCCCAACCACTATACCCCCAAAAACAAGGTACACATAAAAGGGACTTGTAATTTTGTATACTAATCTTCTTTTCTGTTCTACTCCATGTAGACAAATATCCATTCCAATTAGTATTTGTTAAATGCAGAATAAAATAAAATTTTAATTTAAAAACTCTTCAAGCAGAGGCAGAATGATTATTTGTCTGGTATAACAGAGAATTCTTTCCTTTTTTGAGAAGGGAAGAGGCTTGGAATAGACCTCTGAGACCCTTCCAACTCTGGGAAATTGCAGAACTCTCCTTAAAATAAATGTGACAGTCCTTCTAAAAACACAAGGTTGGAAAAAGTACCAAGCTTTGTGTTGGAGAAACAGAAAATTTCTCTAACTTATCTCTGGAGATGGAATGAATTAAACCTATGTATTAAACAGATAGACAAACTCCGCATAAAAATTTTAGTCTGTGTTTTCTATTCACCTCAGAGATCTTTTTCTTTCTTAAAATGATTATTCAAAATTTGCATTCTCTCCTCTTTTGGTGTCTTTTTCAATTTCGACCTCATGTTCTGAATTATATCTTTGGCTACTGAAAAACTAGCAGATGTGATTGCTATAGTACTGTCTGTGATCCCTGAAAGAATGTGAGAAATCCTAAAAGAATGGAGAGTATAAAATATTTTCCTAATTTACAAAATAAAGGAAGAGAATATTTCTGGTAAGATTCTTGTTGTTTGGTTGGTTTTGGCTGTGTCCACCTCTTTGTGATGCCTTTTTGGTATTTTATTGGCAAAGATACTGGAGTGATTTGCAATTTCCTTCTTCAGATCATTTTATAGATAAGGAAACTGAGGCAAATAGGGGTTAAATGACTTGCCCAGGGTCACAGAATCAATAAATTTCTGAGGCCCCATTTGATCTCAGGCCTTCTTGACTTCAGGCCCACTCTCCATTGTTCCATCTAGCTGCCCAGATGGCAAGATTCTAGAATAGATTACATTAAAAAGATATTTCCTCTAAAAAAGGAAGCAATAATTCCAAGAGCTTTTAAGGCTTCAGTAAGAATGAGACATACCAAATTAACCATATTTCTTTTTCTGACAGGCAAAGAATGTTTTTATTCCAGATGGAAGAAATGTGAGGTATAGACAGAAATGGCAAAAAGGCTTGACATGAAGGAAAACTTCCTAACAATTAGAACTATTAAATTTGTAATGGGCTACCTTTGGAAATAAGAGATTTCTCCTCTCTAGTTATTAAACTGGTGGATCAAAGAAATGCTAGAGATGGAGTTAACCTAAAGCATTTTAGCAAAATTATTTTACAAAATATCTCTCATAAGTCTTGAGGAAAAGAGACTATATACAATTAAATGACTTTCAGAATTGGTCAACTGACCAAACTCAGAGTTGTCACAAAAGGTTTAATATCATTTTGGAAGGAAGTCTCCAGAGGATTGCCCTGGGGGAATTGTTGCTGGTCCTGTGCTACTTAACTTTTTTTTTATTATTATTAATGGACTTGGAAGAAATCATGATTGCCAAGCTTATTAACTATGCAAAGGACACACACTCAAAAGTACTGTCATACTGGGTCAGGATTCAAAAGAGATCTTGACAAGCCAGAACAAGAGGCTGAATCTAATAGGAAAATCAGTAAGTATAAATGTAAAGTCTTGTCCTTGGGTCCAAAAAATCAACTTTATAGTAAACAAGATGAAGAAGATATAGTTAGCTAGTGGTTTGCCTGAAAAAGTTCAGGAAATTTTAGTGGATTAACATAAGCCAACTGTGTGACATAGCAGGCTAACATCCTAATGTGATCTTAGGTTGCATTATTATAACGAATTGGAGAAGGAAACGAGACATCACTCTTTGCCAAAAAAAACTCAAATGGGGTTCAGACATGACTGAAACAACTGAACAACAAAGACTGTATGGTATAGTTTCTTCCTAAGACCACATCTGGAATGCTGTGGTTAGTTCTGGTGCCATAATTTGTGGACACTGATAAACTGGAGGGCTCTGAGAAGAGAGCAAGCAGAATGCTGAAGGGCTTCTATTCTATGCCATATCCGGTTAGCCTGAAGGAATGAGAGTTTTAGCTTAGACCAGAGAGGACTAAGGAGCAATTTACTGTCTCTATTCAAGTATCTGAAGGTCTGTCATTTGGAAAAGGAATTAGATGTGTTTTGTTCCAGATGACAGAACTAAGAGGAAGAGACAGAAACTGCCAAAATGGCTAATTTCTGCCTGATATGAGGAAGAACTTCCAAACTTTTAGAACTATTTTAAATTTTAAAGTGCTGTCTTTGAAGAGGTGGATTCCTCCTCACTAGCAGGCTACAAGCAAAGCGCTTGGGAGCACTTATGGGGGATGAGGTGGTCACTCTCATTCAAGTATGTAGCTATGGCTATGTTTTATTTTTTGTGCCTAAAAATATTATGCTAGGAAGGGGTCCATAGGTTTCACTAGACTGATAATGGGGTCTATGATACAAAAACTGTTCAGGAAGGGGGAAACTAGGTGGCTCGGTGAATTGAGAGCCAAGCCTAGAGCAAAGAGGTTCTGGGTTCAAATATGGCCTCAGACACTTCCTAGCTGTGTGACTCTGAGCAAGTCACTTAAACCCAATTGTGTAGCCCTTACTGCTCTCCTGTCTTGAAACCAAAACATAGTATTAATCCTGAAATGGAAGGTAAGGGTTTAAAAAAATATTAAAGACCCCAAAAAGCCTTTGTTTATGTATGTTATATTTATTATTATTTACTATATTAGAAATTAAAACTGTTATTAAAACTATTAACTAATTCTTTAGAAATAACAACAAATTCATGACTATCATTAGCATAAAGTTTTATGAAAAATAACTGAATTTCCCAAAACAAAAAAATTTAATGAGGAGAGTGGTATTGTTCTATGTATTTTTGCAAATCTCTTTAATGTCTGGCTTAATAAGACAGCTGGATTCTCATACCTGATTTTGCACTCAATCTGTTGTGATATTTTATTTTGGTTGAAATATATGAACAAAACCTGGTTTCACACAGATAGGTAGTTGGGAAATAGAAATGTACTTTAATAGGGAAATTAGTATTTATATTTGTTAATGAATTAGTTAATATAGTAATATATCACTACTTATTAGGAATAAGGATTGGTGTAATTAGTCTTAGTATTATTATAAAAATAGATTTGATATCAAGGACCCACTGAAATATTCTCAGGGACTCTCAGGGGTCGTTGGACCACATTTTGAGAACCACTGTTGTAGGGCCCCCAGAAATAAATATATGTCATGGCCTCTAAACTCATTGTGAAGCCCAACCTTCCAAGTCCTCCCTAAATATCAAATCCTGACAACCACCAGGATGGGAGAGTAGGATGTCCTGCTGTTCTTCTCTACCCCCGATGGCTGCCTTACCTGAGATATGTTGGTCTGAGTCTTCTCACTCTCCCCATCACCTTCTGTCTTGTCTGTTAGGAGCCCCTGCACCTGGTACTCAAGCACGTAGCTGTCAATGAAGCGTTCCAGCTCCTCGATCTCCTGAGAACGGCTGCTCCCCGCTTCTGAGGAAGCTGAAGCTGCTGAGGAGTTCTCCATCACCACTGCTCAGATGCCCAGCGAGAGGAAACCTGAGGGAGAGCTGGTAGGAAAGGGAGAAGGAGTGGGGAGAAGGGAAGAGAGAGAACAGACAAGCATGAAATTCTTTCCATGTTTGTAAGATGCTCTGACATGTGTAAGGCAATTTCTACTTTTCAAAGCAATTTTACATCCATTATTTCATTTGCTCAGAAAGGAAGCATGGCATTATGGAAAGACTACTGGGCTTGGGGTTCCGAGATGCCCCCAGGGCGCACTGCAAGAAACAATCATATCAAGGGTGGGGGGAGAATAAAAGATATCACTCAGTGATGTCATTTTGACTGTCTTTGAGTATGAAGGACAATAGCCACTAAGACCACTTAAATGACTTGCCCAAGGTCATTGAGAACAGTATCATGGAAGTCAAGGGAAAAGAGAATATCTATAAGGAAGGAATTGGCACCAGTCTCAGATGCTGCAGAATGGTCAAGGGGAGTGAATACTGAAAAAGTGGCACTGGACTTGAGAAGCAGGTGGCCACTGGTATCCCTGGAAAGAGAATTTTCTGTAAAATAATGAGGTCATCTATAAAACTAAGAAGAAAAATGCTCACTCTTTCTATCTTTCAACTGCTCTTGTGAAGATTAAGAATAGGAAATAGTTCTGGCTCAATTTGAGATGAGATGAGGCACTCTCAAGTCACTGAACTGTTAACACAAGGATGTTTACTTTGCCCTAACACAACAAGAAAATGCAACCAGAAGACAGTGACCCTCAGATTCTCTGGACACCATCCCCTCATTTCCATATGGAAATATATCTGGGCCTCAGGGTATGATAAAGTAAAGGACATGGTAATTCCTATGGTCTTCAAGACTCCACCAAATCTGGATAGAGCACCAGTTGGGATAGAGCACTGAAGTTGGGTGTACTTGGGGTTCCAATCTGGCTTCATACACTTGCTAGCTGTGTGATCCTGGGCAAGTCATTTTACTTTGTTTGCCTAGCCCTTGTCCTTTTGCTTTAGAGTTGTTACTAAGAAAGAAAATAAGGGTTTATTTAAAAAAAAGAAAAAGAAAAAGAAAAAACCCCACTAAGTCCAAGGGACCCAGAATGCCCAAGACTGGGAATTCTTCATATGCTTTTAGGTCACCTAGGGCATGTAGGTGGTATAGTGGATAGAGTACCAGGTTTGAAGTCAGGAAGACTCGTCTTTTTGGGTTCAAATCTGGCCTCACACTTTTACTAACTGTGTGACCCTGGGCAAGTAATTTAACTTGCCTCAGTTTCCTCTACTGTAAAATGAGCCAGAAAAGGAAATGGTAAAACACTCTAGTATTTTTGCTACAAAAATTCCAAGATGGGATCATGGAGTGTTGGGCAGGACTGAAAATAACTGAACAACAACAACAGGTAACCAAGAAACTGCATTGCAAAAAAAAAGGTTGACCAATCAGGTCCTGGGGACAGCTCTCTCTCTTTTTTTTTTAAGAAGAGAAAACTAAAATAATTTCTAAGGATTACGTAACGAGGAGGAGAAATCTGGACCTGTTTGGGGGTGGGGAGCACAGTGAGAAGGGGAAAAACTGCATCAGGGAAATTGGTAACACTAGGTAAAGAGACACTATCCAAATGGCCCCTAATTCTGATGATGAAAGGTCAAACTCAGCCCAGAAATAAAGGTAGATCTCAGACTTCTCAGAGATCCTTCACTATGTTCTATAGGTCTCTGATGACTTATGTAATATTATATATTGTAACTATCCTTGTTGGTATCTTATCACCTCACTAAATCTTGAGGACTAAGTCCACATCTTATCTACATTGTTCACTTCCCCAGATTAAAACAATGCCTTGTACACAGTATTAAATAATGTTTATTGTATTTTATTAGACATCTTGTCAAATAATCATGTAATGCCAAACTAGGAAGGACCCAAGAATTAATTTAATTTAAAATAAAAATAAAACTACTACTCTTTCCCCCCCTAACCTCTGCCTCTTTCCAGCTCACCTTTTTTGTTTTATCCTCCCCTATTAAAATATAAGCTCCAAGAGAGTAGAGGCTCTCTTGTTTTTCTTCCTTCCTTTCTTCTTTCCTTTCTTTCTTTCTCCCTAGTGCTTAGCACAGTGCCTAACAAGGTAAGTGCTTAATAAATGGTTGCTCATCTATCTATCTATCTATCTATCTATCTATCTATCTATCTATCTATCTATCTATCCATCTATCCATCTATCCATCTATCCATTCATCTATCTAAAACAGGAGAAATCTGAAGCCCACAGACAGGGAGAAGCCAGTCCAGGCTTACAATCAGGTGACAGGGTCAGGATAAGAATAGAGACAGTTCTGAACTTTGATCCAGTCTTTGCTCCACCATACTCCCTCTTTCATAAAACCTTCCCTCCACTACTCCAGCCCACAGGGATTTCTCCTGTCTCAATCTGAACAAGTATTTAGCATTTAATTGCTATCTAATTGTTTCAAGTGTGCACATTTTATTTCCCCAACAAGACTACAAACTCTCCAGGGCAAGGATAATGTCTTACACTTCTTTGTATCCCATACAGGGACTAGTCCACTCCTGGATACACTGTGGGTAGATTGACTGATGGCTAATGACAATGACATCCCTGAGAGGATTATAAAGTCCTGGAGTGCTACCTTCTCCACAGAAGAGTGAGACAGCTGATGCCTAGGGCAGCCTATTATTCCTAGAAGACTCATGGAGATCTTATCAAAGATGCCTTGGCAGACTTTACAGGTTCTGCCTGAGCACCAGGTTTTGCTATTCTCTGAGTGAGTCCAGAAGTTTGACACTGAGCAGGTTCTAAGAGGCTCAAATATCTGGTGTTTCTGTCTTGACTTGGCCTGGCTCCTTCTGCCCTCTCCCTGGAAGCTCCCTCCTGCAGGTCCAGTAACCTAAGGTGAAGATGAATTATCTTAGGAAGGAATTATCCCCTACCACAGGATTTTATTATTTGACCATAGATCATACATATATTTAGAGCTAGAAGGAAACTGAGAAGTCAACTGATCCAAGCTTCTCTTTTTGTAGACAAGTAAACTGAGGTCCAGAGAAATTAAATAACTTATTCCAAATGTACAGGTACAGAATATTAAGAGCTAAGATTCAAAAGCCAAGTTCTCTTATTTAGAAAAGGCAGGCAGCTTCCAAAAGCACAATGGGCAGTGTGGACACAGTAAGGACTACTTTTTATTCTACTTTTAATAAATGCACATATTTTTAATACAAGGAAATTCTACTCTCCAGGGTGCATAGGTATTGAGTTTTTGATAAATCAAGGCTTACAGGACACTATGAGGGCTTAATACCTCCAGTAAGAAGGGGCATAGTTTTCAAAACCATCCCTTGGACTCACAATCCCTTGAACTGGCTGTGGTCCCAGACCCCATTCTCTCCAATAGCCAATATTCATTCTCAGGATCAGGGACCTACAGTGAATTTTTAAGGGACTTGAAGAATAATTGAGGCTTATTCCTAATGTGACAAAGTCTATCCCAACCACTTCACAGCACTCTGAACTATTAACACTTTTCATTTCAAAGATCATATAATAAAGTTTTTCTTCCTTTGTGTACTTCTTTTCTCTTCACTTTAAACATAAACTATTGGGCAGCAACCAATCCTTCCACTCTATCTGCCTATGGTGCCTGGTAGAGGGCTGGGCATACAGGAAACTCAGTAAATAACTACTGGGAAAAAGACAGATATCAGAGAGGAAAACTAAAATTTCCCACAAGCTATTTCTTGTAGTGTCTTATGCATCAGTCCAGGCTGGAATTTTGACTCAGTTTGGCAAATGAATGATCTCACTTTTTTGATGATTCACTTGTAAAATAAGACTATGAGAAGTTTACAATTCTATGGTGATGATTCTTAAATTCACTTATTCTCTGCTGATGATCTCCAGTCTTATGTCTCCAACTATCTAGTAGACATGTTTTATAGACATCTGAAACTTTACATATTCAAAACTGGCTTTCAAAGTCCATAATCTGGCCTTCCCTATCCATCTAGTCTTCTTACATTTTTACTTTCCCATTCCCTACCACATACTCTTCAATTTAGTGGCATTGACCTCCTTACTGTTTCTCAAACAAGATACTTCATCTCCTGATTCCAGACATTTTCATTGGCTGTCCCTCTCATTGGTAAGATCCTCTATTGTTTCCTGACTTCCCTGGCCTCCTTTGAGTCCCAGTTAGATTAGATTGTGAGCTCCTTGAGGGCAGGAATTGCCTTTTACCTCTTTTTGTAGCCTCAGTAGGTAGCACAGTGCCCAACACAGAGTAGGTGTTTAATAAATGTCAATTGATTACCTGAAGAAAAGAGGAAATGATGATACCTACAATCATTAATAGATCTATCTTATGGGACTAGAGTACTTTCTAGTTCGCCCTCTGAAGCATCCTGGTCTTTTCTGGTTATAGGACATCATGAAGGTTTAATACTTCTAGTAGAAAAGGGCATGATTTTCAAAACCATCCCTTGCACTCACAATCACTTGAACTGGCTGTGTGTCTCTTCCCTCCAACCCCCTCACCCCAGTTGCCTTCTAAGTACAATATCACTAGGGCTCCCAACTTCTTGCTGAGTGATGTCCTGTAGTGCTTCTCTTCCTGAGATTGGAAAGGAGAAGATGGTTCCCTCATGGGGCAGTCTACCTTCCATGCATAAGACTGAATCATTTCCTCAAACTAGAGAATGAAGGGCACTTCGGCCTTGGAAAAGAAATGAAAATGAGAGCAGAAGCTTTATATTACCATGTATTTTTATGTTTTTAATTTCTGTTTTGGTTGTGGAGGTGGGAGGGATAAGGAAGACTGAATAATAATCACTAACATCAAAATAACAGTATTTGTGGTCATTCAGCCACTTTCAGTCATGCCCCCATTTGAGGTTTTCTTTCTAAAGATATTGGAGGGCTTTGCCATTTCCTTCTCCAGCTCATTTTACAGATGAGGAAACGGAGGTAAAAAGGGTTAAATGACTAGACCAGGGTCACATAGCTAGTAAGTGTCTGAGGCAGGATTTGAACTCATGAAGATTACTCCTTCTGACTCCAGGCCTGGCACCCTATCCTCTGTGATACTTGGTTGCTCCAGATTTAAGTTATTGCCTCCTAATTTTCTATCTAAATGACCATACAATCACAAGCCCTCTGAATTGGAAGGGACCTCAGATTTCAATGTATGAAGCTTCCCCCTACAACATCCCTGACTGGCTGATTGCCTTTCCTGGGCATCCATCTCAATTGTCAAAGGAAAACACTGACAGATAATCTTTAAGGATCCTTCTGGCACTAAATTCTACATTTCTGAGAATAGGGAGGCTCTCTTCCTATAAATCAAACACTTTTATTTTGGGGTTACAATTGTATTGATGACTTGTTTTTTCAGTAGTTATTTCTCCATATACTGTCCCCCTCCTTTCTCTCT
This sequence comes from Monodelphis domestica, assembly GCF_027887165.1. Classification (NCBI taxonomy): domain Eukaryota; kingdom Metazoa; phylum Chordata; class Mammalia; order Didelphimorphia; family Didelphidae; genus Monodelphis; species Monodelphis domestica. Next base: position 421,493,078 of record NC_077229.1, on the reverse strand, counting down.
CTAATAACAAAGAAAAAAAAAGAGTTCGGCAAATTCAATCAGTACCATGACTATGTGTGACTATGTAGTTGGCATTCCACAAATGTATTCTCTCACCTCTCTGCAGGGGGGAGGAAAGCATGTTTCATCATCTGTTTTTTTGGAACAAGGCTACCCATTACAATTGACACTTCATTCTTGCTATCTCTTGCTCTCAATATCAACTGATTTCTCCTCAACCCTGAAAAAGAAGGTGTTGAGGTAGAAGAAAACAAAGGAATCTATAAATTGGCATTATAGGAAAAGACAAGAAGATCTGACTCTGTGGGGAAGCAGATGAAGGAATTAATGTGAGGCTTTTTTTTTTTTTTAAAGAAGCCAGTTCACGTAGGGACAGCACAAAAACTGAGAATACTCCTGTTATCTACTTTCCAATGTAGATTTATGGCATGAAGTCGACAAATACTAGGCTGAGAGTCATTTGTGGTTGGCTGGTGGGGAGGAAAAAAATCCTGAAATGCCTTCCTATGAAATCACTTCCCATCAGGGCCTTTGAAAGAATTATAGCTTTATCCAGGCATCTCAGGGCATGGTGCCTCAACCCTCAGTTAGGAACCAAATTTTAAGCCAGTGGAGAAACTATTTGCTGCCTTTGTGAAGCCACCAAAAGCTTATCCCTTGCTTTTTATAGGATGAACCCTTGCTCTAAGCCCTTAAACATTTTGTCCCCTATTTTCAATCAATTCTTAATCAACTATGTCAGAACCAAGAGATACAAGAGTAGACTCCCTGACACAGGAAATTTCTGTAATCCTTATGTGAAGAGAGGCTCTCCAAACCCTCATCTCCCAAATTTACTGTTAGTCTTGGTGTTCAAGTCTTTGGGGATCCACCACTCAACATTCCATCTGCTATAAGAACTGTAACCTCTTGTGTGCCAAGGACCTTCTTAGGCAGACTAGTGAAGCCTATTCCTCCTCAGATCTGACCTCAGAATAGTGTTTCTAAGTGCAAAAAACAAACAAACACAAAACAAAACAAAACAGAATTCATAGACTTGCAAAGGAAAACAAAAGCAAGTTGAAATAAAGATAAAATTTCTTTCCATTCAAATTAATTGAACTCCAGAAATCTAGCTACAGAATCCTTAGGAACCTAGAGCTCAAAGACACACATCCTGTGATTACCCTATAGCACTGACAAATGCTATTAGTGGCTGCAAAATTAGACAATCCCTTTAAGTCTACCCTGGGCTTTAGAGGGGATTACCTCCTTCTCCTTCCCTTGATCCTCAGGGATGGATAGAGTAGCCTCCAGTTCAAATGAGGCTTTTCTTGTGATTGGCTCTCATACTATACCTTGTTATTTCTGGAATGCCCTCCCAAGTGTTTTCTCCAGCCCATTCAGTTTCTTTTCAGAATCTTCCCACTCAACATCACATTTCATGGCCTCAATGCTGAAATATATATGTAGGGGCCTCACAAAAACATAGTATACAAACTACTCATGTTTACAAAGCACCTCACCCACACGATCTCAGTTTGTTCCTCACCCCTAGGGAGGTAAGAAGTGCAAGCATTATCACCTCTACTTGAGAGATGAGGAAACTGAAGCATTAGACAGACTCTGTGACTTGCCCATAGTTATAGGGAATGGCAGCAGCCTGGATTGAAGCCCAGGTTACCTCAACTTGAATTCCAAGGGCTCTGCTCTTTCCACTGCAGTCCTAAGACTACATTAAAAGCCAGCTCACACGTGCATATTCGCACCATCTGAGAACTAAGGAAATTCTCCTAAAGAGAATAAAGTCTCTATTTCTTCTTATTCAACTGGCTTGCTGTATCTTTTCCTTTTCACCTGTTCTAATTATTATTAATTATACTTTCAGTAGTGTCTGACTCTTCATGACCCAGTTTGAAGATTGAATCAATTTGTCATTTGCTTCTCAAGATCAGTTTATAGTTGAGGAAACAGAGGCAAAGAGGGCTAAGTGACTTGTTCAGTTTTACAAAGTTGGTGTCTGAGACTAGACTTGAACACAAGAAAATGAGTTTTCCTGACTCCTGGTCTGGCACTCTATCTGTTGTACCAACTAGCTGCTCCACCTGACCCTAAGGGGATGATGATAATAGAATCTATCCCCCAGGGTTGTTATGAATATCAACTAATATTTGTAAAGCTCTTAGTAGCAAGCCTGGTACATAGCAGGCACCAAATAAAGGCTTTGTTCCCTTTCTTTTGATAAAAATTTTGAAGTCTTTTATTGTTCCTTGATTTTCTCTCCCTCTGTCCATTTCACTTTGTTTACTCCTACTCAAAGCTCTTTTGATACCTAGTTCTCTCCACTGATTTCAGAAAGACATAGAGACAGAGAAGTGGGGAAGGGGGTGAATGAGACAGACAGGTAGACAGACAGACAGACAGAACGAGGAGGGAGAGAGAGACAGAGAGAAATGAGGGAGAGACAGAGACACACACACAGAGAAACAGACAGACAGACAGAGACAGAGAGAGGCAGAGAGAAAGACAGACAGAGACACAGAGAGAGACAGAGACACAGACACAGAGAGAGAGAGAGAGAGAGAGAGAGAGAGAGAGAGAGAGAGAGAGAGAGAGAGAGAGAGAGAATATGGTTTATGAAGATCTCCTTTTGGAGAATTTGTGGGAGAGGGCCAACCAACGGAATGTTGGGGAACCTGAAGGTCTGTACAACACTGTCACAAATTCAAGGAAATAACAACATTTAAGGTATTTCAGTCTACTTTTTCCACCCTACAAGATCCTGCTCAATCCCATTTCTACTTACGAATTCTTCCCCTACCATCATGGACTTGGGCTGATCTCTCCTGTTTGTATACTTTCCCCACCTCTCTTTTACTTTGTTGTTGGGATTGCTATACTGTTTCATAAGTGTCTATCCCTTATTTTGCCATCTAGATCAGTGGTTCTCAACCTTTCTAACGCCATGACCCCGCAATACAGTTCCTCATGTTGTGGTGACCCCAAACCAAAAAATTATTTTGGTGGCTACTTCAAGACTGTAATTTTGCTACAGTTATGATTCAGAATGTAAATGCCTGATATGCATTATGTACTCTCATTGCTACAAATTGAGAGGTTGAGAACCGCTGATCTAGATCATAAGTTTTTTAATTTTTTGAAAATAAGTTTATTTGTATCATGTCCTTTTTTGTTACCTTACCTTCTGTTTTAAAAATTGATATTTCATGTCGGTTCCCAGGGAGAAGAGAAGTAAGGGGTAGGCAACTGGGATTAAGTGACTTGCACAGGGTCATGCAACTAGGAAGTATTTGAGGCAAGATTTGAATGAGGGCCTTCCGTCCTCCACTGAACCACCTAACTGCCCCTACCCTTTGATTTACATAGCAATTGACATGATCTCATTGGATATTAGCAACTACCTTTTAAAGTAGGTTATTATTTTCTGTATTTGACAGAATTCAAAGTTAAGCGACTTGCCCAAGGCTAGGTAAGGGCTAGAGCTAATAGCTGAATCAAGGAATTTGATTCTAAGTCCAGCGTCCCCCTGAACAAGCTTCTTGGGCTGCCAGTTAACTGTCAGTAAACACTGATTACATGTTTACTCTGTACCAAATACTGTGTTAATTTGTAGGGATACAAAAAAGCCCCTGCTTTCAAGTGGTTCACTTTCTATTGGGATGTGTGTGTGTGTGTGTGAATATATAATTATAGCTACATACAAGATACATATTGTTTGAAGAATGATTTGCTCATGTCCACCTCCAGAAAAAGAACTGATAAATAGAAACAGAAAGCAAGACTGTATATATACCTATATCTTTTTGTCAAATGAGGCCTCTCTAATGGGGGCAGGGGAGGGAGAGAGTTAACGGGATATTTTAATGTAACAAATAAATGAATTAATTTAAACATTTTTTAAAAAAGAGAAAAATGGAAGGTAACTTCAGAGGCACAGGAAAGGCTGCCACCACAAGATGACATTTGAGCTGAGTTTTGGAGCTAGTCAGGAGCTAAGAACCAAAGGTGTGGGCACATTCCAGACATGGGGGACAGCTAACATCATAGATTCTGAGGAGAAGGACTGAAGCCCAAGAGAAACCAACTAGAAGCCTATAAAATGAATTTCATTTCTATTCCATATTTTGTTGAGCTTCAGAAGCAGGAATATATTGAAAGAAATAGTTAAAACACTGAGTGCAAAGAGAAGAGGGAGTCTTCAGTGGAAACTTGGAAAAAGGTACAGTGAAGTCACCATGGTCTGAAACTAATACAGATAAGACCTTAGTGAATATTAGCTGGCCTTGGGAAAAGGCAACATGTGCCAGCTTGTCCTCTGTCTCTGCCATATAATTTAGGACTTTGCAATATGCTGTCTTGCTCTATAATAGTTTCATGAGCATAGCTGCAGTCTATCCAACTAGGTTAACAGCAACTTCTTTTGAATCCCCCACATCTCCTGGTCCAGTGCTCAACACATAGTAAGGACCTCCCTAAATGCTTTCTAATAATTGTTTCAATTACATCCCTACGCCTGCCCCCAAATCTGACTGATACCATGAGGAAAGTGTTCTTACTAACAGTGATCTTGGTAGGAGAGTGCCAAAACGAAGAAGATAAAGAGAGCAGAACTGATAAAAATAAGGAAAATGGTTTTATTTGAATTGAGAAGAATTTAATAAAAAGTCTTCATAATAAATATAGGTTCAGTTATTTTTTTAATATATATCTAAATACTGTTGATCTCATTTTAAGGATGGTCCCTATTTTTGGAGGCAGGCTAGAAATATTTAGTTTAGGGTAACATTTGAAGCAAGGTGGCTCAGTGGATGAGAGGGTCAGGCTTGGAATCAGGAACTAAGTTCAAATCTGACCTCAGATGCTACTAGTTGTGACTGTGGGCAAATGATTTAATCCTATTTGCCTCAGCCTCCTCATCTGTAAAATGGGCTGGAGAGGGAAATGGCAAATCACTCCAGTATCTTTGCCAAGGAAACTCCAAGTAGGGTCACAAAGGATTGGATTTTACTGGACAAAAATAACATTTGCTTGTATCTAGAAAATGAGGAGGTTGTACTAGATGAGCTCTGAGGTCCCTTACAATTCCAAATCTAGACTCCTTTTTACTCATTTACATGTTTTGCTGCTCTTGGTGTTCTCCTATTGTCCCCAAATATATGTTGCCTGTAACAGTCCATTTATAGACTCAGAGACTCTTATAGTTAATGGGGGAACTTGGAGATAATTTAGTACAATGCCCTCATTTTTCAGGAGAGAAAATAAATCCAAAGAGATGTGGTTTGGCAAGGTCATGCAGACAAATGAGAACAAAAACCTAGATTTTCTTATTCCCCATTCTGGCCCTTCTCTTCTTCACCCCACAGCTGCCTCCCAAATTTATTTGACTTTATTTCAATTCAAGATGACAAACTTCTATTAGGCATCTGCTGTACAATGGAAGATGATACGAGAGAATTAGAAGTCTCAGTTTTTTCCCTTAGTGGTGTGTATAATAGTCAAAATAACATATATATATAATATATAAACAGTCAAAATAAGGTTATGTATATTATACATGTATAAGAATATACATACATATGCATGCACACATACACACACATATATGAGATCAAAAGAGATACATATTTAGTCCACATATAGAATAACTCAAGAAAAAAATCTGACAATATATGTACAAGTACAAAATTGCAGAAAGGATCAGATTAGTAGTTATTGGAAGGCTTGAGTTAGTATCATTCTTTGAGATTACTCTCTTGAGCCTTCTCTTTTAAGCCACCTATGCCTGGGCAGCGACCTGTTGCTTGGAAGAAAGTGCCAGGTCTGGAGTCAGGAAGATATGCTCTAATTCATTCTCAGACACTCAGTATTCCTGGGCAAGTCACTTAAACTCCATTTGGCTCAGTTTCCTCAACTGTAAGATAGGGATGATAGTAGCACTCCCAGGTATTTTTGAGGCCCAGATGAGATAATATTTATGAAGTAATTTAAGATTTGAAAAGCACTTTATGAATTCTTTCCCATGAGCTTCGCAATAAGCTGGCAAGGTAGCTACTACAGACATTATTGTTCCCATTTTATAAATGATGACTCTCAGGCTAAGAGAGCCTGAGTGGGGTCAAATGATTTGTCCAGTTTCAAAGTCAGTACTTGTCAAAGGCAATATTTGAACCATGGTTTCCTCCCTCTATGTTCTATAAGAATTCTCTTTCTACTCTACTTATCAAAGGCTCAAGTAAAGAATGAGTTCAAGCTTAATGTACTTCAAGAAGGCTTCCCTGAAAATATTTTTGAACCAATAAGAATGAAGTTAGAACCAAGAGAGCAAGTTTTACAATAACATTCTAAAAACAAAACGCTAAAAGAAGTGAGAAATTTGATCAGCACATCCTTATAGTGTGTTAATGAATGAAGAATAAGACATGCATTTCTGGACATGGCCAATAATGGAATTTGTTTTGATTAACCATATATATTTGTTACAAGATTTTTTTTTCTCTCTCTCTCTCTGAATGAAATGGAAGAAGTCACAAGGTGAAAAAATTAATTTTTGTTAATTTTTAAAGATTTAAATTTTTAAAAAAGAATCCCTGACCATTTCTATTCACAGAAATCTCTCCTTGTCCAGAACTCATTTCCCTTATTTGTACCCTTCGTTTCACACCTCACTTTCTGCCCTATATTGTTAGCTTTCTTTTTAGATATACAGGTTTTAATACAAAGTAATGTGACTTGGGGTAGTTAAGTAGCTAAGTGGATAGAGAGACAGACCTGGAGATTAGAGATCCTGGGTTCAAATATTAGACACTTCCTAACTGGATGACACTGAGCAAGTCACTTAACCTCAATTGCCTAGTTGCCTAGTCTTCACCATTTTTCTGCCTTTGAACCAGTACTTAGTACTGACTCTAAAACAGAACAGTTAAAAAAATATGATTCTACCAAATTTCACCTCTAAATGCCCATCATGGAATTTAAAGCATTTGGGAGAATCTCTCTCTTGACTTCACTGGATGCTGACAAGCCCTCACAATATGGTGGGAACACCTCTTTAAAACCTAGATTCAGAGCCTGAAGCACTTTAAAGAACCCTCAATGGTGGTCGATCTCCATCTTTTGAGAGTAGATTTGATTTTTGGAACCAACCAACAGTCACTATAATTGGAGGCTAATAAAACAGGCACTGGCTCTAAGAAATACTATTTTGGATCACCTTCGCCCCTTCTTCTACCCCTCACTACATCCTTAGAGAAAAGAAAGTGTGATCCTCAGCAGCTAGACCACTTTTCTGGTCTAGCTCTGTAAAAGCATTTCCTAAGAAGACTTTGGCTATGGGTTGCTGAGCAATGGCAGCAGCATCCACTTACCAGTTCTCTCCCAAATTACTTTATATTATATATTTTTCATATACTTAGACTCACTTGTGTTTTCTCCCCCATTGAATATGAGCAGGAATCATTTCCTATTTGTCTAGCACAGTGCCTGGCATTTATATTAACAAATACAAATTGATTAATTGACTGATTGGATATTGAAGCTTCTCGGGCACTCTCTTGAAAGTAATTTTAGAGATGCAGATTTGTAAAAGGGGCAGCTAGGTGGCTCAGTGGATAGACTGCTGGGCCTTGAGTTGAGAAAACCCATCCTCCTGAGTTCAAATTCAGTCCCAGACATAATCTGTGTGACTCTGGGCAAGTCACAACCCTGTTCATCTCAGTTTTCTCATCTGCAAAATGAGTTGGAGAAGGAAATGGCAAGCCACTCCACTGTCTCTGCCAAGAAGACCCCAAATGGGGTCATGAAGATTTACACAACTGAACAAGAAAAGTTTGTAAAAACAAAATTATATGTATCTGTCTCATTACTGCATAGTCATGCTCTTTATGTCTGTCTCTAACTAGACTGCCTGCCACCTCTCAGAGGGCAGGGATTGTACTAGTCCAGTCTTGTACATACTGTTTCTATTCTCACTAAACACACAGGTGAATTCTACCCACTTGGAACACACATTAGTGTCAGACACACTAATCATGGAGGACACATTAATAAGCACTTAATAAATAAGGGGGCAGCTAGGTGACTCAGTGGATTGAAAGCCAGGCCTAGAGACAGGAAGACCTCAGTTCAAATTTGATCTCAGACACTTCCCAGCTGTGTGACCCTGAGCAAGTCACTTAACCCCCCACTCCTAGCCCTTATTGCTCTTCTGCCTTGGAACTAATGTACAGTATTGATTCTCAGCTGGAATATAAGGATTTTTAAAGATAAGGGCTCAATAAACCTTGATGTATTCTTCTAGAGGACCTCTAGTCTTTTCTATTAGCCCTAGGTGGTGCCTGTAGGAGAACAGTGAGAAGAATGCTGATTCTTCCAGAGGTCAAGCCAACTCAACAAGTGGGGAGTTCCTTCCCAGTACCCCCACTGCACAAGAAGGTCCTCACCCAAGGTGCTTGCTCTCCACCATTTCCCATGACCATATGAGCTGGATCTACCTTTATATCTACACAAGCAACATGGCCTCAAATCCTACTACTTCCCCTCCCATGTTCTACCTGCCCTTGTTAGAATGTAAGTTCCTTGAGAACAGGAACTGTCTTGTTTTCACTTTTTATCCCCAGCACACAGCATGTAGCGCCTAATGTGATAAATGCTTTGTCTATTATGGATATTGGGTGTGGGGGAGGGAAATGGAAGAACTGGGGATATGGTGATTCTAGGATTATATATCTAAAAGGGAAAAGGACCTCAGATGCCATTAGGTCCAACTTTCTCCTTTTGCACCAGAGGAAACAGAGGCCCAAGAATGTAAATAATTTCCCCCAGGTTGCACAGGTAGCAAACTTCAGGGCCAGGATCTGAACTCAGGTTCTCTGGTATCCAAAGTTAGTATTTTTTTTCACCATACCATGATGCCCAAAGATTTATAGCTAGAATGAACTTTGGAGGTTATCTATTCCAACTTCCTCATTTTATAAATGGAAGAGGGCTAGGAGAAAGAAAATTCAAGTGATGTGTAATTCCAAGGTAAATGAAACCAAGGATGTGGCCTTTAAAAACACTTTCACGGGTTTACTACATGAGCTGAAAAACAGGGAAGGGTGGGGATGAAGTTTGTCCATAAAAACATGCACAAACATTTTCTCATTTGAAAAAAACATGCAAAATGACTGCAGATCCTAGGGCTAAATATATAGGGGATGATAATTCAATACCTGGGACAGGAGTCATAATAGGGGTTTAAGTGATGGGAGCATAGGAGAGCAATAGTTATGCTTAGCTCTAAATTATCCAGGCAGGCTGATCTTAGAAAGTGAACATTATAGCAGGGAGAGGCCATCAGAAGAAGGAAAGGGAAGGGGGGCTTCTAGAGTATGAGCAACCAAGAGAAGCCCACACTGTTCTCCTTGGCTCCCGAAGCATTCAGAGGAGGCGCCACACATTTCAGCCTGAAATCACAGGCTGTGCTTACTGCACTCTACCACAGTACCCATATGTACTGTGGGGACATAGCATCTGCTCAGCTAGTTTGGAAGCCGCCCAAGGCCAGGGCCAGCTCCCCCACAGCACCCAGCAAAATTCTAGGCATTAAAGAGACCCTGGATGAATCTCTGCCAATGATAACTCTGCCCACAGACAAAGAAGTGGCCAGCTCGTCATCTGCTGCTGTCAGACCTCCTTACAAGGGCAAAGAGGGCAGCTTCTTTCTGCAAAAGGGAATTCCTTCCTTTCTCTCTCTCTGACTTTCTCTCTTCCTTCTACCTCTGCTCTTCCCCTCCCCCTACTCTTTCTCTTCTCTCTTTCTCTCTCCCTTTTTCCCCTTCACTCTCCCTCCTGGTTCTCACTCCCTCCCACCTCTGACTCCCTCTCTTCCTTTTCCTATCTCTCTCTGACTCTCTCTCCTTCTCTCCTCACTCTCTGAGTCTGACATCTCTCTGTCTCTCTCTCCCTCTGTCTGTCTGTCTGTCTGTCTGTCTGTCTGTCTGTCTCTGTCTCTCTCTGTCTCTCTCTCTCTCTCTCTCTCTCACACACACACACACACACACACTCTGGAACAAACATAGGGCAAATCATTAAAAGCAGGCACCACTTAATGTAGTAGAGCCCCTCCTTAAATGGGACAACCTGTATACACTCAGAAAAAACACTGGGTGATGACAATAGCATCCTTGGTTTCTTGCCTAATGCCCTTGCAGTACTCACGGAATATTTACTAACCACAAAGAGATAAAGAGCAGGACCCATACTAGGTCAGCACTTCTAAAACCATATTAAGAAATAGATGTAGAATGCCCTTAGAGTAAGCTGACATGAAAGGCTGAGGAATTCCCTTTCCCTTGAAAATTATATTCGCTAAGGCAAGGGGCATTCTTAGCTGTTTGGGGATCAAAGGCCCATTTGGGAGGCTGGTGCAGCCTTTCTAAGAATCATATTTCTAAATGCATAGCATAAAATAACAAAGGAAAGCATGAATATTAAAAATAGTTATCAATTTTTTTAAAAATTCACAGAGCCCAGGTTAAAAAGCCCTGCCCTAGAGGATATTTGAAATTCCAGCATGAGAGTCTCATTCCTTTAACTTTAGGCTATTTTCTACTGAAATATAAAAACTTCTGGCAAATGGAATGTAGCAAATTGTTCCTAATTACTTAATAGAGTGACTAGAAATCTATGTTAGGGTTGTGCTTTATTTGGAGTGGAAGTATGTTTAAATTCTCCCCCCCCACACACACACATTTAACTTTTCAAAGCCTTATCCATTCATCATTCAATCCTTACCATAACCTGATAATCCTTACTAATAACCCTACAAAGTAGGGAGGGTAAATACAGATTGTAAGCTCCTTGAAGGACTGCCTTTTGCCTCTTTCTGTATTCCCAGTAATTAGCACACTGCTTTACCCAGAGCAGGTTTTTAATACATATTAAATGAATTGAATATCTACTTTATAGGGGAGAAAGCTAAAGTCCAGAGCTAGAAAATGAGTCATCCAAGGTCACAGAGAACTACAATTACAAATCAAGACTAATAATTTCCCTTTGGAGCAAGGTCTTAAGGCTCCTCCAACTCAGAGATAATAATGATAATAAATAACAATAATAATCAACAATGAAGGGGTGTTGGAAAAAAGAAGAGGACAAGGTAAGGACAAGGAAGAGGAGTCTGGAGACAGTTAAGATAAGAATGAAGTTAAAGCATGGCAGGGGTCCTTCCTAAAATGGTGGATCCAAAGAGGGAGGGAGAGCCCCAGAAGCCAAAGCAGGGGAGTCTAGATAGAGAGAATCCAAATGAGATCTAGATCTTCTGACATTTCCCAGTTGCTAGTTGACTGTAGCGACTGTCCATCCATCCATCTAGCTCTAGACACATGACTGGATTGCTTTTTGTTGTCATACATCTCCCCATTGATAGGCTTTATGCCATTTTGCCTATGCAATTGTTCTTTGATAATAGGCACCATGTAGGCTATTCATTCCCATCATGCATGTCTCCATTGACCCTGAATGACCCACATCTTTAATTCTTTAGAGACTGTGGTATTCTAGGACTCACAGTTATCAGGCATCACCAGAAATATAACTGATGTTAAGAAGATGGATCTTTGTTTCATGGAGAAAGCTGGGTCATTAAAGGCACTGTGTAATTTCCCCCGTGCCATTCAGGCTTCTCTCCTCCTCCTCTGCTATTCTGCTCATTTCTCTTCTCCAGTTCTGCAGCTGGGTGATGAACTGGGTCTGGAATTGAATAGGAGGAGGAGAGCCAGCTTTCTTGCCTTTGAGAGATTTCAGAAAGTGTAAAAGGAGGAAATGTGGTTAACTAAGGAAAGGAACAAATTATGGCAAAGGATGGTCCACTTAAAGCCACGTGGTATTTAATTTCTTTATTTCTATATGTGCTTGGATGCTACAAAAATCACTAGATAGAGACTGGACCTGAAAGAGCACTTGTAAAAGTCCCCTTCAATTCAAGTTCCAATACTTGCCTTCCAGTTCAAATCTGACCTGATTTAAATGCCTATTATGTGCAAAGGATAGGGCTTGGTGCTGTGAGACTACAAAAATAAATAACATCCAGTTTATGACCTCCCAGGCTAGTAAGAGAGAGAAGACATGGAGATAAATATAACATAAAATAAATCATTCTGGGAAACATACCAATTGTTGAAGGGGCAGAATGGGGGTACAGACAGACCATGTTCTGAGGAAGAAGATATTTCTAAGAGATCAGAGGATTCATGAAGAAGGCAGCATTTAAACAAAGCCTGGAAAGGAGGTGTAGAATGTCAGACAAGAGAATAGCCTCAAACAATGCTCTGAACAAAGGGAAAAGAAGTGAGAGGGTGAAAGGACTGATTCAAGAGATTATGAGTAGTCCAGTTTGGCAAGAGAATACTTAGGAAAGGTGAAAAAAAGTAGTGTGAGAAGGGCTGAAAGACCCAGACTCATTTTGATCCTGGCTCCATAACTAAAAGGAATTCATTAAAAGGTTTTGTGCAAAAGAGCTGTGTATAGGAAAAGGTGGCAAGTGTGTAAAAGATGAAACAGAAAAAGCACTGATTCTAGAGTTAGAAAACTTGAATTCAAATCCTGCCTCTGATGCAGTCTACTTATCTGACCTTAGGCAAATCATTTAATCTCAACATGATTCAGTTTCTTTATCTGTAAAATGAGGTGGGCAGTTGGACCTCAGTCTTTAAGGTCTCTTAAAGGTCTATGGGAGGTCTATGATGCAAAAAAGGGGAAACTGAAGAGGAGGAAACAGGAAAAAAAGGAGTCCTATCAAGATGTTATTGAAAATGGCTTGAGGGCTAAGTGGCTCAGGGGACTGCCAGCCAGGCCTAGAGGTGGGAAGTCCACCAGGCCTCAGATACTTCCTAGCTGTGTGACTCTGGGTAAGTCATTAACTCCCCATTGCCTAGCCACCACTCTTCTTCTTTGGAATCAATACACAGTACTGATTCTAAGACATCAGGTAAGGGAGAAGGAAAGTGGGGGAGGGAAAGTGGGAGACAGGGGGTGAGAGGGAGACAGGGAGGGAAGAGAGGGAGGGACAGAGGAAGAAAGGGAGGAAGGAAGCAAGGAAGCAAGGAAGCAAGCAAGCAAGGAAGCAAGGAAGCGGCCTGATGAGGGAAGGAGGACCTGCATGATGGTGACGGAAATGGGAAAAGAAAGGAGAAGGTAACCAGTGCTAATGCTGAGCCAGAATCAACAGAACTTGTAGGGAAGCATGTCCACCAAGGCCTTAGTCACATCATAGGCATTAAGAAATGATTTTATGATAGTGTCTTATATTGTAGTTTTCTATTTCACTTGCAACAAAGACTAATATTTTTTTTTCAAATAGAAGGCTTAATTAAATTCAAAGATGTATCTCATTCCCAGAAAACAAGTAAAGGGAATGTTCCTTCTTAATATAAAAAGAACCATTATGTTTTTTTTGTTGTTGTTCAATTGTCTCAGTTGTGTCCAACTCTTTATTTTCCCTTTAGGGGTTTTCTTAGCAAAGATACTGGAGTGGTTTGCCATTTCCTTCCCCAGGTCATTTTACAAATGAGGAAACGGAGACTAAAAAGGGGTAAGTAACTTTCCCAGAGTCATAGCTACTAAGTGTGTGAGGCCAAATTTGAACTTCAGAAGATGAGCTTGGCATTCTATCCACTATAACACCTGTCTGTCCAATGTGTATCATGGACTAAATCAAAGGACGTTAACTTTCTGTTTGCTCAGATCAGGTCTTGAGTTTTCTGGAAAGACAAACCATTAACACAGCTAGAGGCTCTTTCCTGAGCTCTTTCTTCCTCTCTCCCTATACCAGGGATGGTGAACCTATGACACAGGTGCCAAGGATGGCACACAGAGTGCTCTCTGCCCCTCTCTCCAAGGTTTGTTACTAGAAAGGCAGAGGGACTTTAGGGAGCTACTTCCTTCCCCCTCTCCATTGCACCTGATGATATTTTTTTAATATCCCCTGACCCTCTGCACAGCAGCCAATGGGAACCACAGGGTTGATAAGGTGGGCAGCTCACAGGTGACAGAGCTGGAGGGGAGCAGAGCATTTAGGCCACTCCTCTCCCCTTCTCTATAGTTGCTGAGGACATTCCTCACTTTACCCACCCTTCTGCCCAGCAGCAAAATGGGAATGCTTCCACTCTCCCCTGTGTGGCGTAAAGGGTGTATGGGGTACACCCAGTACTTGGTGGGGGGACAGGTATAGCACTCAATCAGGTTGTGTGGGTAGGGGCAGAGCCTAGAACTCTGTCTCTAAAAGATTCACCATCCCTGCCCCATACTATCTCCTTGTTGAGCTCATTATCATCCATGCATTCAATAATTGTCTCTATGGAGACAGTTCTCAGATGGTCCAGCCCTAACTTCTCTTCTGCTCTCTAGTCTCTCATGTCTAACTTGGCCTAATCTCAATATGTCCAAAAACTATCATTTTTTTTTTCTGCAAAACTTCCTTCTCTTCCTAACTTCCCTAATACTGTCAAAGGTACAACCATTCTACCAATCTCAAAGACCTAACCAATTAGATGCTGTCCTCAACTCCTCACTCTCTCTTTCCCATATATATCCAATGAGTTGCCAAGCCCTATCATTTTTACTTTTGTAACATCTCTCATATGTGCTCCCTTTTCTTATCTGACATCTGGGTTCTGACCCTTATCACCTCACTCCTGGACTATTGTAATAAAGTCTTCTGGTTGGGCAGGTCTCAAATCTCTCCCCACTCCAATCCACTCAGCTCTGAAACTGATCTTCCTAAAGGACAGATCTCTAACCATGGCATGCCTCTTTCCAATAAACTCTGGTGGTTCCCTATTGTCCCTAGGATCAAATATAAACTCTTCTGTGTGGCTTTTAATCTCTTTCATAACCCAGTCCCTTCTTACCTTCCAGAATTGGATACCTTACATTACCTCCTCCCTCTTATTCTGCAATACACCGATTCTGGCCTCTTTGCTATTGTCATAAGTCCTTCAGGATTGTTCTAGATCACTGTATTATTGAGAGTAGCCAAGTTTTTACAGATAACCATCATCTAATATTGCTGTCTTTGTATACAATTTTCTTCCAGTTCTGTTTATTTCACTCTGCATCAGTTCCTGCAGATCTTTCCAGCTTTTTCTGAAATCATTTTGCTTATCATTTCTTATAGCACCATAATTTTTTCAGCCATTCCCCAAATGAAGAACATCAGATTTGGGAAATTTTATTAACTCCTGTCTCTGGAACTCTTTCACTTCCTTATCTTTATTCCTGGCTTTCCTGAAGTTTTAGTTAAAATTGTACCTTTTGCAAGAAGCCCTTTTTGGCCCTTTCCACCTTACCTTGAACTCATCTCTAATGTTGTCTCCACTTGGGACTGGGAGCTTTTTGAGAACAGCAGCTGTTTGGGGCTTTTTTTGAACTTCTAGTGTTTAGTAAAATGCCTGGTACACAGTAGCTACTTAATAAATGTTTACTGACTATACTATAGCTATGTTTTGCAAATAAAAAACAAAACACACAAACTCTAACCCTAAATTTTGCACATTATTTTTTTTAAACCTTCCCTTCAAATTGACACTATAATATTGGTTCCAAGGCATTAGAGTGGTAAGGGCTAGGCAATTGGAATTAAGTGATTTTCCCAAAGACACAAAGCTAGGAACTATCTGAGGTCACATTGGAACCCAGAACCTTCTATCTCCAGGCCTGGTTCTCTATCCAGTGAACCACTCTAGTCTCATTAATTTCTGCCTCTACCTTATTTTTTCTTGCCATGGAATTTTGTCTTTTATTTCACAGTTACCATAAAATATAAGAGAACAAGTTGTTGGGATAGGAAGAATTTCAAATGGCAAAATAAACTGCCCATTTCAATCTCTCTCCAAGAATGTTTGTTTATTAATCAATTGTCTCTGACAGAGTTTTGGCTAAAAAAGCAGAATCAGTTTTTCTTCCATATCTGGTTAGTCAAGGATAATGATAGAGGAGGAGTTAAAAATGATATGATGTGTCATAAGTTAAAAAAAGAGAAAAGTATTAGCTAACTAGTCTGGTACCAGTTTAAAAAGAGATTGTTGGAACAGATTGGGTACAAGTGGATACAAAAAGAAATGACTCTGGTAACCCTGTATTCAATAAACACAAAGATCCCAGTGCCTGAGATAAAGAGTTACTCTCCAATTTTTTGAAAGCCTAGGGAAAACTGGACAGCAGTATGAAATAATAGATTCTTTTTGTCAAGCTAAGCTTGACTAAATATTTACATAAATAAATAATTTATAGTAAATAATATTTATATAAATAAATATGTAACCTAAATATAAGAGGTTACATCATAAACAAATTAGAGAAATATGGGGTAAATACATAGATGTATGGATAGAAGGAAAGTTCTTGACCAAACAAAGCATAGGGAAGATCACAAAACACAAAGTGGATAATTTTTATTGCATAAAATCAAAGAGTTTTTGCACAAACAAATCTAATAAAGCTAAAAAAAATAGAAACAATAATCTGGGAAAAATCTTTGTAGCACGTTTCTCTGTTCATTTCCAATAGCTCACTTCTAAGCTATTTAATGAACTGATGCAAATTTAGATGAGTAAGAGCGATTCCCTAACAGAAAAATAAAATGATATAAATATTTCTCAGGGGGAAAATTCCAATGACCTATAGATGTGAAAAAAGTTTTCCCACAATTCTTTCAACATTAGTCATTTTCCTTTTTTTTCTCACCTTTGCCAATGTGATATGGCAAAAGGTAGAACTTCAAAAAAGCTTTAATTTTATACTATTAAAAATTACATAATAAAATTTTTGAGAATTTTTATAAGGTGATGAAAAGAAATAAGCAGAAAAAGATGAATAATTTATACAGTGACAAAAAAACCCACCATGAAGACAACCAGCATTGAAGCTATAAGACCTATGATGAACCTAATAACCATCTAAGATTCCAAAGGCCTGATGCTATCCCACTTTCTGACAGAGAGGTGGTGGATTCAGGGTGCTGAATAACACAGGTATATATTTTTTAACACATCAAATGAGGGAATTTGTTTGGATGAACTATGCATATCCTTTATGTAACAATCTTCTAAGAGAATATTGTAGGAGACACCAAGGATCAATTTCTGGGAGAAAACATTCTCTGCTTCCCTGCTAAGAGGTAAGAACAGCTTCTTTTCTACTGGCTGTACAGCCAGAACAGGCTGAATCTTTAACAATACCATATTAGAACAGTCTCACTCTCTTTTTAGCTACATCCACAGGGTGAAGGTCCTTTTTACTCACTGAGATGGATGGAGGGGAAAGGCTACCTTCTCTCTTCTTTTTAGGCTCTGCCACTTGGAGAATCAAGTTTGGGTTTCAGTCTATTTCACTGTCTTTTTCAGTTGTAGGTGCAAGCAATGGAGGCTCCAGATCCAGAAGCCTGAGAAGCCTTGGAAGCAGGACTCCAAGCTGGATGCTGCTGCCAACCAAGAAGGAATGCCTTGAGAAGTCAGGGTGCCTGGGACTTGAGCCCAAGGTGGGCAGAGGGCTTGGACTTGGAATTTGGCAGGACTACTCCAAAGAGGAATTGAGCTAAACTCTGAACCGAATCTCCTTTCTCCTCCCCATAGTCTGAGGGGGTATAAAGTAGGATTATGATCCTCAGATGTGGGAGTGAGTGAATATTTGTACATTTGTTCTTTGAAGTATACCTGTATTCCTTTGTAAAAGTTAATCTGATTATTAAGTACTTAAATAGAACTAAATGCAAGCAACTAAAATTGAGGATCATAATCAGAAGGGGCTTAAGGCAATGGTGGAGAGACTAGCTATCCCACACCCCTTGAAGTTATTGGAGAATAGAATAGTCACTATTTTGGTTACAGGGAATTTACCTCCCTCCCTCCCTCCCTCCCTTCCTTCTTTCCTTTCAAGGAGGGAGACAAAATAGATTTCTGTTTAATTAAGCCAAAATAAAACTTAAACTAAAAAATAAATACTACATACTAGGAAAAAATTATTCCACAGCTTGGATTACATATGATTCGGTGAAGAACTATGGGTTCATTGACATAGGAAAGTCAGGAAGAAGAGAAGGTTTTGGTTGGGAAAAGAAGAAAGTTCAATTTTGAATATGTTTGAAGTATCAACGTATATTTCCATTCATGTTATCCTATTAGGCTTACTCTGCTCACAGATATGTTCATCAGATTTGTTCAAAATATGTGTATTGAACAATTGTTGTGTGCCTACCTCCATATATAGAAAACTCAAGAAAAGAAAAATATTTGGTTCCTCCCTATTCCTGTAGACTTTACAGTTTCATTTAATGGACAAAACAGAAATAAAATAGGGAAATTGTTTCTCCAAAATGACTGTTCTTGAAACAAAGGAAACAAATCAAACATGCATTTAAAAAAAATCTCCTGAGAAGCCCTAAAAATAATTGGTCTCACTTCTCATCTACCTGCTCTAGCCACTAGGCCTACCATGACTAACTAAAATCAGCCTCAAACACCTCGAAGCTTCCCTGCTTACTCAGTGTGGCTCAAGTTCAACAAATCATTTGCCCTTTCCAGGGGACATGCAAGTCATGCATTAGGAAAGGCTGTGACATACACATATCCCAAAGGCTCTCATCTTCAAAACCCTTAATGGGCAATATAATGGAAAGAGCCCTTGTCATGGGAATCAGAGCACCTGGGTTCAGACTCTGGCTGTTACTATCCATGGGACTTTGAGCAATTCCTTTAATCTCTTCTCATTCAATCACAAATGAAGGCAAAAGCTTACATGACCTCTGAATGTAGGGACTATATTTCATCAGCATTTCTGATGATCTCTGAAATCATGACGAATCAATGAGTTGATCAGAGTTTTAAAATTTTTGAAGTTATTCATTATTTTTTAAACCCTTCTACCTTAGAATCAATTTTGTGTATTGGTTCCAAGGCAGAAGAATGGCAAGGGATAAGCAGTGGAGGCCCCAGACTTGCCCAGGGCCACACAATTAGGGAGTAGAAGAGGCCAGATTTGAACCCAGGTCCTCTCAATACCTGACCTGTTTATAATTTCTTAGGGCATAATAATATTCCATTCCATGAATATACCATAATTTGTTCAGACATTCCCCAACTTTGCTACTATGAAAAAGGAGTTACTACAAATATCTTTGTAGAGATAAATCCTTTTCCTCTTTATTTCTTTGGAGAATAGACCTCGTGGAAGTAGTGCCCAATCACAGGTTATGTACAGTTCAACAACGTTTCCCTATCCTGATGTCAAGTGAGAAGTACTGGAAAGGGGCACTACCCTCCCAGTGCCTGTTTTGCCTTCTTTCAACCACATTTGCCTAGCCCTTGCCCTTCTGTCTTAGAGTTGTTCCTAAGCCAGAAGGGTAAGGTTTAAAAACAAAACAACACAGAACAAAATAAAGGGTTAGATTAGATGATCGTTAATAACTATTCTAGCTTTAAATATATGATCCTAAGGTCTCTTAGGGGCTACAGAATACAAATAAAGTATATTTCTAGAATTGAGGACAAAAGTACCACTTGTGCTTAGGGGAAAAGGGAAATGATGGTTTCCAAGGAAATAAGGAAACCTGTGTAACCTCCTTGGGAAGGCACCATTCTAAAATGTAACTACAGCGAGATCAACTGCAATCTAATTAGTTATAATACATCCCTTGTGGGGCCAAATTATAATGACAGAAGTTTCCTGTAGCTGATCATAAAAAAAATGCTGCACAGAGGTAGATGGCAAAAAAAATTTGTCTGTGGATCCCTGATAACTGTCGAGGGAAATGCAGACCTTGGCCAATTCACATCAGTAAGCATTTCAGGCTATTTTGCAAGTAGGTATCAAGCCATAGATAACAGATATGGATAGTAGCTAGGTGGTACAGTGAATAGAATGCTGGGCTTATAGTCAAAAAGGTCCATCTTCCTAGGTTTGGATTTGGCTTCAGATACTTCTTAGCTGTGTGACCTTGGACAACTCACTTAATCCCATTTGTCTCAGTTTCTTCATCTGTAAAATGAGCCGGAAAAGGAAATAGCAAACCATTCCAGTATCTTTGCAAGAAAACCCCAAATGAGGTCATGAAAAGTCGGACATGACTGAAAAACGACTGAGGAACAACAACAGGAAGAACAATGCACTGACCAGTTGACATAAGTGTTTTCATCCATCCATATCATCTCCAAATTCATATATCTTACCCTCCCTATCCCCTACCCAAGCAGTTTCATTCTCACCTCTATGTCTTTGTTCATACAGTTTACCTTGCCTGGAATGGCCCACCCCTATATCCTCCTTTCCAAATCCAAAAACTTCTTTCAAGGTTTAGGTCTTTTTATGAAGTCTTTGTTGACTTTCTGCCTTTTTTTTTTTACAGCTTGCATGTGTTTGTGCATAAACATTTACACATATGTATGCAAATGTAGGTACGCAAACATATGTTGGTATTACATTTAATACAGCAGTAACATTTCCTTGCTTACCTACGTCTCCTCCTGAACTTCCATCTATTTTTTCTGTGTATTTTAAAATACTTTATTGTTGTTCTTTTCTTGCTTTCACATCTTTATCACTATTTCTATCTCTGTTCACCAACCCCAGCCAAATCAAAGTCCTCCCTTGTAACAAATTTGTGTTGCAAGGCAAAATGCATTCAGTGACTCCTATCTTCTCTGGTCTCTCTAGATACTTAATAAATAATGTCTGCTTAACTGAAGTGAGACTAGCTATCCCAGCACTAAAAATCTGTAGCATCCAGCTTAATTCTGGATAATTTAATGCTTAATAGTCTTTCTTGGAGGGTCTCGATGGTAATCAGCCTGGTTTCCTGGGGACAAGCCTTATACTTCTCTGCCTTTCTCACAATGTCCAGGGCAGTACAGAACACAAAGAGCAGTTCGAACACTTGCCAAAAGACTGATCTATGTACTTGATGAAGAAGGCATTCTCCTTAAAAAAAATCAATTCAGTCAAAAGAAGTATGGCCACTGGAGGAGAGAGATCGACTTTGGGAAAATCCCTGTTGGGTAAGTATTCTATGATACAAGAGAAAGCAAGATGCAACAGTGAATCACATTAATTCAGAGAGAAGGAGGTAGGAAATAGAGAGGAAGGGGGCCAAAGAGACACCTAAAGACAGAGATAGAGGCAGGCAGATGGAGAGAGAAAGAAGAAGGGAGGGATGGGGGGGAGATAGTGAGAGACAATACAAAGACAGAGAGTCAAGGAGAGGGTGAGAGACAGAAAGACAAGACATAGAAAGTAACAGACACAGAGAAACAGATACAGACAAATAGAGGAAGAGGAAAAAGAGACACAAAGAGACAGAAAAAAGTGAAGAGAGGGGGAAAAGAGAAAATAAGAAAGAGGGGGGGGAGAGAGAGAGAGAGAGAGAGAGAGAAACAGAGACAGAGAGACAGAGAGACACAGAGAGAGAGAGAGAGAGAAAGAAAGAGAGAGAGAGAGAGAGAGAGAGAGAGAGAGAGAGAGAGAGAGAGAGAGAGAGAGAGAGAGAGAGAGAGAGAAAGAAATGTGAGTTTCAGCCAGGGAATGTGGGAGGGCTCATTCCATAAATCCTTCTCATTGCCTTCATTTCCAACTGCAGCTGCCACAAATACCATGGATGGAGCAGCCAGTCTTCTGCCTGCTATTTCCAGGCAGTGTAGCCCTGAGGGAAAAAAGCCTGGTATTGGGGTCAAAGTACCTGAGAGCTGGACTCACTGCTACTGACTTTGGACAAGGTACTCCACCTTTCTGGGACTCAGTGCCCTCATCTATAAAATGAGAGTCTTCGACTATATTAATTCTAAGAAGAAATGATCTATGACCTAGTGTCAGGAGTTCTCATGCTCATGATGACATCAGGAACAAGGAAGGTTCATGGAGATAGGACTGATACCTGTGAAACAATCTCAGACCATCCGAGACTAACTTTCTATGTGAATTCACATAGAGACTTAAGCTCTCTGGACCTCAGGTTCCTACTAGAAAGAGTGAAAATGAAAAGGCATTGGTTCTGCAGTCAGAATCCTCAAATTCAACTCTCCTCAAACTCTTGCTACCTGTTGACCCAGGTGAAGTCATTGAACCTCCCTGGACCTCAGTTTCCTCATTTGCAAAATGAAAAGATTAGCTGGACTCCCAGGCTAATTATCACTCTAGATCTCTGTTCATTTGCTCTGCCCTTCTTCCTGGGTTGCCCTGAGAAAAAACAATTATAGCAGCTCACATTTCTGTTCATGAACTCTTTCTTTAGGCAGTACAAATAGTAGCATCCTGATTTTACAGATGTAGAAACTGAAGAGCCTTCTAGAGGGTACTAGAAAATTTCTGAGGCCCCTTGCAGCCCTGAGATTCTCATGGCTAAGTAGTTTCTGAATGAAATTCTTGAATATTAGCTAATTCTTAAATTTACTGTTTTTTTCATTATATTATAAAATGATAACAGCAAAAACACTATGACACCTTAAAAATGCCATACAAATGTAATGTATTGTGTAACATATTTTGTTCTGATTCAGCTCATTCCTTTCAACTGCCCTCTAAAGTCCTCTTTCTCTCACAGGTTCTCCCTAATTAATGGAAATCTATAAAACTCTGGCAAGTCATTTAACCCTGCTTGCCTCAGTTTCCTCATCCATAAAATGAGTTGGAGAAGGAAATGGCAAATTACCCTGCCAAAACTATCTGCCAAGTATCTTTGCTAAGAAACCCCCAAATGAGGTCATGAAGAGTTGGACATGCCTTGAAAAATGAACAGCATAAAACTCTTCCAGATTTTATAGGATATAAATAGATATATTTAGGGCTTGCATTTTCTCCATT
The DNA here is from genome assembly GCF_027887165.1 of Monodelphis domestica. Lineage (NCBI taxonomy): Eukaryota > Metazoa > Chordata > Mammalia > Didelphimorphia > Didelphidae > Monodelphis > Monodelphis domestica. Next base: position 421,470,254 of record NC_077229.1, on the reverse strand, counting down.
AGCAAACTACATTGATAAATGCTGCTTGTTCATCTGGCTTCATTTGACTATCAAAGAGGAACTTCTCTTCAGATACTAACTAGGATTGTGACCCTGGAAGAGTCACTTAATTTCTCTTTGCTTTAAGTTCTTCATCTGTAAAATGGGAGTGACAATTGCACCTTTTCCAGAGGGTTGTTGTAGGGATTAAATGAGATCATGGATGCAATAGCACTTTACGAACCTTAAAGCATTATATAACATTTTTTAAAAATAATTTTTGATGTTGGAGATCATGGCTAATGTCCTAAAATTCAGCTGAACCAAGTACAGTGCCCTGCACTATTGAAATGCTTGTTGAGCTGGGTAAGAGACTGGACTTGCCTTTAAATAACCACCTGCAGATTTCAGAAATAAGTGGATTTCAGTCAGAGACCTAACGAACAAGGAAAGATGTTTATTACATCATGCCCCAAAGCTACCTATAGAGATGCAGGGATCTACATCATGAGCCCTGTGGTCACTGTTTGAGAGTGAATGATATTTCTGAGTTATTACACTAGTGAATATAGAAAGGGACCAGAGAAAACTTTTCTAAGTCAAATATCCAAGACAACCAATTTTGTTGGTGTCTTACCAATTTTGTAATTCTATCCACTGAGGCAGATTGAAGCCTATTTATAATTAATGGTCTTAGAGAGCTGCCTGAAGTTCAGAGAGATTAGGGAACCTACTCATGGCCACATAGCTGTTACCTGTCAGAAATGGGATCTGAACCATGCGTGGTCCTCTTGGCAAGTTCAGAACTTTATTTATGTCATCTTGCTCTGGCAGAGGGCTATAAAAATACTAAATATAAATATATAGACAAATGTATGTGTATGCATATAAATATACACACACGTGATACATGTATATCTAGATACATATATGTGTGCATATATGTTTTATTTCATTTTTAAAGGAAGGGAAATAGGATTACAGGGAAGATGTAATGAAAGAGTTTGTACCAGTTAGTAGGGGACATCTTAGAGAAAACAGTTAAGCAATCAAATTTTGTCTTAGTGCCTTCCCATGTCCCCTTTCATTGCCTCTCTTTGCTGATTGTCCATCTGACCCAATCACCTAAGGATTTCACATCCTACTACTTTGTTAGCTAATAATGACTTAAGCTTTTACCCCCATCCAAAACCCTCCACAATATCTCACATGCATTTTCCATAGTCCAAAAGCCAGCATTTCCCGATAGTGAAGCAGCTCTTTTCTTCATACTACTTCCCCTGGGGTACCAGGAACCAAATTCTGCCAATGAAATCTGTAGGCTTCATTTCTGCTCTGACGATCACAGTGATTAATTCTTGCCACCCCATGCTAATTGGTTTTGGCTATCCTCAGTAATGACAGTCCATCTCATCCAGTTCTCTCAGATCTGTATGACAGCAGATGGCCTCCAACTATTAATAATGACAGAAGTTGAATGTGATGGAAATTACAATGTTCAGGGCTTTGATGCAACTCACCCTGCTTATTAATACATCCTCAGCACCGAGCCTCTGCCCAATGTGTCTCTTTGGGGCCTGATCTGCTTGCATCAGTGCCAATTTTCCCATATGGAAATAAAGTGCTTCAAAAAGTTATTTCAAAATCATACCCAAGCAAGTTTGAGTACCCAGCAACAGAAAGGTTTTTTCATAATTATTCTTTCTTCTCCATGTCAATCAAGGATAAGAAGGAAGGAGATTTAAAAAAATCTGCTGGTATTCCCAAAACAATATGGAAGAAAGAATGCTGGATTGGAAATTGGGAGACTGTGTTTCTAATCGCTATGATTTAGGGGAATTCACTATTTTTATCTGCAAAATAGGGAAATGGGGGAAATGTTTGCTCTTTAAACCTGAAAGGGATATTGTTGGGGTAGAATGAGGCAATAACTGTGAAAGCTACTCTAAAATGTCACAAATTAATGATTATTACTATTATAAGGCCATAGATCTTACAACTGTAAAGGATTTTAGAGATTATTCTAAGCTCCATTTGTTGAATTACATTTTTTATTGTTGTTATTATCATTCAATCATTTTCAGTTGTGTTTTACTCTTCATGACTCCACTTGGGGTTTTCTTGGCAAAAATAATGGAATGGTTTTACATTTCCTTCTCCACCTCATTTGACAGGTGAGAAAACTGGGACCAACAGGGTTAAGTGACTGCCCAGGGTCACACAGCTAACAAGCATCTGAAACCAGATTTAAACTCAGGAAGATGAGTCTTCTTGACTCCAGGTTTGGTGCTTTATCCATTGTGCCACCTATATGCTCTAAATCCAATTTTACGTATGAGGGAATTGAGGCAAACTAATATATATAAACTATAACTAATATATCTTCATTCTAATTTCTGTCTATAGTTTCAAACTCTTCTTTTGGTCAGACCAGTTGGCTAACTTTCCCTGGTTATAAGCTAAGATGATGTTAATTTGTCCCCAAATGACTGAGGGAAAGGAGGGAAAAGTGTAAAGGGAAAGTAATAATTATCTACAAACTGAGTAATCAATCTGAAACCTCTTCTTATGCCTCTAGCTTGTTGACAACTCTCAAATTACCTGTGATTGGAAGGAAAACTCTTCCACAGGTCCCTTATTATTACATATCTCATTTTGAGGCTAGATATCCCAAATTCTTTCGTCCAGGCAGAGTTACTCTATCTGACCTTTCCTGTCCTTTCTTCTGCTCAACCTCACCTATCCTATGAGCTACCTGAGTTCACTATGCCATTCACCTCTGCATATCTACAAAATAAGTAAAAATGTGAGTTGAGGTTTTGGATATGGTGAGTTTCAAGTAATAATGAGACTTTCAACATTAGTGGGTAGGGAGATGGGACTCAAATTTAGGAGGCAAGTACAAACTCTAATCTCTAAATGGAGGGGCATCTTTTGATTCTTCTTGGACTATTTACTCTGATTTTCTTCTTTGACCATGTCACTGTCCATCCTGTATCACATTTATTTCCATTTATATATCTCCTACCAACATTAGGTTGTAAGGAGGGAATGGGGCAGCTTTTGGTGTTAGTATCCCCAGCTCCTTGGATAAGACCTTAAACATAGAAGATGTTTCATAAATGACTAAAGAATAATATTGAATCCTAATCCTCTCCTTCCACAATTTACCATCTAGTCTGGAACAAGGCTCTGCTCTCCTTTATCTTTCTTTCTAGCAACAGCTTACTTCTCTCCTACATTCCCAAAACCTTATTTTACCCCCAAGCACTTAGATTCTGAGGAAATTCATGCTTGCTTATTAATTCGACAATCATCTGTATGCTAGTACATCTACTCATCCATTTCTGAAAGATCTATTTCAAGTCACTCCTGCAAGAAATTTCTTCTCAGATGAGTCATCACTAGTTCAAGTTAAACTCAATGATACACCATTCCTCATAGTGAAATCTTCCTCACTTGGCTTTTTGTGATGGAAGTGCCTTGTAAGTCTTAAAATGCCACACTATGATATTATTATTCCTACCCAAAATACTTCCAAAAGCACCCCCATGAATGAGAGTGACACTGCTCTTTCAAACATATGCTAAGCAAGAGAGGTGGAAATTAAACTTATCTTTATAGTTTTCATTTCCTATTTTTTAAATGTTTAGTTTTTTACTTCAAAGGGTTGCTACTTTGTGCTGGCCACCTCCTTACTCTCTCAAATAGCCATTAGTCCATCTAGAATATGGTCATCTACCATGTAGGTTACTACTAAATACCTTTCAAATCAATTAAACAAATCTTTATTAAGAGCCCATCAAGATTAGATAGTGTGAATTTGGATTGGGATGAGACTTCTTCTAATGATAGCACAGAGAAGTAGTAAAGAAGGGGGTTGGAGGGCAGGGGAGAATGCAATAAAATCAAGAAGTGTGATTGAATCAGGTATTTTCTATGGCTGCTTTTTCTAGAACCCTGCCCCATAGAGGCTAGGCTAGCTTTTCTTGATATATTCTGACCAGCACACCATCTTTGTACATTGGGAGCAGGAGGCTGAGCTCAGTGAATCCTTGCTGTATCCTTGCTGAGTATCCTTTTCATGTTATGGCTTAATAATCCTCCTTTGACTAACTGTGACATGTTCTGGTCTACAAGTTTCTCATTTCATGCCAGTTCTGCATCTGAAGCACCAGACCAGCCTACAACAAGGGGCTACAAAGGATTCCAGGGCTGGGGATATTGAGTAATTGAACTGGTTGACTTATAAGGTCAGAGCTACGAGCAGAGGAAGGTAAGGTCAGAGAACACCACACACAAAAGGTTCTCTAAATCCTAGCTTATTCAGGAAGCTTTTCCCAGCTTAGTAGTGACAAAGAGTGATGATTTCCCTTTATCTTGACCTTTCCTGAAAATACAATTTGCAAATGTCACATGCTCAGGCTCCACCTCCTCTTGGGACTATATTGCAACTGTTCATATTTGTTCAATACCTATAAAATTAATGACATTTCTGTCTCTTTTTCTTTGAGTTCTTTTATTTTTAATATATTTTATTTATTATATTATATTTTATTTATTTATTTCATTAAATATTTCCCAAATAGTTTAAAATTTAAAAAAAAAGACATTCATTTAAAAAAATTTGTGTTCCAAATTCTCTCCTTCACTCCTTGAGAAGGTAATACATTGATTATACATGTGAATAATGCAAAATATATTTCTACTTTAGTCACGTTACAAAAGAAAGCATGATGTTCTTTTAGACTATGTAAGGACTGTATCTTATTTGTTTGTTTTTTTAAACCTTTATCTTCTGTCTTGGAATCAATACTTATGGATTTCAAGACAGAAGAGCTTTAAGGGCTAGTAGGTTAAGTGGGCTTAAGGGATCAGTCCAGGGTCACCCAGCTAGGAAATATCTGAGGCCAGATTTGAACCCAGTGCCTTCTGGCACTCTATCCATTGAGTCACATAGCTGCCCTGATACTGTGTCATTATTAGGAGAAAAAAATGATTAACTTTAATAATAATATCAATAATAATAATAGTATTTATATAGTGTTTTAAGGTTTGTAAAGCACTTTACAAAGATTATCTGTTTATTCTCACAACTCCAGAAAGTAGATGCTATTATTATTCTCATAATAGCTAGTAAGTGTCCAAGCCTGCACCTATGCCACCCTCTTGACTCCTTCTAAGTGTCACAAGTCTGGATTTGAACTCAGATCTTCCTAACCCAAGGTCCAGCACTCTATCTACTGTGTTACCTAGCAATCTTAAAGCAAAAGGGGCTGTCATGGTCACTGATGAGTTCCCCATCCCTAAATGCCTTCAAAAAGAACTTGATGACTCACTTGTCAGGTATGCTATGGAGAGGATTCCTACTCAGGTACAGGTTGGACCAGAAGTCTCTTCATCCCTTCTCACTGAGAACCTATTATTATATGATAAAAGCTGACCTTAAAATAGTCCATTTAGATTTGCAAAGAGCTGTCTAAGTGGTATCTCTAGTTGATTATCACAAGTATATTAGGTAAATAGCATGGTTTGGGGCAGGAGTGGCTTGACCTGACATTCCATCAGTGTAGGGAATTCTTGGTGTGGAAACTCCTTCCACTACATGGGAGTTCATCTGTAACTTATGATTTTAAAGAGTCATTTGGGGCACTGAGAAGGGTGAGCCCAGTAGAAGAGTAATTTAGAGAGCTATGACTCAAATCCAAGATTCCTGACTCCAAGTTCAACGCCCTTGCCATCCACATTGGTTACATATTGAGTTTGAATCAGACGCTACCTGTGCTTTGGCTCCACTCCCCCAATATATAGCCCCTGAGAAGCTGTTCTGGAGGCCAGTGACTGATCAGTGAGCTTTCACTTTATCTGTCCAGATTGAAGCCTTCCAATCATTGCTCAGCTACTTCCAAACCATGCCCTGTATACTCCTCGCCCCTTTATTTGTTGTCTTCTTTCACGAGCATGTAAGCTCTTCTAGCTTGTTTATATTTGTATCCCCCAAACTCAGCAGAGCCTATCCCACACTTAGAATTTAATTAATGCTTTAGCATCCATTCATTGTACATTCAGCCTGCTGCAGAGGCTAATGTAATCTTAGGTTGCTTCAATGGTACTTGAAGCATAGTACTTTTGCTTCATACATAGTAATTTTGACCATATATAGTAATTCTTGACATAGTACACATATAGTACTTTTGACCTGGAAATGAATTTAGAAGTCACCCAATCCAGCCCCCTCCTTTTACACTGCTTGTTCATCTGAGCCTGATGGAGGACTCTGTCCTCTGCCTATTCAGATCCTACCAATCCTTGATGAAACAATGTCATCTTTCCTAAAACATTTGCACCATCTCATGATTCCCCTATATCTGTGAGTAGCACTGCCGCTCTGCCAGATTCCCACATCGAAAATCTTGATATTATCTTTGAGTCTCTTCACTCCCTCACCTCTCACATCAAATAGGTCCCACATCAAACTCTCGTGAAACTTCACACCTTCTCCCTATTCCCACTCCCATCACCCTGGGTCTTCCAATTGGAGGTAGTCTGGCTTGGGGGAATTAATGTTTTGATTCCAGGCAGTCAGTCAATAAAATCAAGTGCCTGCTATGTGTCAGGCACTACACTAAACCTACAAAGGCAGCAAAAGAAAGTCCCTGTCCTCAAGGAGCTCACAGTGTAGGGAGTCAAAGAACCTGACTTAGTAAACTGGGCTTCCATAATTTATCACCTCTGGCTTTATCTTCCTCATCTGTAAAATGAGAGATTTGGACAAGATAGCCCAAGACCCCTTCTAAGTCTAGATATCCCGTTAGCATAAAAAGTTCAATATGTCTAAAATGTAAATCATTATCTCTGCCCTTAAACCCACCTCTCCACCAAAACTCGCCCATTTCTTCCAAGAGCACCATCAAGTCTCTAGATACAAAGACTCACAACCTCAGAGTCATCCTTGACCCTTCACTCTCTCTCATGACAAATCATATTATCAGTTGCCAAATATCATTATTTGTGACTCTACAAAACCTCTTGAACAATCTCTGCCACCCTGGTACAGGTTCTTGTCACCTCTTGCCTGGATTATTGCAATCATCTCTTCATTAGTCGCCCTGATTCAAGCTTCTCCCTACTCCAATCTATATTCCACACAGATGCCAAAGGGACTTCCCTTAAGTACAGGTCTAACCAAGTCCATTCTCCTACTCAATAAATACAAATGGCTTCTTCCATCAAATACAAACCCTCTCTGTTATTTAAAGTCCTTTGCAGCTTGACTCCAACCCACATTTACAGCCTGATCCTATATTACTCCCTTTCTCAAACTTTCAGGGGTCTCACACTGACCTTCTTGCTCTTCCTCATGCATAACACTCAACATTTCCCATGTGCCTTTGCACTGGCTATTTTCCATGCCTAATATTTACTCCTTTCTCCTCCCAGTCTCAGAAGTCCCCATTTCCTTGAAAGCTCAACTCAAGTACCATTTACTCTGGGAAACGTCTCTTGATTTTCCTCTACAGCTAGTGCCTGCCCCACTAACAAAATTATCCTGTATTTATATTGGGTATATTTATAGATGCACATCTCCCCTTGCAAAAGGTTCTCTGAAGCAGGGACTACTTATCTTCTTTTTGTATTTGTGTCCCCAGTACAATGGCTGACACCGGGATGCTTAACGAATGCTTGGTAATTTACTTGCCTCTCTAAGCCTCAATCTGCTCATCTATAAAGCCATCTCGAAGATCTCTAGGATTCGGTGACCCTCTTTTTTCCTCTTGTCCTATCCTTTGCATGCTCAGGCCTGGGCCTAGGGGTGGGCTGATGATCCTAAAAGGCCTGAGCTTCCAGCACAGATGGCCTCAAATTTGTATGTGCAGACAGCTGCACAATGTGCCTCAGTTCCAAATGGCTCTGGGCCAAAACACCACCCCTTTCCGAGTCAGCGCTGAGCTCCAGGGTAGCAACCGGGCTGGGATGCGCAGCTAAATATGGAAATGTTGACACAGAAATTCTCCCCCACCTGAGGTCCTTGAATTTCCAAACCAGTTAGGCTTATAGCAGGTTCTCTCCCTATTCAACCAAAATGCTGACGTAGAAAAGTCGTACATATTTAAAGGCCAAAAGATAAAAAAAAAGGAGAGAGCAGGAATAACAATGAATTTTTTTGAAAAATCATGAAATGACATATGTTACTTGTCCCAAAGAGAAAAAGAAGTGAGTTTGCCAATGGAAAAAAGCATTATGGAAAATGTTTAAATGCTGCTGATACCCAGCCTCCATCCTTACTCTTCTCAAATCCAAAATATTTCTGTTTTTTAAGAGAAACTGAATTTTTAGAAATTCCTTTGTTGTTACTTTTCCTAGAAAAACTTCCATTAATAGAAGGCTGCTTATTAATATTCTGATAATGATAGTGAAAGTTTCAAAACACAAACACGCTGGATGTAACAGATACTCAGATAGGCAGCAGGGCAATGATGAGTGAGAGTGCACTGACTGGTATCCAGGGGAACCTGGGTTCAAATCTCACCTCTCATACTTACTAGCTGGCAATTCACTTACCAACAACAGCTGACCTCTATTTAGTTGCTGTAAGGTTTATAAAATGATTTTTACACATTATCTCATTTAACATATATAAACCTGTGAAGTAGACCCTGAAGGTATTATTATCTCCATTTTGAAGAGAATGGAAATAAGGTTGAGAAAGATTAAATTATTGGTTCCAACTAAAATTTTACTTTTTACTAGAAGCCATCTAAAATTCCCCTTAGTTCCAATGCTTTCTTTCCTTTAGTTGTTTCCTATTTATCCTGTTTATAGCTTGTTTGGCATGTATTTATTTGCATGATGACTCCCCATTAAGACTGTAAGCTTCCTGAGGGCAGGAACTGTCTTTAGCCAATTTTATATCCCCAGAGGGGCTTGGTGCAAAGCTGTTGATCAGAAATTTTAGTCTTATTTGACTCTTTATGATCTAATTTGAAATATTTTTGGTAGAGATACGGGAGTGGTTTGCCATTTTCTTCTGCAGCTCACTTTACAGCTGAGGAAACCAGGGCAAACAAGGGTAAGTGACTTGCCCAAGGTCACATAGCTAGTACTTGTCTGAGGCCAGATTTAAACTCAGGTCTCTCTGATTTTAGGCTCCATTGTCTCCTACATTAAAATGCAAATTGACTCTTTCTTTTTGCTTGTATTAGTATCCCTAGTGATTAGCAGAGTCCAGTGCCTAATAAATGTTTGTTGACTGACAGATGAAGAAAACTGAGTGAAGTTAAAAGACTTGTCAAAGGTCATACAAGTGGCATGTGTTAGAGGACCCAGGTCCTCTGGATCATAAGCCAGCACTCTTTCTATTGTACCAAACTATCTCCTCACTTTCCAGCTCTGAATTCTAACTCACATCCCACTCAAGGAAAACTTTAAAAATCTCTTACCTCCTCCACCTTTCCAAGCCTGGCATCATTGGACACATGGGTTTCTAACAAGGCAGTGTCTCAGCTGATACCTAAACCATGCCATCCTTTGTTTCTACAGACAACTATTTGCCATGCCATGTGCTTATCTGACAGCTTCTAGAGAACCCTGGTTAAAAGGAGTGATCATTCATGGGAGAAGGGGGAGGGGGAGAATAGAATGCTTATTAACCCACTTTGGACAGCCAGTGTCATCTCTGGGAGAGCAGTCAGCTTGGGATAAATCACATTTACTTTATCTCACTGAAGTCTACATGGGGATGTTTAGGAACTGATTTTACCTATGCGGGCTGCATAATTTTTTTTTTTAAGTAATAGACTCAGGCTATCTATTCCTATACAAGAAGACATCTTTCGGCAGCTATCCCTCCCAGCTCATCAGTCCTTTTACTATAAGAGCCCTAAAAATCAAAACTGAACACTGAGTATGATAATGACTAATTTAGCCTCAACAAAGAAGTGAGAAAAGAAATATTCCTCCTTTCTTTGCAGAGATGGGGTGGAAAGCAGGAAGCTAGGGACATGAAATATTGTATATAATGTTAGTCATGGCTGAAGTACTAGTGGGTCTCATTGATGACTTTCCCCCTTCTTTTTAAAATCTTTGTTACAAAGGATAGCTTACTGGGTAGTAGTGAAGGATGAGATATATTGAGAAATGAGGATAATGGAAAAATAAAGTTATAAATAAGATTAATGGGAGAAATAGAAGAAAAGTCACCAAGAATGAGATCAATTATGTAAAGAAGACAGATAGGCTGATGTTGAAAATGAGGAAGAAAGTGGACTCATTAAATTATGGCTCCAAGAGCCTGACTAGATCATAGAGGGATGGTCTGTAAGTCCATAGAAACAGGAGGTGATAATCAGCAGATGTCATATGGGTTTGTCAAGAACAAGCCATGCATCTTGCTAATCCCATTTCACTTTTTACAGGGGTTATTAGAGGGCCAAACAGTCGACAAATTAGTCTTATACTAGGGATAGAGAAAGACAAAAGACACTCCTTGCCTTCCAGAAGCTCACAATCTAACCCCAAAAAGCTATATAGTGGGTAAACAAGAAATAATCAAAAGAGGGAAGGCATTTGAATTAGAAGTGAGAAAAGCTTCCTGGAGAAGTTGAGATTTTAGCTGGGACCTGAAGGAAGCCAGGAAGAGGAGATGAAAAGGGAGAACATTTTAGGTATCAGAAATTGCCAAGGAAAATATTCAGAGGTGGGAGAGAGTGTCTTGTCTGAAGAAGAGCAAGCAGACTGGTGTCAAGGCTCAAGTACATGGCGAAGGATAAGGTATAAGAATACTATAAAGGCACAGAGAGGAGCTAGTTATAAAGGGCTCTTAACGCTAAACAGAAGATTTTATATTTGATCAGACCTAATGGAGCTTACTAAGTGTGCTGGGGGTGGAGGGAGGTAGTAGACTTGTGGCTGGCAGGCTTTGGCAGGCTACCATTAGATTGTAAGTTCCTAGAAGGCAGGGACTCTCTTTGACTTTTTTTTTTTTGAGTCCTCATGGTCTGGGCATTAGAAGATGGGAGGTACCAGCAGAGTAAAAAGAGAGAACAAGACATAATCAAAAGATGAAATTGACAAGCCTTAGCAATTGATTGGATATGGGAGTGAAGACTAAAGAGGAACAAGATGCCACCTAGGCTGTGAGTCTGGGGGAATGCCACGAACATCAAAGTTTCAGCAAAGTATCTGACAGTCATGATATCCTTATAAACAAGTTAGAGATGTGAGCTGCATCATACTAGAGTTAGATAGGTTAAAACCTGGTTGAATGACTGAATCCAAGGACTGGTGACTAATGAATCCACATCCAATTGGAGAGTATGAGTAGTGCCATGTCACAATCTTCCTGCCATCTTCTCTCTACATTCTTCTTTGGTAACCTTAAGTGATTCCATGGATTTGTCATCTATATGCTGTTGATGTCCAGATCTGAGTAAACAACCCCTGTCTTCTCAACGACACTCCTTCAGTTATATAGAGAGAAGAGAACTCTGCATAAAGCTTTAAGGTATACATCTACAATAAGGGGGCATGGAAGGGAGGATGACACAGTGAAAGGGAACCGAAGAGGGGTCTGATGGATAAGAGAACCAAGATGCAAATCTAGAGGAGAAGCCCCCAAAAGGAGGAGAAGTCAATAGCATCTGATGTTGCAGGGAGGATCAAAATGATGAAGTCTGAGAAATGACTGTTAGATTTTGTCTTTTGATCAATGTCTGGAAACCTCCTGACTACACACTGAGCTCCTCAGCAGCTCCTGTGATATGGGTATTCAAGGTATAATTCTGTGCCTAATGCACATGGGCTGTGGGATCATAATTTGACAAAAGGTCAGTCAGTTGGTCAAAAAGCATTTATTATTATTATTTTGATACTTTACTAGTTGGGAGAGGAGGGACAGAGAGGAGGAAAGATAGCACAAAAGTCAATCGTTATGGGTGCAAGATACACATGGAAAAGAAATGTCAGAAGAAAGAAGCTTAAAATGAACAGCAAGCAAAGGTGTGTAGGGAAGTAGGCCTCCATGAGCAGGCTGAGTTTGTCTTCTTCAAGAACTTGGCTTACGATTCTCAGCCACCCTTCTCTCCCCATCCAGCTCCCCAGCCTTGGTTTTGTTTCCTTTCCCATCATCTCAACCATCTCAGCCAAAATACTGATGTTGTTCAATTGTTTCAGTTGTATCCATCTCTTCTTGACCTCATTTGGGGTTTTCTTGGCCAAGATACTAGAGTGGTTTGCTATTTACTTCTCTAGTTCATTTTACAATTTTGTAATTTACAATATTGTAATTTACAATTACAATAAAAAATTACATTTTACAAAGGTTTACAGAGAAACTGGGACAAACAGGGTTAAGTGACTTGTCCAAGAACACACAGCTAGTAAGTTTCTGGCTGGATTTGAACTTTGGAAAATGTATCTTCCTGACTCTGGTTCCAGGGCTCTAGCCACTGTGCCACCTATCAGCCAAAGTATATTTGCTTTTACATATTGAGGAAGTTTATATTCAGAGCCCCCAGGAACATAAGTCTTCATCCTTTTAGCAATACTTATGACCCCCTCTTCTCCACCCCTTCTAGTTTTTTTCCTCATTGATCACTATCAAAACTTACGCAGGATATTGTTCCTTAAACCTCAGCATAAATGTTACCATATTCCCCTTGCAAGGGGATTTACATGTTAAGCCTGTAACTGTGAAATTAAAGGATTTATCTAGTATTAAAAGGATAGGAAGTATCAAAAAACAGGGAGGCGAGGACTTGTGGAGGAAGGAAACTAAGGAGGAATGGATTTGCAATGTTAGGGTTGCAGGAACACAGATTTAGTGCTGAAAGAGAACCTCAAGGGTCATCTAGTTCAAACTCTTCATGTTATAGATGAGGAAACTGAGGCCAAGAGGAGCTAAAAGACTTGTCTAAGATCATACACTTAAGTAACAGTGTCAGAGAAAGAATATGAACTCAGGTTTTCTGACTTCAAAGGGTACTTTTTTCCCCCAGCGGAGGTAGTGGAGTACAAGGGAATAAAAATAAATAATCTTGAATCTTAAAATATTAACAAAATATTGGAGTAGATAACCTTTAAGATCCATCCTAGATCTAATATTCTCTTTTTAAATTTTTTTTTCCTTTTTTATCTAGAATATATGCCCATGGCTATTCATGATCCCTCCCCCCTGCACTTTTCTCCCCCTTCCTGAGACCAACAAGCAGTTCTACTGGGTTATACATGTACCAGATCTAATATTCTCTTGATCCTATGAGTTTGCTAATCAATCAATCATTTTTTGTTCAATCCTTTCAGGCATGTCTGACTTATCCTGACCTTATTTGAGTTTTTTTTTGGCAAAGATATTGGAGTGGTTGATCATTTTCTTCAGTTCATTTTACAGATGAAGAAATTGAAGCAAATAGGGTTAAATTTCCTTTCTCAGGTCACAGTTAGTGTCTGAAGATCTGAACTCAGGTCTTCCCAACTCCAGGTCTAGCTCTCTATCCGCTGTGCCACCTAGCTGAAAGGCAATCTTTTTTCTCAAGGTCTACAATTTAGTGGACTGCAATAATCAGCACCCACCTTACTCATAAGGGAGTAGGTATCAGCATAGTAAAATGGAGAGAGTGCTATGTTAAGTGGAATTCACAGATCATTGATTCAGAGGTAGAAGAGACCTTAAAGATCATCTAATCCAAGGCCCTCATTTTACACATGAGGATATTGATACCCATGAATAATTTGTCAGTCACATACGAGTTTTTTGATGCCAAACTCTGTGCTCTTTCCACTACACCACACTGTCTTTCTTTAGTCACCCTATTTACTGAGCACTCACTAGGTGAGTTATCCCACCCTGAAAAGTGTGTTTACTTAGCAGAAAGAAAGAAAGAAAGAAAGAAAGAAAGAAAGAAAGAAAGAAAGAAAGAAAGAAAGAAAGAAAGAAAGAAAGAAAGAAAGAAAGAAGGAAAGAAGGAAAGAAAGAAAGAAAGAAAGAAGAAAGAAAGAAAGAAAGAAAGAAAGAAGAAAGAAAGAAAGAAAGAAAGAAAGAAAGAAAGAAAGAAAGAAAGAAAGAAAGAAAGAAAGAAAGAAAGAAAGAAAGAAAGAAAGAAAGAAAGAAAGAAAGAAAGAAAGAAAGAAAGGAAAAAAAAGACATACACTGAAATGCTAAAAAATAAGTTAAATAACAATAAAACAATATAACAGACATCACAAGGCTATTTGCAATAGGTGCTAAACAATTGCTACTATTGCTATTCTGGGAGAGGAGAGATCACTTTGGTTTGGCATGGTCAGGGAAGACTTTGTGGAGCCCTCTGAGTTCCAAGTACTGTACTAAACACTGGAGATACAAGTGGAAAAGTGAAATAGTCCCTGCCCTCCAGAAGTTCACCTTGTAATAGGGAGAGACAAAACACACAGGGGAGTGGTTTTGAAATGACTGAGATGGTGTGTAGAGCCATTCTCATTACAATGGAAATACTGATTTCATTACTGTCCCACAACTAGAAGCAAATGATTTTATATATATTTGTCAGGATAAGACATTGCAAAAAGATGGTTGGGTCAGAATATAAAGCATGGTTCTGACTGATTAGATGTAGTGAGCCATATAATGAACTCACCAGAACTACTTAGATTAATTGTTCTAGACTTGAAGAAGTTAAGTCCTCCAAGGCATGGACCAGAGAGTGGAAAGGAAGGCAGGAGAGATGGCAAGAATGTGACCAGAAAGGGATATGTACCACATGTTTAGGGCCAGCTAGAATGGATTGTGTAACGC